>NC_048228.1:20862225-20862520 GCF_002007445.2 Ailuropoda melanoleuca | reverse complement strand
ATTAATTTGAATGAGCATCAGTCGGCTGAACAGAGAAAGCATTTACAATGGAGGAAGGTGCTTTTTCAAAATCAGGATATAAACCCTCTTTTGACAATCTGAAGTGTAATTTTCTCAGAGATAATCCATGTCAAACCAACAGTGACTACTCATTTTAATTAGTTGCAGGCAGTTTTGTAAATTAAATTCCCCTTTCTAAAGTCAAAATTCCAGAAAGAGAATGCTTTCATTTTGTTAATTGCTAAATGAGTTTTCAAGATAGGGGAAAATGAAGGAAGGGGTTCCTAATCAGCAG
>NC_048228.1:20849367-20862125 GCF_002007445.2 Ailuropoda melanoleuca | reverse complement strand
GCAGTTCTTAATGGCATACATCTGTGTCTACTGAGCGGGTCTCTTAGTAGGGCTAGAACATTAGCATGCTGAATGTACATGTTTGGGGTTGTCTTTCAAATAAACCATATTAGTGGATTCACTTCAAGTTAAAGCCAATCTTCCCCTGCCCCCGTTAGTCATGTGCCTTCATGGTCCTGACTTGAATTGGACATACGTGAAATTATTTGAATTAAAAGTATGATCTAATGCCCTAATACACGACTGGACACTATGAAGTACAGCATGCTAATCCCTTTTGTGATATTCACTCCCTTAGTGCCCTGAGGCAAAAATCTTTGTCTAGGTTTCAAAGACATACGAAAGGGTGTGTAAATGTACAAATCACACGCACCCTTGCAAGCCCCTCTATCTCAATCAAAGGAAAAGACTTGTTTGAGATTCACTTCACGTTTGAAAGAAAACTTAGAACTGGTTTCTCTACGCAAGTAAAATTCTTGAAGGCTTCTTCCTACCTGAGAGTCTGAGATTCTTAGAAGTGGCTTCAGGCGGTTCAAGAAAGGATTTTCAAGGAGAGACTGACCCCTGGAGGCAGAAGGAGCTCCCTTTTGGCCAGATCTTGCTTTTGTAATTCTCAGAAATATTAAGCAAAGGACTGACAAGCATCTGTGGCAAATTCCAACAGGTATCTCGTCTGCTTCTCCAATTTCTCTCTCCATACTCTCGCGGTGATTTGTAGAAGAGTTAATAGAATCACATATAGTGGAATATGAAGATTTTTTTTTTAATCATGTACCACTGGAACATAAACTCCATGAGGGTAGAGCTTTGTTTGATTTGTATTTATATACTCATCTCTTAACAAATGCCTGATACATACTCAGCACTAAATAAAAGTTTGTAGAAAGATTAGATGAATGAATTAGTAAATCTAGTATAATTCCTTTATTTTACAAAGATTAAATGGCACAGGTTTCCATACTTGCCAGAAGACATGAACGTTGGTTGAACATCCGTCAGAAACAATGTGGGAAGATGAAGGAGTTTAAATCATTCAGTCCGAGATGAGAGTCAGAAGGAGCCCTGTGGACCAGATAGTCGCTAGAGTTTTTTATCCCCGCCCTGAACACCTACCCCTGTGTGTCCATCTTTGGAATGACTTCGATAGTTTGTTTCCGAAAAAATCCATAAACTTCACTGGTTTCCTATGAACAAATGAAAAGGGTACGGGGAGAGCTACTTGTTTTGTGTGACTCAAGCTTTAGGCCAAAATACAAAGTCATAATGAGAAAACTTTAGTTTCTCCAAGATTCTTCCCCCCTCCTACCAGATAATGCAAATTAATCTAATTTAAAACATTGAGCATTGCTAACTAACATAAGTACTGGTGAGGTAATGTGGAAACATTTGATCAGTGACTTAAATGAATCTTGTAAAGGAGAATTTGGTTGGGGGGAAGATCATAGAGCTATTGTAGTTTGGTGATTACACATTTGTCAAGGCACCAGCAAAGGCAGGATTTTTTTTTCCTAATCTTTCAACATATGATATTTCCAAAAGACTGTAGAATTGGAAAAATCCAATACTTTTTGAAATTGCTTACCTACTTTATATTTTAACACCATTTTTAATTATACTGTGGTTAGGGATCTACCTTTTTCTCTGCTGCTTACGGTCTCCCATGGGCTTTTGGCCATTGAGTGCCCAAATGTGTAGTACTTAACATAAGAACAAAAAAACAAAAGGAACTGATGCAATTAGAAGATAGACTTCATAAACTCCATTATTTTATTAGGGTCAATTATGCTTTCTCTCCATTTAAACTGTGCTCCTGGGAGCTGTCTTTAAATTGAGAAAAACACAGCTGCAAATATAAGCTAACATTCTCCTCTTTCTTGCCCCACAGATATGTATATCTTTTTATATACTTCTAAATTCTTGCTTCAAACCCTAAGTTCTTCTCAAATTTCCTCAACTCTTAGTTTCTGTCATACAATCTAGAATTCATCTACATTGGCAGTCACATTTATTTCTTCTCTTTTTTGAAGAACAGCTTATTTTCTGATTATAGAAGTAATTTTGGGCTCTCTGTATATAAAACAAAGACAATTATGAAGAAGAGAACAATTTTAAGTCCACTTCCAAAGATAACTACGACTACTATTTTATTTCTTCTTGAGTTTAACAGTTGAGCCTATACTGTATATTTATTTTCATGGCTTGATTTTCTCATGTAATGTAGTATTCTGATTAAATTTGTTTGAATATTTTCTTGTTATATTTGGTTTTGACTTGTTTTGTTTTTCTAACTTTTTAAATCTTTAAAAAAATCTTTTAGTAATTCTACTAGTGATAATTTAATTTAAAAAAATATGTAAAACATACATTTATCTATTTACCAAAATCAAGAATGCATTTTATTATGTGAGAAAATACTAGCCTATTGTTAACCTTCCTCCTTTTGTCAGCATCTCTCCTCACTTTCCAGGTTTGGTTACTATGGAGGGGGTTAGGAACAAGAGTATCATTATTAACATTTTATTTTTCTCTTACCCATTTTCTATTTTAAGTATAAATTTTTAAAATTTCAAAACTTGTTAAGAATAAATTTCTAGTGAATATTTTGACTTAACCCCTCTTGACTAATTTAACGTATACACTATAGCTTTTACTAAACATTTACTCCCCTTCATTTCCTAATTTTTTTTTTAGTTCCTTAACGGCTGAATGTGCCTTTAAGTCTTTTTCCTGCCTTACTGCTGGTAAGTTTGTGATTAAGATTGATTAATTTTGAGTTTTTACACATTCAATCTACAAAATTCAGTTATAAATAAGAAAGGTATCTTCAGTTATGCAGCAAATACCTCTTGTTCCAGATATTTTGATCTATTTCCTCAACATCCTTCCTTAAAAAAAATTACCTTACTGTGGTAAGAACACTTAACATAAGATCTACCCTCTTAACAAATCTTCAGGTGCATAGTTCATTATTGTTGACTATAGGTACAATGAGTATGGCAGATCTCTAGGGCTTATTCATCTTGATTAACTGAAACTTTCTGCCTTTTGATTAGTGACTCTCCATACCCCACAACCCCACCCCAAGTCTCTGGCAACCACCGTTCCACTTTTTGATTTTATGAATTTGTTGTTGCTGATCTTTTCCCCAAGTGTATGTCCGATACAATACAGCAGAAATCAATTTCCACTTATTTCTCTTTGTCTTTACCCCTCAAGAGAACACACACCTCACTAAGACTGGGCTCAGACTCAACCAGTAGAAAACTTGGTTTATATATGCAAAGTAGAGATGTCATCTTCCCCTTTTCATACTGATCAAACTCCTGATTCTCCTCCTTCCTCTATGATCCATTTTTCTGTAGCTCAGCATTAAACAACAAACAAAAAACAGTATTAGAAAAATCTCATTCCAGGGATTGAAAGAAGTTCAGGCAAAACTTGAAAAAACAGAAATCTGGGGTGCTCGGGTGGCTCAGTGAGTTAAGTGGCTGTCTTTGGCTCAGGTCATGATCTCAGGGTCCTGAGATCAAGACCCACATTGGGCTCCCTTCTCAGGGGGAGTCTGCTTCTCCCTCTCCCTCTGCCTCTACCCCCAGCTTGAACTCTCTCTCTCTCTCAAATAAATAAATAAAATCTTTCAAAAAAGCAGAAATTTTATTATTTAATGCTTCCAATATTACTTTTATATTGCTATTAAATTTTTAGTTTCCATGTATTTCTACTTAATTTCAGGAAACTCTTTTTTTTTTATCAATAAGTTTTTTTCAATCTCTGCCAACTTTGTCTTTAGTTTTTTCTTTCCATTTCAGAGAACCATAGATTCTTGTTTTATATTAAGGATGACAAATTATTTTATAAAATATTCCTACAATCCCTGTGTCACTTTATTTTGTGAGGTGTATTCCTCTTCTGAGTCTTACAATTGGTAATGTCTTATTCTAATGATGGTGTGTGTTTACTTTTTTCCTTTTTATGTAACCCATGCAATTTATTTTTTCTTATTGTAAAACCAGGAGAAGTCTCATTAAAGAAATGAACCCAATCCTCAAAAATGCCAAATCCATAATCACATAAATGTGTCATCCATAAGAATGCATAGAGTATGCATCCATTCTCTGTACACGTTTAACTTTTTTTAGATCTAAAGCTGGAATTTAAGTGGGAAGACACAACTCCTATCCCAAATCTCACCTTGGTGGACATGTCTCCTGTGAAGTTATGATGTCATGAGGTGAGACATTCTCCCATCCTACTTCCTACAACAAGGTTCTTCCTAGGTTAACAACAAATCCCCAGTAGTCCATCTTATTTTCTGCCTATAGAACAGTTATTCACAGAGAATACACTAATAAGGAGGTGTGGAATTGGATAAGGGAAGAGAAGGACAGAGGCATCACGCAGTAGAAGATACCTCTGGAGTTCTCAAGTTAATTCAGAAATTGTTCTTTGGAAATAGGGATGAATAGTGGGAAATAAATATTTCCATTCTCTTTCAGGAAAGGAGGCTTTTTATGATCGTATAATGCATAATGATTGTTGTGTTTCAATCCAGTCCCATTAACCTTGCTGCTAATGGAAATTCTTCCCAAATTCTGGAACTAGACTAATATTTCAGTGCTAATTTTTAGTGTCATTTTGAGTTCATTCATTTTGTGCTTCTTAAACATTCTACTGGGAAGTAGAAATGATTATATAAGGGGATACTGACCATCCCAAACTAGAATCTACTCTGTAATTAGTTTCTGTTAGGTATATCTTCAAATAGATGAATCTTTTTAATCTGCTGAATTGTAACAATGGAAGCAATCTCAAGTCAGTTTAACTCAATCCTGTTTATGTGGTAATTACTGTGTTTCTATTACCGGAGATAGAATCCCAAACCAGCGTAAGTGAAAAAGGAAATATATTCCTCGTATAACAGAAAGGTTAGTAAATAGAATTGTTTTCATGCTTGGATAGTTCATGAGTTCAAACAATATGTTCAGTTCTTGAGCTTTTTAAGTTTCCCAATCTCTCAGATCTACTTTTTAAAATTGATTCATTTTTCAAGCAAAATGAGTGCTATACGGGTTCTCTAAACTTAAGTTCTTTTGATACACCCTTCACACCAGAAAAGAGTTTTTGCCTTTCATTTTATTGGCCACTTTGGGTCATGTGGTCATCTGTGAAACAATCCCTGTGGTCAGGATGATGTGGAAATTTTAATGATCAAGTCTGAGTCAATCAGGCATCTGAGCTGGAGACCAAGTATTAAGCCAGCCCCATTCAAAACACAGGGAGATAATTTTGGAAAGGCAAATAGAAGTAAGATTTCTCAGACAACAGAATTTTCCTAATGTTTGTGGGCTTTTTCTCTATTTGTATTAGTCTAATCCCATAAACTAGTAACTAAAGACAGAGATCTTACAGTATCATAATCCTTGAATGTAGATCCCATAAGGGTGTCCATGTCTAAGCGTCAAAGCCCTGAATGCCTTCTGCTTGTCCTGGACTGGAACAATGTACACCATAGCATGGGAAGTGGTGGTATGAGTTGCCCCTTTACTGCATTTCAATTTATAACTCTTTACAATGGTCACGATTGTTTCCCTTGATTGGAAGGGGAAATAAAGAGCAGGGAAAATTTGGGAGGCTTTCTCCAGGTCCCGGTATAATCCCACACTTGCACTCCCATCTTTCTGCATTTGTTGAAACTAACAATAACCTCGGACATATACTTCAATTTTTTTTCAATCATCTGAGGATTAATATCATTAAACTTTAAGCCACATAGATGTGCTTGTTCACAGATAGAAGGGGCCACTGAAATTTCTTTACCAGGTCCCTAAACTCTAACCTTGGTTGTCTTATTATCGATGTTCTATGATAAAGAGATTACCATTTAACAGATGTTGTGCTACCACATAACCAGAACTGTAGCCTTCCCAACCTAGAACAGAGGAATCCTCATTGCCCCCATATGTTAACTTAGTCTCTTCCACACTAACTACTTTGTGGTTTTATTATCCCATGAACTGAGAGTAAGGAAGAATTGGTTCCGCCCCCCCCAAAATCTTGAAATACTGTTACTTGAAAAGGATGACTATGTTCTGAACAGACAAAAATGATAATTGGATTCCTAGTTATTTCACGAGTAGGCTTAGCACAGAAAACAGAGCCAGGATTTCCAGGAAAAGAGATAGTTGCCTATGTTCTATCTATCTACTAATAAGACATCCTTCTATCACTTCTGTGGACTGAGAATCAAAACTGATTACAAAGTCCAAGGAACAAAATGCAAAAGCTGGGTGCTTGCGTGGGTCAGTTGGTTAAATGTCTACTTTGGGCTCAGGTCATGACTCAGGGTCCTGGGGTCAAGCCCTGTGCCAGGCTCCTTGTTTGGTGAGGAGTCTGCTTCTCCCTCTCCCTCTGACCCTCTCCCCTGTTCATGCTCTCACGCACACACTCTCTCTCTCAAATGAATAAATAAAAAATCATTTTAAAAAATGCAAAAGCCAAGGCAGAAGGCAGAGAAAACATGTTATTCCAGATACTTAAAATGGCACACACCAAGTTTGGATGTGTGCATGCAAATATGCATGACTTGAGAGCACAGGAATATTTAGAAAAAAAAATGAATATATAAGTTCAGTTAAAACATGCAATATTGAGAGGTAAAAAATTAGAAATGCAGCTGGGAAAGTAGGTAGTCATCATCCTGTGAAGGACTTTTGACTCTTGGATGAGAATTCTTTCCTAAGTTGATGAAAAACAGAAAATCTTTGAAAGCTTGTGAGTAGAGGACTCATTGCATTTAGAAAGACAATTTTAGCAATGGCATGTGACATAAATTGAAGCTGGAGGAAATAGAGGGTAAAAAGACTCATAAACACACAATTACAATAGTTTAAGTGATAATTAATGGGAAACATACTTATAGTGATGGGGAAAAGATAGAAAGAAAAGTGCAAGATAGATTTGAATCCCTGGGTTTAGCAAACTTTGCCTGTTGTCTAGCCTTAGCCACATGGGTTCCTCCCTCCCTCCTTTCCTTCTTTCCTTCCTTCCTTCCTTCCTTCCTTTTCCCCTTTTCATCTGCATTACTCCTTTCTGTATTCTCATTCTTTTAACTACACTTAAATTGATTAAAATTTTCACTTTAATCAAAGTAAAACAGGTTGGTAGGATTTGTTCAAACAGCCTACCATTTTCTGAAACTACATGTCCAACAAGGTCCCCTAATTCTCAGAAACATTATTAAAGAATTCTCTAGGACCACACTGACTATTCAGTATTGAACAGGTTATTTCACTTCTTTTTGCTTTGCCATAAAAAAAAAAATGAAGCTTATATATGAGATCATCCTTCAACATTTTAGAACTTGAAAATGTCCCACGTACCTGAATAGCTTTTGGTATGCAATAGCACTTTAGGTCACTGGACAAAATATGTCAAACTTACATCCACTGTCAAATACATATTCTTTAGGTTTATTTTTGTTTTGAATAATAATCGTTTTATAGGTCCCAGGAACTGTGTTAAATACTTTATTTTAATAATTCATTAGGTAGAATTTAAAATATATACAGTGGTGGACACGACAACAAAAAGGAGCCCCTATATAAACATCACCAGGTTTTAACAATATCATGGCAAATATATCTCTCTTTTCAAAGCAGAATTAAATTCCTATCTTTTTTACATCCCTGATTTCTTTGTTTTTTCCTTAGTGAAGATAAATAAATATATATATATATATAACTTTCTGCTCTAGATTATATTTGAAAATTTCCTCAAAGAAGGTACGTTATGATGGTGTTCATCTTATTTGTTGGTGAAAACAAACTATTAATTTCTTCTAAATATTTATGTATTTTTATAGTTTTATTAGTATAAAAGCAGACTGGAATTTTTCCTTCAATTATTCACCTGTTATGATCCAAACTATTATAGTCCTTGGGTAAATCAGGCAATTTTGTCTTTTTAGAGGGTGGATAATTGTGTCACAAGCAAATTATTTGGACAAATGCCAAATGGCATTATCCAGTAAATTATAATCAATAGGTGTTTATTTAATAAATTATTTGTCCAGAGAGTAGAGCCCCACATGAGCCAATAGTCAACGATTCCGTGTGACCTCCCGTTAGGCCGTGACTTGCTTTGTGAATTGGAAAAATCAGTTAACCTCTCAGTGCTTCAGTTCACTTGTCTATGAACTGAGAAGAGTAACATTTGCCACCTAACTCACCAGTATTTTGTGAAGGTTAATGAGCTTCACAGTTTATAAAGGGCCTTTTCTTGTAGGCTGGAAAGACTCTTGGAGAGTACTAAGTATCACCTGCTATTTTTTTCTTACAGATCCAGTAAATCATCCTTCGAAAGACCCATAATATTACAAAATATGTGATAAGATACTTCTAGCAGCTTTATCCCACATCTATCATGAGAGGAAAGAGTAGTTCCAACATTACTGCTCAAGATTCCCATAATTCATATTATTAGGGTCTGAAACATTTGTGGCCCAATAACACATGCTTGTTAGATGGAGTTTTTCCAAATTCAGCTTAAAATATTTTAGTTCTAATCAATTTTGTCAAAGCCTTATCATATCTTGACATAATTTTAAGAGTTGAATATTAAAAAGGAAAAAGTTTATCCAGTGAACAAATGCACCTGTTCTTCATTGTCACACTGAATGAATAATATTAAGGTCATGAATGAAATCCACAAAAATAAGTTGATTTGTTATAAGTGGAAAAGTCTGTACTGTCACTCTGCATTTTCTGAAACAGTTTTGCTAAGGCTCTCCTTGAGATAAAGAAGAATAGCACGAATTTGTAGGATCCTGGACTTCAGATGTGATGCTACAAACCCTGTTTCATGGATTTTAATTAATTTTTACTATTTTATGTATTTTACAATTTGAGTGAGAAAAAAGATCACATAATTCTCATGCTGTTAAAGGAATAGAACTTAGAATTTTAGAAAGATGACAATGCATAAGCTATTTAATGAACATTTCCTAAATTACAGGTCATCATTTAACTTTAAATATTATATCCTATTGTACTTTATATTGGGACAATCTGTATATGTAAAAAAAATTCACACATCTCTCTTCCTTTATTTCAGAAGCATAATAAAGGAAAAACTAAAAGAGAAAATACAAAATACATACATTTTGCTCTTTTTATTTCTCTTTCAACCGGAGAAAGAAACTATATAAAACACCTAGAGGATCTTCAATTATACCTGTATTTTTCCCTGAATATGGAAATCAGAGAAATCACCTATTATTTTTTTGGTCCTAAGTAATAAAAGTGTAAATCAACATCATTTGAAAGTTTATAGAAAAAAAATCCAAAATAATGTTAGAAGTTTGGGGGCATCATGCATCCAAAGACTGTTTCTGGTGGGGAATTAATTTCTTTGGCCTCACAAAATTTATAGATTAAACTGAGAAAGTGTGAAGATTATCAATATATTATCATGTTATTCTTTCTTCTTTCCCAGAAATACAAACCATTTTCCTAGGTGGCAGCCAGCCTACATCTCCAAGTCTTCATGGACACATACAGAGGGCACTTAACCTGAGCAGCCAAATACATTTTCTTGCTCCCTCAAGAGAAGGTGTGAGGAGTTGGTCTCCTAAAGCACATTCAGGTATTATAACTGTTGTGACTAGATAGCCTGACAGCCAGAGAGTTTACACAGGCATCCTCAATTTAGAGCAGTTCTTTTTGAAAATGCAGAATTTTTGTTCAACGTTCTTTCTCCTCTTGGGGAAATGTAATGTGATTGTTCCCCATGCCAGTTCTCAGGCCGAGGCTGGTTTTGAGCAAGTCTTCACAATGCAAGACAAATTGAGAAAAGTAAGACAAGATTTTTATGTATGTGAAGGTAAAGTTGTCAACAACACTGTGTTGTAAACATAAAACTTTAGTTTAAGGATTTGCCCTTCTTAGGGGTGCCTGGGTGGCACAGCAGTTAAGCGTCTGCCTTCGGCTCAGGGCATGATCCCGGAGTCCTGAGATCAAGCCCCAGACTGGGCTCCTCTGCTGGGAGCCTGCTTCTTCCTCTCCCACTCCCCCTGCTTGTGTTCCCTCTCTTGCTGGATGTCTCTCTCTCTGTCATATCAATAAATAAAATCTAAAAAAAAAAAAAAAAGAATTTGCCCTTCTTAATTTTTTGTGATAAAGTGACTCTTTCATATAATAGTGGTAAAGTGGGATAGATTTTTTTTAAATGTCCTTACTTGGTAAAATAATAAGTTAGAAAAGCTACATTATTGCTGGCCGTCCCCTAGTCTCACTTTTTAGAAAAAACACTGATGTCTGAAGTCCAAAAGTTTAAGGCTTTTTGGTTTTAAATGCCATTATAATTCTTTCAGACAACCAAGGAAAGCAAGATTCATAGTCATTATATGTATAAAACAGAAAAGTTTTATCATCACCTAGAACATATTAATGTGAAAAATAACAAATGGCATACACATTATCTGTAATATTCTTAAAAAGTTTTAAATGAGCAAATATGGTAGGTGATGTGTGAATTTGGTGCTTCTTTTTTTTTAATAAATTACGATTGTTTTTAATCATATGTAACCTCTGATTAATATGACAATATTTCTTTAAAAATACATAAGATAAAAAAGATTATTTGGGGGAAAATATGAATGCTATATTATAAATTAATCAGAAATTACTGACAAGAAGCCAAGCCAGCCCAGACAGTGGATCCATGTTCTCCAACCACTGTCACTGGGGAGCCCAAGTTGAAGGCTCTAGACTAGCCAACTAGAGTATAACATCTAGATGTTCTTTTTGGAATGAGGCATTTCAGAATGAAGCTTACCAATTGTTTATGACAACTCTGTTTTTGATAAAGGAAGAGAAATTTCTGTGGCTCATAGGAAGATTCTGGATATTTTCTAAAGGCTTAACAAATACCTGGTAGAATTTGAACAGTTCCCTAATTTTGTTGTACATCCTCATTACAAGGTTGTTATTGCTGTTGTTGTTGTTGCTGTTTTTCCAAAATTTCTTTTAGTAAGTTCCCATGCATCATATGAAACCTCTCATAGCATTATGGCTATTTTTATATGAAAAATAACCCACTGCAAGTCATCACAACTTTCTGGCTAATTACTGTTGACCGACATCTGCCCAGAGGAGTTGCTAATGTTCACCACCAAGTAGACAAAGCAGAGTCCTTTTCTGATCTCTCAGTGACAGTTTTATGAGGCCACATGTTTTGAAATTTTTATTAAGTTTATGGATTTGTTTTCTCCCTGTATATGCAAAACTTGGTTGCACTGTGGAATCTTTGCTGGGACTAACTTTATCTGCATATTTTTGGTCTCACAGGCCAAAAATGTTAGTGCTGGAAAATTCCTGGACAGTGTTTTTAGAGGTACATGGCTATAAAAGAGAAGTATTTCCTTCTTTTTACCGTTTGACTTAGCAAAATAAACTCATTTTAGTTTTATAAAATGCAGGCAAGAATTCAATTCAATTATTTTTACTTTAAACGATTTAATCTTTTGCCTTTTCATAACCTTTTAGTATTATCTTTTAATAAAGAGAATAGGCTACATAATGGTACTTTTGGCATTGCAAAGAGGTTTTGAAAATATCATTTTCAACCCAGTATATATTGCACACTAAGTACATGGACAGGAAGTTTGGTTTGGAGAATAATTATATCAATCTACCAATCAGAAAGCTGAATGTGCTGGTCTTCATTCTTTCACTGACTTCATTGTTTTTCCAAGTTTATTGTGCTACCCATGGTTTCTCACCTATGAAAAGGGGCTACTTAGAAATAAAACAGAGAGAGAGAGAGAGAGAAATAGAGACATTTTAGAATTTTATTTACATAACAGTAGACTTCACATTTTCCCTAGAATTTAATGATCTATAAATGCATTGGGAGGTCTGATCTCAAAATAATAATCAAATATGAGAAAAACGGCCATATTAAATAAATCTGTGCTTATGTAATATTTCTATGATAAGATGGAAAAAATATTAACCTATGAGAAGACATTTCTTTCATCTAGAGAGTTCACTGTTTATTTTTCTTTTTTGTCAGTTTAATTTTAACTTGCCTATTTAGTGTTGGAGGAAAAATATTTTTTTGGTGTGAAATAAATCAGTTCTATCAAGTCACTGGTATTAGGTACTCAGCAGTCAAATGAGCTTATTTTCATAAGCACAAACACAGTCATTTAGCTATCTTGTCTTTTAAAGGAATTCTGATTCAGATGACTCCTTTTCCTTGAGGAAGGGAGTAAGGAGGCTGAATTTACCTCATTTAGCCTATTTGACTCATTTAGCTTTGCCACTGCATTTTGATGGGAATCTTTTTCTAGTTTGACTTTACTGATAAGACAGCAAAGAAAGAAATATATTTCCAACGTTAATTCTCAAGGAAGAAACTTTCTCTCTCTCTTCCTCAAAACACACCAGTATGATATCGCCCAAAGATATGTCAAATTCCACTTAGCACAAGACCTAGAATGTTCTGGAAGTTCCAGAAGTTATACTTTGTATGTCAGACTCTCAAATACAACTGGGATACTCTCTCAACCAAGAGAGAGAGGCACTCTTTTTAAGAAAAAGAGGCACTTTACAGAAGACTTGAGGGTCCTCAGAAGAGTTCATCGTTTTTGTTTTTGCTTTTTTTTAAGATTTTATTTATTTATTTGACAGAGATAGAGACAGCCAGCGAGAGAGGGAACACAAGCAGGGGGAGTGGGAGAGGAAGAAGCAGGCTCA
>NC_048228.1:20842844-20849330 GCF_002007445.2 Ailuropoda melanoleuca | reverse complement strand
GGATCCCGTAATGCCGGGATCACGCCCTGAGCCGAAGGCAGATGCTTAACCGCTGTGCCACCCAGGCGCCCCCATCGTTTGTTTTCTTATTGTATATCAAAGGCTACAAAGTTGAAGTTTGTCTGTATTGGTTTGTATTACCACGAATATTACTTTGCTAGGGCTGCCATAGCAAAGTGCCACAAACTAGGTGGCTTAACCAACAGAAATACACTGTCTCCCAGTTCTGGTGGTAGAAGTCTGAGATCACGGTGTCAGCAGGGTTGTTCCTTCTGAGGGCTGTGAGGAAGGGTCTGTTCCAGACCTCTTGTCTGGCTTCTGGTAGTTTGCTGGCAATCTCTGGCATTCCTGGGGTTGTAGAGACATCACCCTGATCTCTGCTTTTATGTGAACATGGTATTCTTGTGTGCACACCTGTGTCCAAATTTCCTCTTTTTATAGGGATGCAGTCATACTGGATTAGCCCCACTGTTATGACTCATCTTAACTTGATCATCTGCAAAAACCCTATTTCTAAATAAGGTGATATTCCCCAGAACTAGGGGTTATGACTTAAACATCCTTTGAGGGGGACACAATTCAGCTCATAAAACCGTGTCTATCCAATTTGACATTTGCATTTCAATCCTATTAAATTCTAAGAAGATGGCACAGACTAGACTATTGGGATTTTTCTATAAGGATTACATATATGAAAAAGAACAGGACAGATAAAGGAATGCTAGGGAAAGCATCAAAATAAAATCAACTTACCTGATTTTAAATATTTGAATATTTACCTTCTCTTAGATTACATACTTTTGGAATGTCTCTACATATCTGTTAATATTCCTTCTCACTTAATGAATTATGTATTAATAGAAAGCTAAATTTTGGCAAAATATTGATGTTTTCTTAATCTGATCCATTTTAATAATCAAAGACAGCCTATGCAATGGGTGTTTGTTTCTCTACTAATTTTATGTATACATTCACAATGACAAATGCAGAGTAGAGAAAAACTGCAATGTAAATAACACATTATATATTTAGTTCATAGATAAACAGGCCATGACTATACTGAATCCACTGGTTTTCTTTCCAATCACTCTGCAATATTAACCGATTTCTCCACTATTGATTGAATCAGCTGTGCAGACAATCCGATTTTGTTGTTAAGACAGCTGAAAACAGCAGATTGACTCTTTTTGATCTGTTTCATATAAACGCAATTATTGTCAAAGTGTTCTCAAATCCCCCATCTGACTGCAGAACAGATGGAATTTTTTTTTCAAATTTTACTGACAGCAAAAAATAAAGTGGGTTCTAGAATTGATTTGTCTAATAATAATAAACTTTGGCCTCAACAATTTTAGGAATTAAACCTAAGCGCCATAAAAACCTCAGGATAGTCTAACTTGACTATATCTGGAACTATATCAATCTAGGATTAATGAGATAATGTTTGGGAGATAGTTTTTGGTTTTGTTTTAAGAAGCAGCAGCATTGGCTTTGGCCTAGAGCAATATTAGGGAAATATAGATCTCCAGCATTCCAATGAGCCACGTGTTGCTTCCAATTTTTAGTCTACCGAAGTGGTGAGCAGGGTGTTCTTGTTTTATTGTGTTTACATTTATTCGGTTAAAGTATGTCACTGAGTGAAGACCAATGATAGTACTGGGCACTTAGCACCTTTCCTTGCTCTCCAAGTGCCCTGCAAATATCATCTCATTACTCTTCAAAACTATCCAGGTATGAAATCATACATCTCGTCTCAAAAACAATTCTTGAAAACCAGAATTTATATCCTCCAATAAGAGTGTACACTATATATGTGCTTAAAATTGTCCCTCCAGTTTTTATTTTGGAAATTTAGTCAGTGAGTGGGCAATTAAAACAAAACAAAACAAAACAAAACAAAACAAAACAAATAACCCAGACATCTAAACAAGGCCTAAAGCAACAGAATGTCAGAAGGTACTTGTGGACTACTCTTCTATAGGCTTGTGTTAGAAATTAACATTAAACCTTCACATAACAATAGCTTGGTGTGATTTTCTGTGAAGCAAACATAAAGCTTTAAGTGTTTAACCATATTAAAGACTCCTTTTCTATTGACAGAATGATATACCGTGTTTATCTTATTGGCACTCTAAAGATGTTAGTAGCCACCCATAAATAGAGCTCAGATAAAAGGATACTTCATTTCAGAATCACTAATCTATGTTAATACCATTTTGGTCAAGGTCCTATAACAGCTGTTAGGATTTCAACCCCAATAGGTCAGAGAAAGAAGATGGGAAAATCCTTAATAAAATGTTGTTAGAAGCTACAGGTGGGAAATAAAGAAGCTCTTGTGACCTATAATCTTACTCCCTCATAAAGTCACCAAAAGAGCACAGCAGCTTCTGCAGTTGAAATTAGACAACACACTAGTGGCTTTTCAATCTCAACTTTTACAGTTCGATGTTATCATTTTCAGTGAAGAACAAATGAAGGGTACAGCAGCTCGGCCCAAGATGTTCTCTCTGGGTTTAATCAGCCCACTCAACCACATGAGTAACTCTGCCTTAACGGTATTTTATTCCCATTTATAAACAGCGTAGGCGTTCTGCTGGTTTGTTCATAAACAAACATGAGACTCTCAACATGCTTTATTTGAGTTTTACCACTTTTATGCCGAATGTATCTGAAGAGAATAATTTTCTTTAAAACATATAATACTAGGTCAGATCAATTTTAAAATGGGAGCTGTCATGAGATAATAAAATCTACCCTTGGCATCAGCCTAGGTAGAGTGCCGAGATCTTCAAATATACAGTTCCACCATATTGGCACTCTTAAAAAAAGAAAAACAAAAACAAGAAAACATGTAGCAAAAGGCTATACACAAGTGTGTGACCAAATGAGCATAGTGTGGTAATTGTGCTCTTTCAGTAGGGTGCCTCCTGCCTAAAGGGTAGCAGCCGCTGACTTGGCCCTGTCATTACCGCCATTGTCAGTGGTGAAAAGTTCCTACATTTCTATGTCATATAACTGGACCTTGAGGGATAACTGGCTTGTTACTTCATTTTGCTTAGAAGAGTATGTGACTTGAATTTTTCTTTGGCCCCAAAGAGAAAAAGAATACTTCCTGAAGTATTCTTCTCTCGTGGAGTCCATAGTTTTCTGGGAGAGAAAGAACGGCATGCTTACAAAAAGAACTGGTTTAAGTGCTAACAGAAAAAATCTGTACAAAATGTTCTTTTAATACAGTGTTGATGACCTAACTAGTTTGCACTCCAATCACCGTTGACATATTTTTCTTCCTTTCATAAAACTAATGTTTTAAGTTTTCCCTCTTTGATTTAAGGAGAATATTTAGCAAAATGTAAAATAATAGGGCTGAAAGAAAAAAAAAATATATTCCTGTGGGATATATCTAAGAAAGGGTAGATAGCAATTTTCTATGTTTCCTTTTTCTCCCCATTTATAAAAAGCATCTCCCTAGTCATTACATCACATCAAAGTTAATTATTTTTAAATGCTTGATTAATACTAAAAGGATTTTTTAAAAAATAGGTTCATGGGGCACCTGGGTGGCTCAGTCCTTAAGCGTCTGCCCTCGGCTCAGGGCATGACCTCGGCGTTCTGGGATCGAGCCCCACATCAGGATCCTCTGCTGGGAGCCTGCTTCTTCCTCTCCCACTCCCCCTGCTTGTGTTCTCTCTCTTGCTGCCTGTCTCTCTCTCTCTCTGTCAAATAAATAAATAAAATCTTAAAAAAAAATAGGTTCGATCTATCAACTCTCAAATTGCTGCCCTGAAAAAGATATAATAAGTTGCTTGTGTTCTAAATAACACAGCCTTTTTTTATAGAGATTTACTATTTTTACCTAAAAGTTCATCATGCAGTTGAGAGAGCAGAATTTAATATTGTTATTTGAAGAAGACAAAATTTTACAGATTTAATTTGCTATCAATCATTTGCATAATGTTAAGGTTTGGATTTAACATAAGCTGGAGATTTGTCGTATGCAATTTCCATTTGTTTACCATGTATAGGACAACTTGTTTAAGAATAGTTGACTCTGTGAGCAGTTTACTTGACAAATTATGTCAAATATTTGCTTTCTGAAATCCTGAGAATTGGTTGAATATAATTGTGCTTCATGTTGGCAAAAAATAAATAAATATGGGACTAAGGAGTCCTATCATTAATTTGTCAGAAAAGCAAGTTGTCATTTCTGAAAATTTAATGTCATTGAAGCTCCATTTCCAATAGCAAAGGAGCACTACTGCTAATAGACTTCAGAGCTCGAAATAAATAAATCTTTGGAATCCTGTTGCATCTCTTGGGGTGTGACATTTGACAGTCTTTTATAGCACAGAACGAAACAAGTTTGTGAGCTGGAATTCAATTGTGGTGTATTGATTCCTTGCATCAGTCATTATTCCCTGCTGATTGACAGCTAAAAATTGGTTACGTTAAGTATTTCATATGTTATATTGGCTGACATTTGCTTGCCTGCTCCTGTGTCAATATTGTTGTAAAGATCTCCAGCTTTATGAGATAGCAATAGACACTGACTGTGGCTTTTGTGTGATGTTCCAGTGTTTTTCCTGACATAATTTAAGACATATTAAAAACCAGCAGCATCTTCCCTCTTGAGAAGCTTAATGCCAATATTATTGTCTTCCAGGGGAAGATCATGTATGCTCATAATCGGGTGCTAATTTCCACCCGTACGCTCATGTTTAGGCATTAGGCACTATAACTGTAAAATTGAGCCTTCTTGATTGATTCATGTCAAGCCTCATCTCGGCTCCTGCAGGGGAAGTCATCCGGCTGACCCTTTTTACACTAAAAGAAGAGATTTGTGTTCCTTTCTTTCACCTGGAACCATCAAATTGACTGAATAATCTGTAATACATTAGTGCTGACATTTGTTAGGGGAGAATTAAACAAGACACAGTAATCATCCCCTAGAATAAAAATTGTGTTTGATTTCCAACAGAGTTCTATTAAAGCGATGACAGACTCAGTCTCTTCCAAGGTGGAAAATCGTGAATATTCTCTGCGTTAATGAATCAAGTTAACACATTAATTGCTTCTAGGACCTGGTTCTCCAATATGAGTGTTGAAGGATAGGAAGGCCCTGGTGTATGGTCAATACATATTTGTAGTCAAGGTGAGCTTCTTGTGGAAACAAAATTTTGAAAGATTCTTATTGTCTTTTTTGCTTTTGCTAGTCTGAGATGTAAAAAGTTGTATTATTCTCTGAGATCTATAAAATTAATCCAAAAATGGCCTATTATCTCCTCTTCAACTCATTGGAGAAATACCACAAAAAGATTGAGTCAGGTAAGTACCCAAGTACTAAACTTGAATCCTGGTTTTCATTATGTTGCTTAAGTTTACAATGTCTTTGAATTTAGATCAAGAAATCTCCTTACATCTAACTCTTCCTGTTCTAACGTATGTAGGAATCGTTGTCACTGAGCTTCATTTGAAGCTGTTACTTTGCAACTGTTATTTACATAACAGTAGACAACTGTATTTCATATTCACTGGTCTTCATTCGCAGCACCTGCTCGTCAACCACGACTGTCAGCACGAAGCAGAATCATATTACACTCCTTAGAGCTCACATGTGTGTGCTCTGTAAAAACCAGCGTTTTATAGCTAACTTGTGTAGGACTCATTTTCAAGATGATTCGTTCATAAGTGATTATGTGAGTGTGTTTTCCATTATGAGTTCACACTTCTCAGAAGTACCACTTAAAAACAGACCTTTTCCACTTTTGACTATATTTGTTGAAGCGGTTGTCAAGTTTGTTAATTGGGGTCATTTCAAAGTGCTAACATGCCTGTGCTCTAGATACTCCATGCCATGTGGAAGAACTTTGGGAAGAGAACGGAGCAGCTTTTACAAGGAAATAATACAGAGAAAACAGAATTTTCCTCTTCCTTCAACGATTGTAAAGGACTCTAGAAACTTGTTAAAGTTAAATGGCCAATCCATGAACTAGTAGGAATTTGTTGGTTTCACTTCATTTAATGTGGGACATTTAGAAGTTTGTTATCTTGCAGATGGCATATATCTGTCCAAGAAACTTCATGAATAAACAAAACATGTATCGTATGCCAACACCTTTTTAGGCAATAAATCTAACATGAAGACCTGAAGCTCGCTCTCGTGCAGTCCATAGTTTTCTGGGAGAGAAACATAGAACGGCATGCTTACAAAAAGAACTGGTTTAAGTGCTAACAGAAAAAATCTGTACAAAATGTTCTTTTAATACAGTGTTGATGACCTAACTAGTTTGCACTCCAATTTTGTAAATAAAAGCACATGCATTCATATTGTAGTATCACTTTTCACCTTACAGAGGAAAGCTATAATGTGAGATTGATATATAAATTATGGAATCAGGATCAGGATCAAATATTTGACAGTTTATCTAGTGTCCATGAACCTATTTGTTGACAAAAGCACTTGCTCTGAATGGAGAGCATCCCCCTCTG
>NC_048228.1:20795836-20840330 GCF_002007445.2 Ailuropoda melanoleuca | reverse complement strand
GCTGGGAGCCTGCTTCTTCCTCTCCCACTCCCCCTGCTTGTGTTCTCTCTCTTGCTGCCTGTCTCTCTCTCTCTCTGTCAAATAAATAAATAAAATCTTAAAAAAAAATAGGTTCGATCTATCAACTCTCAAATTGCTGCCCTGAAAAAGATATAATAAGTTGCTTGTGTTCTAAATAACACAGCCTTTTTTTATAGAGATTTACTATTTTTACCTAAAAGTTCATCATGCAGTTGAGAGAGCAGAATTTAATATTGTTATTTGAAGAAGACAAAATTTTACAGATTTAATTTGCTATCAATCATTTGCATAATGTTAAGGTTTGGATTTAACATAAGCTGGAGATTTGTCGTATGCAATTTCCATTTGTTTACCATGTATAGGACAACTTGTTTAAGAATAGTTGACTCTGTGAGCAGTTTACTTGACAAATTATGTCAAATATTTGCTTTCTGAAATCCTGAGAATTGGTTGAATATAATTGTGCTTCATGTTGGCAAAAAATAAATAAATATGGGACTAAGGAGTCCTATCATTAATTTGTCAGAAAAGCAAGTTGTCATTTCTGAAAATTTAATGTCATTGAAGCTCCATTTCCAATAGCAAAGGAGCACTACTGCTAATAGACTTCAGAGCTCGAAATAAATAAATCTTTGGAATCCTGTTGCATCTCTTGGGGTGTGACATTTGACAGTCTTTTATAGCACAGAACGAAACAAGTTTGTGAGCTGGAATTCAATTGTGGTGTATTGATTCCTTGCATCAGTCATTATTCCCTGCTGATTGACAGCTAAAAATTGGTTACGTTAAGTATTTCATATGTTATATTGGCTGACATTTGCTTGCCTGCTCCTGTGTCAATATTGTTGTAAAGATCTCCAGCTTTATGAGATAGCAATAGACACTGACTGTGGCTTTTGTGTGATGTTCCAGTGTTTTTCCTGACATAATTTAAGACATATTAAAAACCAGCAGCATCTTCCCTCTTGAGAAGCTTAATGCCAATATTATTGTCTTCCAGGGGAAGATCATGTATGCTCATAATCGGGTGCTAATTTCCACCCGTACGCTCATGTTTAGGCATTAGGCACTATAACTGTAAAATTGAGCCTTCTTGATTGATTCATGTCAAGCCTCATCTCGGCTCCTGCAGGGGAAGTCATCCGGCTGACCCTTTTTACACTAAAAGAAGAGATTTGTGTTCCTTTCTTTCACCTGGAACCATCAAATTGACTGAATAATCTGTAATACATTAGTGCTGACATTTGTTAGGGGAGAATTAAACAAGACACAGTAATCATCCCCTAGAATAAAAATTGTGTTTGATTTCCAACAGAGTTCTATTAAAGCGATGACAGACTCAGTCTCTTCCAAGGTGGAAAATCGTGAATATTCTCTGCGTTAATGAATCAAGTTAACACATTAATTGCTTCTAGGACCTGGTTCTCCAATATGAGTGTTGAAGGATAGGAAGGCCCTGGTGTATGGTCAATACATATTTGTAGTCAAGGTGAGCTTCTTGTGGAAACAAAATTTTGAAAGATTCTTATTGTCTTTTTTGCTTTTGCTAGTCTGAGATGTAAAAAGTTGTATTTCATATTCACTGGTCTTCATNATTCTCTGAGATCTATAAAATTAATCCAAAAATGGCCTATTATCTCCTCTTCAACTCATTGGAGAAATACCACAAAAAGATTGAGTCAGGTAAGTACCCAAGTACTAAACTTGAATCCTGGTTTTCATTATGTTGCTTAAGTTTACAATGTCTTTGAATTTAGATCAAGAAATCTCCTTACATCTAACTCTTCCTGTTCTAACGTATGTAGGAATCGTTGTCACTGAGCTTCATTTGAAGCTGTTACTTTGCAACTGTTATTTACATAACAGTAGACAACTGTATTTCATATTCACTGGTCTTCATTCGCAGCACCTGCTCGTCAACCACGACTGTCAGCACGAAGCAGAATCATATTACACTCCTTANTCATATTACGCTCCTTAGAGCTCACATGTGTGTGCTCTGTAAAAACCAGCGTTTTATAGCTAACTTGTGTAGGACTCATTTTCAAGATGATTCGTTCATAAGTGATTATGTGAGTGTGTTTTCCATTATGAGTTCACACTTCTCAGAAGTACCACTTAAAAACAGACCTTTTCCACTTTTGACTATATTTGTTGAAGCGGTTGTCAAGTTTGTTAATTGGGGTCATTTCAAAGTGCTAACATGCCTGTGCTCTAGATACTCCATGCCATGTGGAAGAACTTTGGGAAGAGAACGGAGCAGCTTTTACAAGGAAATAATACAGAGAAAACAGAATTTTCCTCTTCCTTCAACGATTGTAAAGGACTCTAGAAACTTGTTAAAGTTAAATGGCCAATCCATGAACTAGTAGGAATTTGTTGGTTTCACTTCATTTAATGTGGGACATTTAGAAGTTTGTTATCTTGCAGATGGCATATATCTGTCCAAGAAACTTCATGAATAAACAAAACATGTATCGTATGCCAACACCTTTTTAGGCAATAAATCTAACATGAAGACCTGAAGCTCGCTCTCGTGCAGTCCATAGTTTTCTGGGAGAGAAACATAGAACGGCATGCTTACAAAAAGAACTGGTTTAAGTGCTAACAGAAAAAATCTGTACAAAATGTTCTTTTAATACAGTGTTGATGACCTAACTAGTTTGCACTCCAATTTTGTAAATAAAAGCACATGCATTCATATTGTAGTATCACTTTTCACCTTACAGAGGAAAGCAGTAATGTGAGATTGATATATAAATTATGGAATCAGGATCAGGATCAAATATTTGACAGTTTATCTAGTGTCCATGAACCTATTTGTTGACAAAAGCACTTGCTCTGAATGGAGAGCATCCCCCTCTGCATTATAAGTCTCCATAAAGGCACTTTTGCGGGAAGTACGGGAAGCTCTTCAGGCGCCAATTATCCCCTCACCTTGCAAAGCATAGTAAGGAGCTTCAAAGACAATACATGTTTTCACTGAAACTACAAACTAGATCAAGGTCAAGATAATCTAGTCTATCCTCAGTAACTGTAGAGCAACACAAAAGAACACCAAACTTGGAACAAGAAGCCAGATCCTTCTGGCCTAAATTCCTGACCTGGAAAAGAAGTTTGGACTACATAATTTCCGATATTAGTTCTAAACCCAAATCCAAAGATAATTTCATATATCATGTTTAAAAAGATATAAATAAATCTCAATGGAAAAGAAGGGTATAAATGTAGTTAAAACCATTTTGCAATAAGGAAATTTGTGATTTATTAATATATGAGTAAATTGAAGATAGGTAACTGTAATTTGTCAAATGCTGTCAAAAGTCAGAAACATGAAGGTAAATAAGACCAAGTCTCTATCTTGCATGTTTGTGTGGGCAACAGGAGGAGAGCAGGAAAGGAAATGAAGTCACATAGTTCAATCAATCCTATATTAAAAAGCACATATAGGAGCACTTGGGTGACTCAGTCGGTTAAGCATTTGTCTTCAGTTCAGGTCATGATCCCAGAGTCCTGAGATAGAGCCCCATGTGGGGGGTCCCTTCTCGGTGGGGAGTCTGCTTCTTCCTCTCCCTCTGCCCCTCCCCCCCACTCATTCTCTCACTGTCTCTCTCTCATAAATAAGACCTTTAAAAAAAGTAAAATACAAAATAAAAAGCACATATAAATTGCTATGGCAGCTCAGCAGAGGTAGCAATTAATCACATGGGGAACAGGAAAAGTAAGAGCCAAGTGAAATTTAGCTGGGTAGAAATTAATGTGTGGGACACCCAAAGTGGCTAAAATGGAAATGAACAGGTACTCTAAGAAGATAATTGTAATTGGTCAATACCCTTTGCCAAGAACATAGTTTCTCTAAATAGTTTAACCAAAAAGGAAGTTAAAATAGGGAGTTATTTAACTTTTAAATCTATAGGAGGACAGAAGAAAAGTCTCAATTGAGCTTTCAGCAATGACTTCTAGAGTCATACCAAAGCCAGGCCACAAAGAAGTGCTCTTTTTCTCTACAACCAGGAACTCCTTGGCCAAAAATGCCTTGTCACTGTCCCTATTAAGGAAGCAATGCATAAACCACCAGACCAGGAAACCACTGTTCTCTACTAGTACCAGAACCATGCCATGCCTAGTGTGTGTTATTCCAACCAATGAATTCCCTGCCTCTCAGTACCGACCAAGTTGAAGAGACACTCATGGATCACTAACGTTGAGAAGAGAAAGAAAATGCCTTCTCAATACTGCTTGTTAGTCAAGACAATGGATGCTTCAGAAGCATGGCCTCTGCCTTCCTTTGGCTTTCAATCTCAAGTAACTGCGTTGGATTGGCAGGACTTAGTCACATCTAGGACCTAGTGTAAAAGGAGCCTGAAGGCTTTTAGCTTTTTAGCCTCTTCAGCATAGAACAGCACGACAAGAGAGGTAAACAGTCTGTCCCTTTGGCTCTTAATATCCATGCTTCTTACGTCACATAAACTTAATAACAAAGAGAATAACAGCATTCTCCCATTTATCATACACCTAAAATGAATAGAAATGAAAATGTTCCACCCTCTATTAGAAAGTGGAAGAGAGACAGTAAAGTCTTCTCCAGAATGAGAAGTCACTTTGAGACCAAAAAGCAAAGCAAACCACTCCATAGTGTTTACAGTTTTATTCAGGGTCACTTACTGACAGGTGGAGGAGATCTGGCAGACACATGATCCTAGTGCTACCCAGCTACTCTCCACAGCCACTCTGCCCAGGCTCAGCCTTAACCCACAGCTTTCATAGAGTGAGAGGCATTGCGGTAAGGTAGTTATCTAATGCGGCACCATCGGTGTGCCGGTCATGCCTACCAGTTATCTAAACTGGAGACTTTTGTGCACCACTCATCTCTACTAGTTAACTAGAGGGGAGCTTCCTGCTTTGGGAAGACATTAAGCTCCATGGGGCCTGGAACACACAGCACTGAGGGAAGCCATCGCACGGGCATGACCAAAATGGACAATCAAAGATGGAGTCAGTGTTGTCAGCACTTCTACACCCCCTCTGAAACAGTGGATACAGTTGTATCCATTACTGATTATTATCTCCAATAATTTCATTTTTTTCTTCTAATTAAATTAGAATCCTGTCCTATCATCTTGTAATCCATGTACTAAAGAAAAAAACTCAATGACCACAATCATTCATTATAGAAAAGAGGGAAGGAAAAGCAGAAGAATAAGTGGGATTCAAAAATTCAGTAATGTAAAATTTGGGGTCAGGTGAAATTAGTGAATGACTGGAGTGAGCCTATACTGCCGTGGATGTCTATTCTTCCTTAACTATCAGTGAGAGAATGTGTGTCATGTTCTGACTGTGATTTTGAGAACTTCAGCAGTGATTCCAGTCATCCTGATAGAGGAAAACAGGGCCAGGGAAACACTAAATATAGAGGGCCTCATCCTGCACCCCAAGGTTCTGGAGATGGCGCAGCTGACTACTTCTTTGCTAGGGCCTCATCTTTCTATCCCTTGGGTCTCACCCTGCCACATACACGGAAGAAAAGAACTACATTTGCACTCCATTCGAAAACAGGGACTGGGTGGAAGATGAAGGGCAATAACCAATCTCATTATATCTGAAGTTGTCTTATTGAGAGGACATTTTTCATGTGTGCTTTTCTTTTTCTGTATAAACATAGACACCATGTAGAGTAACAACAGTCTTCATTTCTGTAAATGACAATGAATTCAGAGTTGGAACATGGTAAGTTTCTTCCTCTAATAGTCAGGGCATGCCCCTTTTGCTCTCAGCCATAACACCCAGATGATCACCGTCATTTTACAAGGAAGAGCAATACAAACTTTAATTCCTGAAGAATCTGTCTCCATGGGTTGGTATGTACTATTCTGAGGGCATGTTACTATGAGCTGATATCCTAGAGGACCTCTGGAAGGCAGATATTCTCTTCCCTGCCTGCAATATGTGGTCATAATCTGATTAAGAAAGTCCTCAGACTGTTCTTGTTACTAGTCTTCCACTTGACCACTTGTCCAAAATATTATCTAGTAAACAGTCTTTTCTCTGGCCATGTTTCCTTTTATTTATTTTATTTTATTAATTTTTAAAGATTTTATTTATTTATGTGACAGACAGCCAGCGAGAGAGGGAACACAGCAGGGGGAGTGGGAGAGGAAGAAGCAGGCTCCCAGCGGAGGAGCCCAATGTGGGACTCGATCCCGGGACGCCAGGATCACACCCTGAGCCAAAGGCAGATGCTTAACGACTGCGCTACCCAGGCGCCCCTGGCCATGTTTCCTTTTAGAAAACTGCTGCTAAAGAGTCTGTTGCTGGGAAGATTTGCCCATAAGGGCCATTTCTGAATACAGCTATAATGCTGGAATCATCCACCTCTGGCTGGGGAAGCATATAATTCACGATGATCTGTAAACTAGTAGGCTGAGTTTATGGGAATCCTCTATGAGGCCACTGGTAAAAGTGGAGGGAAAAACAGCAAGTCAGCAAAAATAGGTACAGTGAAAGACACCTTTTCAAGCAATTTATTTGTGATTTTAGAAAGTGCTCAAGGTTGATCTCATTTAAACAACGTCAACCTGCTGCCTACTTCCAACTCCATGGCTTTCTGATAAGAACACCTGGTGAATGATAGGCAGCCAGGACACATGGTGTCACCTGGTGTCCCACAGCCAGGTGTTCAGTACCTTCCAGTAGCATGCCAGCAGAGTAATTATTATCACAGTAAGCCTTACTCCAAACTCTAAGAGGCCTGGGCTGTGATTTTGCTATTTGGCATTGCCAGAGTCTTCATACATTTTTCTAATCTTCAAGCACCATTGTATCAAGTGAGAAAGGTGCCTCCACTGCATCCCAGACAAGCTGAAGAGGCTTCTATTTCTCTGGGACCCACAAAAGTTGGCAGCTTTAAGAGATATTCAGTAAATGGGGTCTAAAAACACAAGTACGGTTTAAATTGCCTCTAAATCTAAAGAAGCCCAACAAGCATGATGCCTGGCTTCTTAGTGTTAGTTGATGTAAAGTCTTGCGAGTGTTCTTTAATGTTTGAGGAGACTGGTCACATGCTGC
Organism: Ailuropoda melanoleuca; assembly: GCF_002007445.2. Lineage (NCBI taxonomy): Eukaryota > Metazoa > Chordata > Mammalia > Carnivora > Ursidae > Ailuropoda > Ailuropoda melanoleuca. The sequence continues at coordinate 20,833,244 of NC_048228.1, read as the reverse complement.
ACTCTGTGAGATCTTCACAAGCTTCGCTGAATGTTTATGGTGTACCATTCTCACCCTCTTGCATGCCTGTGTCTTACCTACACGTTGACCATAATTCTCTCCTGCCCACATAGACCTCAACAAAGTGCGCCATCACGATATCCTATGTGATGGTGAGATGACCAGGGTCCCTGCAGAATCAGTGATGACAAAGAACCAGAAATGTGACATATTGAAGTAATGCAGTTATACTATGGTCACTGAGAGATGAAAACAAATTGCTTCTAGAATTCTCTGCCTCTTTAGATAGAGGAACTGAAACTTGCCAGCTAAATTGTTCCTTGCCTGGTGCCAGAAATTAGGTTGCTGTTCTTCAGTAAAGAGACAATTTCGGGAGAAGCTATTGACATTGGAGTTAACACATGACTTAATTTGTAATAATCCACCAATTAGCAGAGAGAATACAATTATCTAATGACCTGATAGAATATGTAGGCCTGGGTAAGAGGTAAAGAAATGGCGATACCTAGGAGCAGAAGGGGGACTTTGAGAGCTGACCCTCTGCTTCTGCCCCACACTTACCACATTCTATCACAGATCCAGATCTAAGTTGGAAACTGAGATTGAAGGTCTGGAAAGAGATTGCAGAAAAACTGGCTTTTGTTATTATGTGAGGTATTTATGAGGTATTCAAACAAAGTGTGGCCAGCCTTGTAGTATGGCTTGGAGTGTGAGATACTCAGGGCCACTTGAATCCTTGTAATGTCCCTCTTCTAATTTGGGGATCACACTCTTTCCCAATAAGTGCTCTAAAATTTACAAAGAATTTTGGACAGGTTCAGAACATAACCTATGTTATAATTCAGCAATTCAGAGTCAGACTAGACAATATATTTAAACAATTTCAACCAGAGATGGTAAGTGATGATTCTTTAAGGACATCCATGGAGAGTGCCTGGGTGGCTCAGTTGGTTAAGCATCTGCCTTCGGCTCAGGTCTTGATCCCAGCGTCCTGGGATAATGTCCCACATCAGGCTCCCTGCTCGGCAGGGAACCTGCTTCTCCCTCTGCCTCTGCCCCTCCCCCTGCTCATGCTTTCTCTCTCTCTTTCTTTCAAATAAATAATAAAATCTTAAAAAAAAAAAACTTAAAAAAACTAAGGACACCCATGGATGATCTCAGTCTGAGATATCATCTCAGTCTGGGAACTTAAAAGCCTGAATTTTAATTTCTTCTTTAAATCCACCAGAATGTTTAGAAGCAGCTACCCTAAACCAGTCTTTTCATTCCTCATTTTTTTCCATAACGGTCCAGTGAAGCAGCTGTGTGGTGTGCCAATGCCTTACACTCCATGCGCATGTTTTCCAGTCTGTCTCAGAGGATAATTTTAAAGATTTATATTTATTTGAGAGAGGAAAGAGGGGCAGAGGGAGAGAGAGAGAGAGAGAATCTTAAGCAGACCCCCCCACACATCTGGCACCTGCTGAGCCAGAGCTGGATGCAGGGCTCAATCTCATGACCCCAAGATCATGACCTGAGCTGAAATCAAGAGTTGGACACTTGAGCCACCCAGGTGCCCCATCTCAGAGGATAATTTTAGGAATCACTTTTTCTCTGTATGACATGGATAACCAGACTCTCCTCTTTTAATTAATGAGATTCAAACCCAATCAGACATTGTTTTCAGTGTTTTATTTTAGAATCTTTTCTTTTATTGAAAATATACGTCTATTTTCACTAAAAAATAACAACATTAAATAACTTTAGACATTGTTTTTTTTAGTTGTTTATTATTCTATTTTAGTTGACGACATATTGTTTGCCAAAGAGAGTTTATATTTGTAATCCTGAGGTATGATCAATTAATTTATATCCTTAGTGGGAGCCTTATAAAGAGATTTCCTCAACATTCAGTGAGACAGATAAAGAAAAGTAACATAGTTGGCAAAGATATAAATTACATCTTTAAGTTCTTACCTTCGTAGATGTTCTCTCAATCTACTTTTGTAGAGATTAGACTCATGGAAGTCATCTGAGAGCCCATATCGTCTGACCCTTTAGTTTACAGCAAAAGAAGTGAGGCTACGCCCCATCCCAATCAAACACTTCATTACAGACTATCTTATTCTCTAATTGCCTCTTGCACTATTACATTTCTAACAAGACTGTAAGCTCTTTGATAGCAGAGATAATTATCTTCTGTGTTTTTTTTTATCTCCCTCACAGCTCTTAATACTTGTTGATTAAATGATTGATTTAATCAAGGATACTCTCTTTTTTATCCCTTATGCTTCTAAGATCACTGGTCGGGTCACAGATTGAAACACTCATGGCAGATGATATTGTTAGTATATAAAGAATTCTAGGTCCTTCGGATATAGTGTACTTGGTTAATAAGGTAACTAAATAAAGTCAAATGACTTCAATGATTAATGGAATAAAAATCAAGAGGAAGGATTACAAAAGGAATTTGTAAATTCGAACACGCATTAGTTTTCCAAGACAGTGATCATGATACGGGTGGACTTTTGTTCACTACAAAATTGCTAGAAAGTTATAAAATCCACTTACTATTTAAATAGATAATGTATGTGTCTATGCACATGTAGATTCAGAAACATATATAAGAAGTCCAGACTGCTTTGCCTACTTTCTGTCAAGTACTGCACATAGGAAATCAATAGCTTAAGATTGGTTAGGGTATACCTGCATGCCTTAGGTTTTTGATAGAAAGTTCATAGAAGTATAAAATGACACTATCTTTAATATTATGAGAATTTGTATTTTACAAATGAAAACACCAAGGCATATGTATACCCAAATACTTTGATGCTTTGTCCAAGTGCACACGCTTATTAAATAAATTTAGAATCAGCCTAAATGTCACTTTAATGCTTCTCCTATGCACTATGAAGGCCATGTAGCTATCTTCTATTTGAAGATGTTTTTAATAAACATTGAACAAAATTGAAAATAGTCACCCTCTATTACATTGTTGTTAATCATATAAATGTTAATTTCATTTGTCACTTGGTGAGTTACTTAAAGACAGAGATTCTGCCTTATTCTTTTTAAATTTTATTGCGCTGGGTATAAAGAATTACACATAGTAATTGCTCATTAAATGTTTGCTAAAGAAGAAACTATTGCATGTGTTTTTGTTGGCAGAATTCCAACCTCCTCACTGCAAACTTGGGCTCTATAGCTACTGTAGTACTTAGTCAAGGCTCTAAGGAATTGGGACAGTTTTACACGTATATTCTGTTCTCAGAGTAAAAGAGAAGGCAGCAATAGCACACAATTTCTTAGACAATTTATTTTACAAGTCTTTATTCTAGTATTTCTCACAAAAACTCTTCTAAATTCTAACACAAAAAAAATTATAGCTAATTAGATGCTTAATTATAGCTAATTAAATTATAGCTAATTAGATGCTTCTAAATTCTAACACAAAAAAAATTATAGCTAATTATAGCTAATTAGCTAATTATAGCTATTTATTGTATTTGTATATTACTTTTGGGTCAAACCTAAATGCAGAAGAATTATATGTCTATGTGTTGGGAATAAGGTTTTAGAACAATGGGATCTTTTGTATAAGCAATATATATTGTTTTTTAAATACCCTTTTTTTTTGAAAACCAACACATAATTTTACAATTTAATGTGTTGCGTGTGGAAGATGGTGAAGGTGGCAGCCGCATAGTTTTTGGATCTTCCTGACTGTCACGTAAAAACAAATATTAACTACAGAGCAAAGCCAATAATACTCAGATAATATTTACAAAAAAATAGGTGATGAGGTCTGTCCCTCAAAAGACAAAATAGAAGTGAGTAGGAGAGAACCATCGATAGCTCCAAGGTCTATTTGTTAGAAATATATGGGAGGGGGAAAGCAAAGGGAAGCCAGGGGGTGTCTGGGAGACCTGGAACAAGAGGACGCCCAAATAGCCAACAATTAATAAGCGAAAGTAAATGGAAAACATGGTGGATCAATAGAAGTGAAACTGTGGTTTTTGCTTATTCTAATCCAAGTAACTGCAGTGGATCCATTCTAAAGGAGCTGTAGCAGTTTGCCCTATGAACTTTTGAAACCAACTGACCAGTGCTCCCTGAGAAGAGAGGACAGTGGCATCCAAGAAAAAGTGCTGACAGTAGAACAAAAATTGAGCAAAAAAAGGAAGTAAAGACAAAGGAAAGAGAAGATAAGAAAGAAAGTAGTGTAGGGGTGCCTGGGTGGCTCAGTCGGTTAAGAGTCTGCCTTCGGCTCAAGTCATGATCTCTCTCTCTCAAGTAAATAAATAAAATCTTAAAAAAAAAAATTCTAAAAAAAAGGTAGAGTAAGGGAAAAGATCTAGCACACCTCCAAAAATAAACTGCTATTTAAATACTGCCTGGGAGCTCTGTAGAGTTAGCAAAGCCTTGTGAGCCTATCAGGAAAACTGAATTAATGTGAAAAGGAAAAACGAGAGTATTGAGGTCAAATCCCATACAAAGACATTATTTTTTTTAAAAAATGAGAATAAGGAACAGATTTAATATTGCAACAGTCAATGAAAGTGAACCAGAGAGATGTTAACTTTTAAAAGGGTCATAATTGCAACATACTATTTCTTTTTCTTTTTAATTTTATTTATTTATTTGCCAGAAAGTGAGAGAGAGAGAGCACAAGCAGGGGAGCAGCACACAGAGGGAGAAGCAGACTCCCTGCTGAGTAAGGAGCCCAATATGGGACTCGATCCCATGACCCTGGAATCATGACATGAGCTGAAGGCAGACACTTAGCGACTGAACCACCCAGGCGTCCCTGCGATGTACTCTTTCAAAAGAAGCTGAAAGACATTGTTTTGGCTATCTATTGCTGGGTAAAAAACTATCCCAAAATACAGTGGCTTGAAACAATCATTTTACTTGGCCCACAATTTCATGGGTCAGGAATTTGACAAAAGCTTGTCAGGACAGTTTGTGTCTTGGCCATGTGACATCACCCACAGCAACTGGGGTTGGAGGGTGCAGTTTCAAAGTAGCTTCTTCATGCATATGCACCCATCCAGAACCTTGGCGTTCTTTAGTGCTCTTTGCTAAAGGCATCTCTCCCTATGGGTCCTGTCTATATGGCCGAGATTTTTCACAGCATGATGGACTCAGGGTAATTCAACTTTTTACCTGGTGGTTTGGATTCAAAGAGGGCAAGAAGGAAGCTCCAGTCTTCATAAAGACTATGCCCAGACCTGGCATAGTATCACTCCAGACATACTCTATTGGGCAAAGTAGTCACAGGCCAGCCCAGAGTAAAGAGAAGGAAAAATAAGCCCTATTATCACTCCTAGCATCAATGGGAAAGTGTCAAAAATCTTGTACCCATCCTTAATGCATCATAGACATTAAGAATATAATAAAAGAAATGAAAATACAACATAAATCGGCATTAGAAAAACTCAGGAATGAGCTGAAAAAACTCAAATACAGTTAGAAGTAAATGAGAAAAACTCCTTTAAGAAATGAAAAATGAACAAGAAAAAACACCGAAACATATAAACAAAATAAGTAAAGCTTTAAGAGAAATATACAGTGAAAAAGTGGACATTTAATTAAAAAAAGAACAAAGTGATTAAAAGGATTTGAGAGATAGGGACATACATTAAAGAGGCAAAGAAAATCTAACATAAAAATCACTGCAAAACAACAACAAGAAAAGCAAGAAAACAGAAAATATACTAAAAACTATAACTTAAGAAAATGTGCTAAAATTATTTTTTTTAAATGAGACCCCTATTGAAAGAGGACACCTTCCGCCTAAGATTATAGGTACAGAATGGTCAATAAGTCATATTCTAGGCAACTCCCTGGACATTAAAGATAAGAGAAAAACTACTGGGTATGAGGACAAAAAGGACATGTGGCTAAAAAGGAAAGACAATTAAAAATATCATTATACTTTTTTTTTTAATAAAGAGTATTTTCTTAGAGAAGTTTTAGGTTCACAGCAAAATTGAGAGAATGGTACAGAGATTTCCCATACACCTCCTGGCCCCACACATGCACAGTCTCCCCTGTTATCAACACCCTCCACCAAAGTGATACATTTTGTGCAATAGATGAAGCTACATTAAAACATCATATAATCAGTGGATTGTAGTTGCAGAAAGACCAGCTATGTGATCTTTGGCAAATTGGTCTCAAAAGCCCTCACGGCCTTTGTTTTCACAGATGTAAAACATGATAGTTGACCATGTAGGTCTCAGTGTGTGTGAATAGCACAGTAGAAAAGTGTATAGGCTACATTTAGACTGTTTGAATTTCTAGGACTCTATGATTCTACGTATTTTCTAGCAATTAAACCAGTATGTTATCTTGTGGGGTGGTAAGTTCCCTGTTCCTGGAATATTAACCCAGAAATCATTATAGGGAACTTGTATTTGCTGGATGTTCAGACCACACTGCCTCTGAGATATTCTCCGGGCCTAAACTATGACTATGAATAAGGTTTCTGTCTCTTGGAAATGATGAGGTGTGTGTGAAGATATTCATGAATATAGGCTGCACTGACACTACGTGTGCTGAGCATGCCCAGAAACACGGGAAGATAGCAGAGGCATGCCTCAGTTTCTGTTGTGCTTACAACAGGTGTCCGATTTGTGTTAGAAAAGTCATAAAAAGCCAAGCGTGTTCTTCTTACCAAGCTATTTGAAAGAAATTAGTGGTAGCAGTTGGAAGAAGAGAAGGTGTCAGTCAGTGTTTTTGTTTTGTTTTGGTTTTGGTTTTGGTTTTGGACCTATGTGTTTGCAGACCTGTGAAGTCACTGAGTAGTTTCTAGTCTGGGTTAATGTTTTAAGACCATTTATAAATGTGCTGAACAACTATGCAGAACAGCCCAAGGTACCCCATTATGTTACTGAAGAGAAAGGTAGTTTGTGCAATGGTTAAAGTGTGGGCTCTGAAGCCAGGATTTCAAATTATGGCTTTATAAGTTATGAACTGGGTGAATTTGGTCTTGCCTCAGTTTCTTCAGCTGGAGAATGTGGATCACATTATTACCTACATCATAGGCTGTTGGGAAGATAACATTAGCTAATACAAGAAAAGCACCGAGAATAGTGACAAAAACATAATAAGTCAAATTCAATTAACATTAATATTATTGGGAATAACTATGTCTATTATAATTTCATAATGTATACCATAATTTTAAGAGCTTGATTTTTTCTGTTAAATTTTTTAAGTTAATTTTTTTTATTATTATGTTGAGTTAGCCCATATACAGTAAGTACATCATTAGCTTCTGATGTAGTGTTCAATGATTCATCAGCTGCATGTCATACCCAGTGCTCATCACAACACATGACCTCTTTAAGTTGGGCTCATATTTTACTTATGCAGATAATTAAATTCTCTGAGCCTTAGTTTTCCCTCATCTGTAAAATAAGAAATAATAATATCAAGTTCAAATTGTTTGTGAGAGTATAGAATATATAATGAATGTAAAGTTCCCAGCACTATAGCTTACATGCCTGAGACACATAGCTGCCCACTCAAATAAATGTCTGTAGCATGAAATTGTCTCTGGGAGGCAGCTATGAGCCAGGGCCTCAAATTTAGAGATGTCTTGCATCCAATGAGATCCTGGCACTAGATCTTGCCACAGAATAAGGGCAGAATGATGTGAGCTTTTAAGACTAAGGTCCTACTAGGTATTTATCCAAAGAATACAAAATAGTAATTCAAAGGGGCACTGCACCCCAATGTTTATAGCAACAATGTCCACAGTAGTCAAAATAGGGAAAGAGCCCAGATGTCCGTCAACAGATGAATGGATAAAGAAAATGTTTTTTATATATATGTGTATATATATATATGATATGTACATACATATATACATATATATATATAAATTCATATGGATATATAATGGAATATTACTCAGCCACCAAAAAGAATGAAATCTTGCCATTTGCAATGATGTGGGTGGAGCTAGAGGGTATTATGCTAAGCGAAACGAGTCAGAGAAAGACAAATACCATATGACGTCACTCAGATGTGGAATTTAAGAAACAAAACAAATGAACATAGGGGAAGGGAAGGAAAAATAAAATAAGGTAAAAACAGAGAAGGAGGCAAGCCATAAAAGACTCATAACTCTAGGAAATGAACGGAGGGTTGCTGGAGGGGAGAGGAATGGGGGATGGTGTAACTGGGTGATGGGCATCCGATGTAATGAGCACTGGGTGTTGTATGCAACTGATGAATCACTAAATTCTACCTCTGAAACTAGTAATACACCATATGTTAACTAAATTGAATTTAAATAAAAAATTAAAAAAAAAAAAGACTTGTGTCCTTCCTCGTGATCTCTGTGCCCTTTCCCTTACTAGGAGCTGAGCGCTAAGAGAGTCTATCCTAGAATACTACTGAAACCATAAATTGTTAGGAATTTGAAAACCTGGGTAACTGCATGTAAGAAAGCCACCCACTAACCAGGCACATCTGCATTGCACTGCAATGTAAAACAAAAAATAAATCCCTACTGTGTTATTCCCCTGAAATCCTGAACTTCATTTGTTATAGTAGCTGAAAGTACTCTTGTTAATACCCATCAACGATAGTAAGTGTTCAGTACATTATAACATTTATGCTAACCAACATGTCTGACAAGATGGAAAATATTAGGTTTTTAGTGAATAGTAAACTTTATTCTTCTAGCGTATGTCAGTGAAAGGATGACATAGAGAAATAATAATGAGAAGATGTGACTTATGATCTACACCCTATTCTAATGTCCAAGCTAATAATATTAAAATGTATTTGTTTTTACTATTTATACTTTAACTTTGTTGAGAAAACTAACAATAAATGAACTTGTATCTCCACTTTCCGTTTAGTGTCTTCCAGATCTACTTTCCAAACTCAAGACATAGTAACTTCTCAAAGGATCATATTTCCCTTCTTTATTTCATATAACATTAATTCAGGGTTACATATCTTATATAATATATATGTAAGGCAAATGAGGTTTTTTTGATTTAGGCATCATCTAATTTTTCTTTATGTTTAAACCATTAAAATAATGCTTAAATATATTTATAAACCACACTTGGAGGAGGGGGCACGCTTTTTAAACTGAGTGGCATAAATTTAAAGCACATCAAAAGAAAACTACATACATGTAAGCTGTATAAAACTATCAGTTCTTTTTTTTAAGACTTATTTATTTGAGAGAGAGAGGGAGAGTGCATGAGCGGGGAGAGGGGCAAAGGGAGAGAGGGAAAGAATTTTCAAGCAGACCGCCTTGATCACAGAGCCCACCATGGGGCTCAATCCCAGGACCTTGAGATCATGACCTGAGGCAAAATCAAGAACTGACCACCCAGCCTACAGAGCCATCCAGGAACCCCCAAAACTAAACATTCTGGAAAGCAACACAAGAAGAAAATACAAATGAATTCAAAGGTTATAGAATGCTATGAATGAGGAAATCACAGCACAGTCTAGAATAGGCATCATACTGAAACCTTAAGCTAAGCAACAGGCCATATCTTGTGCCCCCCCAAAAAATAAATTTTTGACAGACATGTTTCTTAATCAGAAAACTGGTACATTCACCATAGATGTGACCACATATGTCAATCCTATTTTCTTAGACTAAAGTTATGCAGAGTAATGCTGAGGCTAATTCATCTTAATTAAGCAAAGTAAGATGATACTTTAGAATATAAGATTTTAATGGATTAAAATATTAGTAAATTCAGTTAATCAGATAATATTTATTACATTTATTTAACAAGTTAATAATCAGTTAAAGAAGTCATGAACTAGGGGATATACACTGAATTCCTAATTGTTTAAACATGTCTCATTAAATACTGAATTGTATGACTCAAATCTAAAGCATTTAATTGCCATGGAATGACTAACATATGATAGGTTTCTACACATTTTCACATCTAATTAAGGGTCATATAAGATACATTAACATGTTAGCCATAAAACTGTAGTGTGAATGGTTTATTTTGATGTCTCTCTCCCCTTTTGGGGATTTTTTAAATTTGTTTTTGTGAAATTTGCAGATAAGAAATTGAGCAAGATCAAGCAACAACTTGATCTGTCCTTTTTTTAGTCACGATGTGTAGACTAAGAATGGATTATCAATATGATTCTAGTAACTCAAAAAACGTAGTGTAAAGATACCAACACTGCTTAGAAATATATTGTAAAATGAATGCTTCAGATCCATATTAAAAATAATAGAATCTGAAATTAATGATGTACTACATGTTGGCTAATCGAATTTAAATTAAAAAAAGAAAAAAAAATAATAGAACCTCTGTTAGTCCTTTTTTACCATCTGCTTAATTTTTCACTTACTGCTGTACTTGTCACCATGTATTATACACTGCACCAAACATTTAAAATTAGCATTATTATATTTGTTTGTTGATGAACTTCCCGCCTTTAATTACTGTGCATCAATTTACTCACTCAGAATTGCAACTTACCTCTTCATGGAGAACCGGTATTTGACAAAGCATTTTCCCTTTATACCGTACATGAAAACTTTTCCTGGGAATTTGAAATAAAAATAAACATGCACTCTTGCATAAACTTACAAGTATCCTGGAGACAATTTGTTATCTTATTAAAGAGCAGAAACTATGCTTTTTTTGGCCTTAAATTCAAAACACTTTTGCTATAAGATCTGGCTTTTTAAATAATTCATTTTAGCCAAGCAACTTAAACTCCCCCTCTGATGTCTTGGTACTATTGGACTAATGACATAAAGGCACGCTTTTTACATGCAATGGGATTCATAAGCATAGAATTGCTGAGAATTTATATTGATCAGAGATGATAAAAAAATGGAGCAGATTCAGGTCTGACCCTTTCAAGATTTAAATTTTTACCAAGTTAACCTGTGTCGTAAATACATCTGAAAGAGAAAGCTCTCATATTATCAGAGTGGAAGAAAGACTTTTACATGTTTGTTGAGTGAATAGCTCCAACACTTAGAAAGCTTAACTGTTCAGGAAGTAACCCAGTAAGCAGCGCCTCCAGAAAAATGAAAAAAGATGACAAAATAGGCAAAATGGACTTTTCTAGGTAACTTGTATTACTCTTTCTTGAAATCTTAACAGGTAAATGACAGATTATTTATTCCTTAATTTCTCTTTTATTTTTGTGGTTAGACATAGAGGGCTTGGAATCATTCGTATATTTTCGACAAACGAAATCTACAGCGTGGTATTTTCTTCATCAGCTCACAAAGCAAAGCAGGTTATTTGGCATTTCATTCTTACTCCTGAGAAAAGCCCAGAAAATTGACACAACTGCAGGGTGCTGATCACACTTTGTTCTTATAAGAAGAGAAATATGCTATTTGTTTTTACGTTTTCTCCGTTGTCTTGGGAGCAAAACTGCCTCCAGCTACACGTGGGCTTAGTCTCCGACGTCCATCTTAGGGGTGTCACCTGCTAAGGTGAGGAGTCTAGAATAGCCCAGACACATTATGTATGGGTGGCCTTTTGTTTACGGCAGACAAAGCCAAAATCCTCGGGATTACTTGAAGATATCATATAACACACAAGATGGAGTTACTATTATTCTCCTCTAAGACATATAGTGTTTCCCCTGGGCAGAGAAAAGAACACACAGCCAATCATATGAAGACAGAACCCATTAAAGATTTATGCAAGCCTGAATTACTTGGCTTTAAACTATTTTCTTCTCCCCCACTTTTTCCCCTCTTTTTCTCTTTAATAAGAGGGACATTTCTTCCTGAACAGCAAAGCTGATGTAGATAGTATCACTGGTAATCCTTGGCTTAAGCCCAGAGCTTCTAAATGGCTTGAATTAGGCTGGAAGATGGGGCTGTTTGATTTCCCTTCCTTTTTGTTTCTGTTTTCAAGGCTCTGTCACCAAATGTCCCACTAAACTAGCATTTATGTGGGCTTGGGGCCGCTGTGTGTAAGTTTCCTTTTAAGCATAGTCAATGAAACAGCTTTGAAGCTGTTGAACTGTGTAAATGTTATATTAACATTTTCTCTCGCAATTATAGACATTTACATGGTCTTGTTGAAATAGCGCTTTCAGAGGGAGGAAAAAAATACCAGAAGTGAAGGTACACAATGAAATGAAAAAGCAGCAGTGTGCTCTATTTATTTAGTTTCTGAAATAAATCATTTCGACTTTTAATTTACACTTCTCTAAGATGGTGGTTAAGAATAGACAAACAAAGGATACTGTGAGAAATAATTTCATTTTGTTCCTTTGTTACATTAGATCATTTAATTTCCACTTGGTTTGCATATGGAGATTTGGCCAATGCACCCTGTTCTTTAAATTTGCTAACTAATAACAAGGACTCAGGAAGCTCATTCTAAAGACCTAAGACTCATGGGTGATGATTCAAAAATTATGAGACTACAAGTAGTTGTCCAGTTATAAGAAGAAAGGCAAACAGAGTAAATTAGACATTAATCCGAAGCATTCCCAACTATCCATGTCCCTATTTAACAGAAACCATAATGTGCTTTCAAATTGAAAAGATTTGAATCATTCCAGTAACTACCACATCTGTGATCTTTTCACTGCACGCAGTCTGATGAACAGGTCAGAAAAGAGAAGATATAATCACTTAGACTCTAAGGAAATATTTTAATAGTCTCATTTGGGTCCCTTTGTGCACACAGAGCAATCATTTACGGATGCACATTAGCAGTAAAATTCAAAGTAAAATGATCTCCTTTCACATTGATACTACTAAATTTATTTTCTGTGAAGATCAATCATTGTAATCTTAACATTATACCACAGGATTTTTTGCTATCAGTCTTATGTTCAACGATAGACTTCTATCATTGCGTACAAGTATGTATATATATATGTGTGTGTGTGTATATATTTATATATTTGTCTTTGTGCCAAATCGAAGCAAAGAGCACGTCCGTGATGGAACCGTTGCTCAGCAACTGAGCTCTCCCCTGGTCTGACCGTTGCTTTCTCTCCGGCAAGACGGACAGATGCCCTGAGCCTCAGCACAGTATCAGATTGTGTTTCATGTCTTTCAGGAGCTGATAGCCATAATCTTGTAGTGGTCTCTGTCTACACATCATTGAACTTCTACAGACAAACCTTAAGTAGTACATTGTTACATAAGGGTTTTCTATAGTTTAGTTGTGTAATTCATTTTCAGTTTTAAAAATGATGTTCTAGAAAATCTAAATTGGTTGTCTTTATGTGATCTCTAAATACCAATAAGATTATGTTTAAATCCACAAAAATATTTTTTCTGTCACACGTTTTTCGCATTGGCCTACTTGAGAGTCCAGTGCTCATTCTGCCGTGGTAACATGTCTCTTCTGTGATAAGAAACGATTTTAATTGTAATAAAAACTCAGTGCTCAGAGATTATATAAAAAAAATCGAATCACAATTTTAGGGTAAAAGATGTTCTTGAAATTTAATTAATCCATTCTTTATCAGATAAGGAAACTGAGGGAGATTAAGTGAATGCTTGTAAAAAGAAGAGTCAAACTAGAATTTTATGTGTTAAAGATATTGAACATGAAATATTCTTTCTGATGTGCATCTTAAAATGAAATTTTAGGCTGAGCACATTTTTTATTTAAACTTATTTTATGAAAGAGTAACATAAATCCCATTAATTAATTAATTAATTATAATTTAATGTCTTACGTCAATTTATATCATTGAAATGTTCATATTTTTTTTAAAAATGAAGAATTGAGTAATTGAACTTATTTTAATCTGATTAACTTAATACAGTTCTAATTTTCTCAAAGTTTCCCTCTAGGTGACAACTTCCCAGGAAAAGCATTGCTTTGTCCAGCAAATTAATCTGGAGGAACATTAGATCCTTCCTTCCTTTCTTTCTTTCCTTCCTTCTTTCCTTCCATCTTTCCTTCCTTTTTTCCTCCTTCCTTCCTTCCTTCCTCTCTCCCTTTCTTTCTTCCCTTTCTTTCTCTCTTTCTTTCCTTCCTTCTTTCCTTCCTTCCTTTTTCTTTCTTTCTTTCTTTCTTTCTTTCTTTCTTTCTTTCTTTCTTTTCCTTTCTTTGAAATTAAAAAAAAAAAAAAATCAGGAGACATTAGCAGGCCCAAACTGTCCTTATTTATTTGAAAGGTTTTCAGAGTTTCAGATTACTTTTTCTTTAAAGATAATGTGCCATTTAATATAAACTTAAATATCTTTCAACTATTTGAAATCACCTAAAAAAGCAAACTCAAGAAACTAAAGGAAAAGTTGACAGTTATAAAACATGCTTAGGATATGAAATGGTGTTTTCATAAACTAAAAAAGATGAGAATCACAATGACAATGTTTTCCAAGTTGATGAACCATGAATAACTTGAGAGAAGAACAAAATTTAAGGATCAGTTTCATTTGATCAATACAACTAATTTCAGCAGGACTCACCTATTTGAGAACACCAATCAGCTCAATATATACAAACAACAGAAAGCAAAAACTTTTGCTAAGAACTCAAAAGAAATTCACAAATCCATCTATATATAAAATCCTTTTTATACATGCAAGAACATCCTATGTTTCCCTTCAGAGTTCATCAATTCACGCTTTATGTTCAATCCTAATAAGCTTGGTGGTATCAGTTGCAAGAAATAAAAAGGAAAAAGAAGTTGCTGTATATTACTACCCACACTAAATGTCAACTAATAATACTAGAAGACAAAAAAAAAATAAAGTAATAGAATAATTAATGAATTAATCAAAGTCAGTACACAAATTGATTAAACCAGATTGGTAACTGTAGAGATAGTGAAGAGTAGTTAGATTCTGGGTATTTAGAAGGTTGAGCCCTTGGGATTTCTTGACAAACTGGACCTCTGGTATGACGGGAAAATAGAATCAAGAATGACTACCCCAATTCTTTTGTCCTGACCCTGGAAGGACAGAGTTAGGGTCAACATCAGTAAGGAAAAATTGTGTAAGGTTACCAAGGAGAGATTTGATAGAAGAGATAGAGAGGGTCAAATTACAGAAGTCCCAAATTACAGAATATTCATTTGTTCCTTTAACCATGACTTTGTCTGAATCATCAAGAAAGTATGAAATAGTATTTTCTTATATATGGTTTTTCATTACATATCTACTTACATGAGTTTAATCTTGGGAGAAAGAAAAAGATATATAGAAAAAGGTTAACTTTTGGGGCACCTGGGTGGCTCAGTCGTTAAGCGTCTGCCTTCAGCTCAGGGTGTGATCCCAGAGTCCTGGGATGGAGCCCCGCATCAGACTCCTCCGCTGGGAGCCTGCTTCTTCCTCTCCCACTCCCCCTGCTTGTGTTCCCTCTCTCACTGGCTGTCTCTCTGTCAAATAAATAAATAAAATCTTTAAAAAAAAAGGTAAACTTTAATAATGTAAGCTATACTGTCTGACATTGTGCTAAATGTGCCTATATCCAAGAATAAAGATTGGGCAAGACAGGTTCATTTGCTATTCCCTCAGTCTTATCTTCCCTGCATCTCATGGAGTATGAGTTTGTTACGATATGCTTTTGAGGTTTTGCTTTGTTTTGTTTTTGTTTTTGTTGTTTTCTTTATAACATGAACCTTAAATATAAGCCAAGTATCTAAAAGCCACTTCAAATTGACTGACATTGTGAAGAGATAATAAATTACTCTCCAATAGGAATATATACTTGGCCATGTATACTATACTTTAATTTAATGGGCTTTCAAAAATAATCTTGGTCATATTAATTGGTCATATTTGGTCATATTAATTTTTCCTTATACAAACTTAACTTAAAAACAGGTCCAATATAAAATAAGACTACATGGTACTCATAAGAGCAAGGCTACAGTTTCCAACATTTTGATGCTACAATAAGGAAAGCCTCAGCTATTCTGAATTAATTAGTCAATTCCTGAATTTCAAATTACCGAGTTTTACCTATATGTTTATCATGTAGGTAAAAATGTAGGTAGAATTTCAAATTACTGAGTTTTACCTACATGCAGGTAAAAATGTATTAGTTTTGTAACCTTAGAATGTGTCATAAGCAGGTAGAATGAAGCTATCAGAATTCCATTTTTCTTTATTCAATATTTATTCAATATTGTGGGGTTTTTTTCCTAAAGTTTTATTTTCTAATTTTTCTGGAGGCTGCAAATTTGCAAAAGTGTTTTCTGCCATTTCTCTTTCTTTCTTAATCTACTGACATTTTTTAAAAAATTTAATTCCAGGGGCTCCTGGATGGCACAGCGGTTAAGCGTCTGCCTTCGGCTCAGGGCGTTATCCTGGCATTATGGGATCGAGCCCCACATCAGGCTCCTCTGCTATGAGCCTGCTTCTTCCTCTCCCGCTCCCCCTGCTTGTGTTCCCTCTCTCGCTGGCTGTCTCTATCTCTGTCGAATAAATAAATAAAATCTTTAAAAAAAATTAATTCCAGTGTAATTAACATACAGTATTTATTCATTTCAGGTGTACCATATAGTGATTCAACAATTCTATACATTACTCTGTGCTCATGTAGATAAGTGCACTCCTTAATACCTATCACCGTTCTTACTCATCCCCCACCTGCCTCCCCTCTGGTAACCATCAGTTTGTTCTCTGTAATTAAGAGTGTGTTTTTTGGTTTCTCTCTCTCTCTCTTTTTTCCCTTTGCTCATTTGTTTTGTTTCTTAAATTCCGCATATGAGTGAAATCATATGGTACTTATCTTTCTCGGACTAGCCTATTTTGCTTAGCATTATATTCTTTGGATCCATTCATATTGTTGCAAATGGCAAGATTTCATTCTTTTTTATGGCTGAAAAATATTCCATATATATATAATATCATATACATACAAATACATATATATATATATCTCACATCTTCTTTATCCATTCATCTATCAATGGACACTTGGGTTGCTACCATAAGTTGGCTATTATAAATAATACTACAATAAACATAGAGGTGCACATATCTTTTTGAATTAGTGTTTTTATTTTCTCTGAATAAGTACCCAGTAGTGCAATGGCTGGATCCTAGGGTAGCTCTATTTTTAACTTTTTGAGGAAGCTCCACACTGTTTTCCAGGGTGGCTGCACCACTTCGCATTTCCACCAACAGTGCATGAGGGTTTCTATTTCTCCATATCTTCATCAATACTATTATTTCTTCTGTTGTTTTTTTTTTCATTTATTTTAGTCATTCTGACAAGCATGAGGTAATATCTCATTTTAGCTTTGATCTGTATTTCCCTGATGAGTGATGTGGAGCACCCTTTCATGTGTCTGTTGGCCATCTGGATGTCTTCTTTGGAGAAATGTCTGTTCACGTTTTCTGACCATTTTTTAAATTTGATTACTTATTTTTTGATGTTGACTTGTATAAGTTCTTTATATTTACTAGCCCCTTATCGGATATGTCATTTGTAAATATCTCTCCTAGTCCATAGGTTGTCTTGTAGTTTTGTTGGTTGTTTCCTTTGCTGTGCAAGAGCTTTTTATTTTGATATAATCCCAATAGTTTATTTTTGCCTTCTTTTCCCTTGCCTCAAGAGACATATCTAGAAAGACTTTGCTATGGCTAATGTCATAGAAATTACTACCTGTGCTCCCTTCTAGGATTTTGATGTTGTCAGGTCTCACATTTAGGTCCTTAATCCATTTTGAGTTTATTTTTGTGTATGGTGTAAGAAAGTGTTTCAGTCTGCCAACACCATTTGTTGAAGAGACTGTCTTTTCCCCATTGCTTATTTTTGCCTCCTTTACCAAAGATAAATTGGCCACATGACCATGGGTTTATTTCTGGACTTTCTATTATGTTCCGTTGATGTATGTATCTGTTTTTGTGCAAGTTTACCACACTGTTTTGATTACTACAGCTTTGTAATATAACCTGAAATCTGGAATTGTGATGTCTCCAGTTTTGTTTTTCTTTTTCAAGATAACTTTGGCTCTCCAGGGTCTTTTGTGATTCCATACAAATTTTAGGAGAGTTTGTTTTAGTTCTGTGAAAAATGCTTTTGGTATTTGATCGAGATTGCTTCGAGTAGTATGGACATTTTAACAATATTTGTTCTTCTAATACATGAGCATGGAGTGTCTTTCCATTTCTTTGCATCATCCAATCTATTGTCATTTCTGTCAGTGATGGTTCTTTTCAGTCCAATATTGTGTGATCTCAAGCTTTCTTGCAGTATTTTAAAAATAAGTAGACAATTATATACAGATAAAGGGAAGACAAAGATGCAATCATTACTATAATGTGGTAGTTTGAATAATGTTACATGATAATGATGATTTACTTCATAAAATTTTTGAAAGATATAATTCCATTTAAACCAACCCAAACAAAATTTATTGAGAACAGATTATGGCCAAGGAAATTACTAGTTTCTGCAAAAGACACACAAAAACATTTTGAAAAAGTCATTTATCTTGTCCTCTTAAAGTTCACTATCCAAGACAGAAATGTACAGACATGAGTGAATTACAAGGCAAACAAAAACCAAACCAGAAAAATACTAAGGAAGGAACTGAAGATAATGAAGGCATTAGTCTGTAAATAGGTATGTGGTATACTATGTTTACAAATAACAGATGCAGGCAGTAACATATCATGTTTTTCTAAAAGCCAAACAGAGAAGAAAAAAATGTGCAGATAATTTTTATATAACTAAAATACTTTTATTTATGACTTTTACTATATTGAAATCCATAGTGGGGAAGGTAACTCTACTCTCAGAATTTACATTACAAATGATAAAAAGTAGTGCCCATCTGGACATTTCTGAAGAGTAGCAAAATTAAAGCAGCTTTCAAATTACTTCCTTGAGCTAGAAATTAGGTTGCATACAGTGTTATAACGGCAGCTTTCAAATTACTTCCTTGAGCTAGAAATTAGGTTGCATACAGTGTTATAACAGTTCTCAATCAGTACTCCAGTCTAGGTACTGAGAAAGGAGAAAATGTTCACAATTAGCAAATTTTTCAGTTGCTTCTACCAAACAGTCCTCCTAACCTTTGCCACCAACTCATAATCTTTGCTCCAAACATTTTTGACAAGTATTGTTCCCCCCAAATTATGCAAGTTCAATGCATTTCCATGATTTTCATAAGCTGATTTCTTTGTCTAGAATGTTCTTCCTATCTTCCTCCACAGGAATCTGTTTTATTTATTTTTTCCTGCCCAGCATCCCTTCCTCTCTAAAAACAAACTTTAATATTCTTTGGGAAACTCTTTTCATCCATGTGGTTCAGATGTGGCTAATCTAGGCCTCCACATACGTCCCACTCAAATGCTAAATGAGAGCATGTGCTCCAAGTTTTATATTCCTTCCCCCTGATGAATGGATGAGAAATGGGTATTCATTGAATTCATACCAACAAGCATCAAGCCCAGGGACTTTGCTCTATGGATTGGAAGAAAACAGTTTTGCCTCTGAGGTTGGTAATCACCTAGAATGGAAGGCTGGGCTGCTGGCGTCCATCTTGTTCCACAGGAGAAAACTTGCCTGAAAATTAAGACATGAGAAAGGAAGGAAGGAAAGAAGGAAGGAAGGAACAAACGAACGAACAAACGAACGAATGACCAAAGGAAGGAAGGGGGTCGGGAAGGAGGGAGGAAGTGAAGGAGGAGAAAACTAAGGGGAAAAAGACAAATGTATGGGAAAGGACAGATTCTTGATATATTATCTAGTTGATAGTGAGTTTTACCCTTGGATTTGTCATTCACTCAAGCCAACATGGTCCACTTCTTACTTAATCAGAGAAACCTTGTTTTCCAGCAGTATCTTACCTATTTTGCCACTTGTAACCAATTCATTGGTCTGTTCAAACTTTAAATCTCATCGAGCACAGGCTCTACAAGCTCAGTTTTTCTTAACTCCTCAGTTCAGTTTAGGAGGCTGTACCCAGAGAGAACCCTCAAGTGGCTTTATCCTTTCTCTCATCACAAGATTCTACCACCATCATTGGTATAATTCTTTGTCTTCCCAGCTATGGTATAAGCTCCATGAGGATGGGGGAAGTAGTCTTATTTGACCATGTTTCCTTTATCCTAGAATACATATTAGGGTATCAATAAACATTGGTTGAGTAAGAGACCAAAGCAGGTCAGCTAAAAGAAGATCAAGATTTAGGAGAATACAAAGAGTGTAATTTTTAAAAGACTGCAAGTATTAATAAGAAAATCATAGAGATAATAATTTTGTAACTCCCCATGTTACAAAGTTCAACTTTTATTTGTAATCAATCTGTAACTGGTACTCAGATGGGGGGGTCTGGTGGCCATATGAATACTTGTTTCCCCTTTCTGCTATTTCAATTACTCAGGGTTGCTTTCCTTCATTCTTCCTGAATTTTTCATTTCTCCTGAATTTCTCATTTCTCCTGAAAGACTCAAGGACCTTCAGTCTCAAGTTCATACCTGTCTGGGTTGATTTCTTCTGAGGCAGATTTTGTGATAAACAAAGAAACAAAAGATCAACCCCCAGGCAACTCCTTTCTCCTCTTCATCCTCACAGTGTCCTGACACCAAATGAAGCTGAGCATGTGCTCAACTGTTCATGAGCTGCTCATATTTTCTTTCCTGTAAAACTCTCAATCATTTATTTTGCCTCTTTTTCTAACTGTTTATGTTTGCTCTTCTAACTGATCTACACCATTCTTCAAGTTCCCAAGATACTAAACCTTATTGGATTTGAGTTTTGCAAATATATTCTCTCAATTTGTGATTTGTAGGTTAGCCCCCTCCTCTGACCACCACCACCTCTCCCATGTATCTTTTACTGAAGAGAAGTTCCTAAATTTCATAAAGTTGAATTTGTCAATTTTTATGGTTTATTACTTTTTTCTGTCTTGTTTAAAAAGTCCTTCTCTATTCTCAAGATCACAGATATATTTTCCTATGTTGTTTTGTAAGTTTTATGGCTTAGTCCTTCATCTGTCATTGATCTATGTGTGAATAGAGTCCTTTTTTTTTTTTCATAAAAATAAAGGCTAAATATGGCACCATTAATTGAAATGTCTTCCTTTCTCTAATATTCTACTTAGCCAATCCTAATATTTATCATGTCATAAGTTTTCATATGGTAGGTTTTCTATTTAGTTCTTTTCATATATTTGTCTTTCCAGGAACCATATTTCTTAGTTACTGGAGATTTATAATAATTTTTGACATTTGGTAAGGCAGTCCCCATGCCACCCAACCTTGTTTTCTAGCAGTATCTTACCATCTTTGTTCCTTTATTTTTCCATGTAAATGAAGGACTCAGCTTGCCAAATTCTATAAATATATACACAAATGACTAAACAAACTTTCTGAGGTTGTTATGCTTATTGAATTGATGCTGTAATTTTGGAAAGACCTGATAACTGCAATATTGAGACTTACAGTTTAAGAACATGGAATCTCTTCTCATTTAGATATCATAACTTTCTTTTTTTGAACGATTTTATTTATATATGTGAAAGAGAAAGAGTGAGCGAGAGAGAGAGCACAAACAGGGGTAGGGGAAGAGGGAGAAACAGGACCACCCAGCAACATGGGGCTCCATCCTCGGACCATGAGATCATGACCTGAGCTGAGGGCAGACGCTTAACTGACTGACCCACCCAGGTGCCCCTAATATCATAACTTTCAATAAGCATTATGACTCTCTCCAAAAGGCTTCCATATTTTTTTTAAGATTTTATTTATTTATTTATTTATTTATTTATTTATTTGATAGAGAGAAAGTGAGAGAGCACAAGCAGGGGGAGTGACAGAGGGAGAGGGAGAAGCAGAATCCCTTCTGAGCAAGGAGCCAGATGTGGGGCTCAATCCCAGGATCCCGGTATCATGACCTGAGTCGAAGTCAGACACTTAACTGAGCCACCCAGGTGCCCCGGCTTCCATATTTTTTTAGTTTTTTTCTTAAGTTTTCTATTCTTTTTGGTGCTATTATCAACAGTATTTTAATATTTTATAACCCTTGGCGGTTTATGCATTAAAATAACTTTCTGTGTATTGTTTTATATATAGTTTTTTAATTGATATTCTTTGATTTTTAACATAGTTTTGTTTTTACCTATACAGTTTTTAAACCTTTAATTTTTTCACGCTTTCCTAAACTTAGACTTTTATTAAAATGCTGAATCGAAGGGCCAATAGCTGTCATTCTTGTCTCATTGCCCTTCCAATTCATCTTTCTGCTTGTTAAAGATTTGCTTTTGTAGATCCTATCTATGAGGATAAGGACATTTCCTTGTGTTGTTTGCTAAGTTTCTGTTTTTAATCATAGATGTTCAATTTTGTCCAACAACTGATCTTCATTGAGAAAATGAGATTTTTCCCATTTTAAACTGTTGTTATGGAACATTATGTTAGGAAATTTTTCTATTGTTAAACCACACTTGTATACCTGGAGTAATTCCACCTTGGTCATAAAATATGATTCTTACATAATGCTTGACTCTGAATTTTTATTTGGGTAATTTTCTTTATTTGTACTACGTATATCAGTTTGCAGTATCAAGGTTAGACTAAATTCATTAAAAGATTAAGGTGTTTTTCCATGATTTCTGTAATCTGGGATATTTTGTGTGAGAACAGATTAATTGAATTATTGATTATCAGTAGATTTTATTGTTGAAATTATCTGAACTTGTGTGTTCTTTATGGGAAGTTTTTACTATTGATTTTCTTTAACGGTTGTTGGATTATGCAGGTTTTCTATTTCTTCTTAAGTGAGTTTTGATAAAATGTATTTTTTCTAGGAGTTTAATGATTTTGTTTCACATTTTATTTGCACGCTATTCTAATCATCCTCATCATCTCAGATTATATATAATAAAATCATACAATATTTATACAGCACTTACTATATGTTGTGTTATTCTGCTTACCATATATTTCGTATTTAATCCAAGTGCCACTCATTGAGATAGATTCTATTATTTTGCCCTTTTTTACTGATGGTGAAATTGAAGCAAAAACAGTCAATTAACTTGACTGTAATCATACACAAATAAGTTGTGGAGCTTGGATATAAACATACCCAATCCAGGGGCACCTGCGTAGCTCAGTTGGTTAAGCATCTGCCTTCAGCTCAGGTCCTGATTTCAGGGTCCTGGGATTGAGTGCTGTGTCAGGATCCCTGCTCAGGAGAGAGTCTGCTTCTCCCTCTCCCTCTGCCTACCCGCCCCCCACCCCGACTTGTGCTCCTTCTCTCTCTCTCTGGAATAAATAAATAAAATCTTTTTTAAAAATAAATAAACATACCCAATCTGGGTATGAAATTTGGATTTGTAAGCGTATAAACTACATTGGCTTTTACTCTCTACATCCACAGCTGTGGTCATGTCCTCTTTTCCTTCCCTAGAATCATTTATTTATACATTCATCATTTATGTTTTGATCACTCTTACCAGAGGTTTGTCAATATTATTAGATTTTTTTAGCATCTACATTTGCTTTTTTGCATCCTTTTCATTGTACATTAGCTTTAATTAATTTGTTTTACTTACTTGTTTATCTTTATAATTTCTTTCCTCCTCTCCTAGTTGATACAGATTTTATATTCCTGATCAGGAGTTCAACAGTGGAGAGGGACCAAGGGTCTTTCCATCTCATTTCAGAAATAAAAGCTCACTATAGGTATGGATATTCCAATTATTTCTGCTCTACTCCACGCTTTCTTGATCCTGGCACTATCGACATTCTGCACCAGATAATTGTTGAAGAATTTTCAGGGGTTGCAGGATTTAGTAGCATCTCTAGTCTCTGCTCACTAGATGCCACTCCCCAACCGGTGACAAACAATGTCTCCAAACATTGCCACATGTGAAGGTGGAGGGGGGCAGCAAAATTTCCCCTAGTTGAGAACTGCTGCACAGAAAAAATACAAAAATTCCCAATTTTGTAAATTAGAGTGGAAAATCAACTTAATGTGAACATGTGGAATCATCCCTAAATACAAAGTCTTTTGGATTAGAGCAGTAATTCTTAATTGGGTAATTTAGAAAAAAAATAAAGAATGGTTGTATCAAATGAATAGTGAGTGCCCATGTTAAATAAAAAATATCAAAAATATTTTAAATGCTTTTTAAATTGAGAAAGTTAATGATGTTGTCATTGAATTTCATGTCTGCCAATGGAAATGTTTTAAGGCTGATTTAGAAAACAGAAAATAAGAATGGCAAGGTAGATTTATATCTTAGATTTTTTCCTTGTATACTTCAGTCACTATAAAAACCATAGTAGTTCACAGGCTTTTTGCACATAAGTAGTTAAATATCCTTCTTCCCATTTTACAGTACTCTAATATTGGCACAAAAAGGTATTTTTAAGAATGTGCATCATGTATTCATCAACCAAGTAGAAATTATCAAGTGGAAAAGATATTCGGCAACCGGTTCTGAAAGGTATTTCATTAATTTTACAAGTTGGTTAGGAAGGAAACTAGTGCACTCCAGCAAAGGGAATCGCTAAAGAAAATATAGCTTTTACCAGATTGTATTCTCCCCTCTGAATCACAGTTAAACAAATGAGTTCCCATGGAGAATGCTAGGACATGTGTCATGGTGTTTCATGACCCATTCTTTTTCCTAATAAAAATAAAACTAAAGTCCTGCCTCCCTAAAAAGCACTGGGTGATTTTATGACATTTCCTTAAATCTCTGGGTATTTTAGACATTAGTAAAATTTACCTTCACTTGACGGGAATCCCACGAAATGGCACTAAGATGGACTAGTGAGGAGCATTTCAGTATGAATAATGGCAGTTGTGCGATGCAGTGAATTTCTCAGGCAAATGCAGTGATTTACTCTGAAGAACTGTTAACTGGATGAGAACTAATAAAGTGCTACCTAGCTGATGCCCATAGGCTTTGATAGATGAAGGGATAAAAATGGTTTCTAAATGACAGGATTCTGAATACATGAATAATTGGTATTTCTGAAATCCTTAAAATGCTTACAGATAATATCTTTCTTACAAAGCATTTCTCTAAAATCTTAGATGCAAACAAATTTGGAAGGATTTATGTGCCCAAACGCATATGCAAGACATCGTCTTCCAAACAAAGGAACTGCAGTTCCTTACTGAGCTGCAGAAATTCTGGTAGAACACATGTTCTTATTTCCTCATGAGGTGTACGCCTCACCAGGTCTTCCTTTGTAGTATTCACTTCCTTAGCAAAAGTTTTGTATAAATACAGGAAAAGTACAAATTTCATTATCATTTCTCTCCATGTTATCTTAAATTCCTTTTTAGTAGTGACTGAAACTAAAATAGAGTTTTATTATATCATATGCCCAGATTTGTAAAGGCAAACAAAAAATATATTCCGTATAAGCAGTATGTTTACTAAGATTAATCAGCAATTAATTAATAGTCCACAGTTTCCTAAAAGATTGAGCTACCTACATCTGTTTAAACTTTTTTCACAACTTCTCACACATACATTGTTTTTGTTTTTGTTTTCAACTAGCTTTTAAGGCCCACCAATACATATCTGCAATCTACCTTTTCAATCTTATCTCTCAATGAGATTCTAGCAAATCTTCAGAGAGGCTAGCAAAAGCAAAGAGCTATGTACTTCTGGTATAGTCCCCTTGCCTTTGCTCAGCCATTTCCCCTAGTTGAGATGTCTCTTCCCTGTGTCTGAGTTTCTAACTTCTACTCATCATTTAAGGCTAAACTCAAATACCATCTGTATTAAAGCTTTTCCCAAACCTTCTAGTAGAAAAAAATCTCTTTGCTTATCTCAGCTTCCATAATGCTTTATATGCCATCTCATTTTGCATAGTTATTTACAGATGTGTTTCCTCACTTGCAAGAGTATGAAGTGTTGAAGGGTAGGGGCTGTGTTTAATTAAATTTTCTATCATCTGAAGGGCAAATAGTGAGTCTATAACAAATACCCATTATTGATGGAAGAAGAACAGAGAGATAGATACCTAAACAGTTTACCTTAATGATAACATGACACAAAACAAAAATCCAGGAGAGATGCTAAGGAGCTGCGAATATCACAGTTTACAGCAGCAGGAATCTTTTAGATCCTTAGGAGCAATAATTACAAATTCAGTAATTTGCAAGACATATGACTTTGAAATCGGAGCTGTTGACTGAAGGCTCACAAACACAGTTATGAGTTTTGCAGTTAGGAGATACTCTTTTTGTTTTTTCTCCCATAGTAAGTGCACCCTTACCAGCTGTTATGCCTGATGCTGCCACCATTTCTGCCAAAAACAACATCTTCCACCAGTCCCCTGCTTCTCAGCTGTGCCACTCCAAAACAATGTTTGCTCCTCATTAAAAATCTGCAGAACCAACTGAGAGTCAACCCACCACACAGGCAGCTCAAACCAAACTGGGGAGGAGAGACACGAAATCTGATCCTGGTTACTCACACCACTGAGAGGGTGTGCTACTGCATTCCACACAAGCTGCAAGCAATGGAGAAGCCCCGCTGGGCGTCCTGTTGGGAGGCCGTGATGGCAATCAGACCATGTGGTCATGAGGGCACGTGCTGCTGTTACAAGGTCGCTGCAAAGCAAATAAACCACAAAATTAATCAGTTGCAGCTTGTGGAGACCAGGCTACTGAAGAGACACTTGTGCCACCTCACCCATATAAATTGGACCCATGGCTCTGGTCTATCTCCAAAGAATAAGAAAGGTTTTATAACCAGATGGGACTCTAAACAAAGCAATTGGCCATGGATGCTGGGTTGCTGGCGCTCATGGTGGTCTGCGGTGACATGGAAAGACCCAGGACGTGAAGTTAAAGTACTCCAGATTGTTTGAGAAGTGATGCTGTTTCGATATTATGAGAGATCCCAGAAAATTGACTGGATTTTGTGATTCTGTATCTCTTCTACCATACCCTAGAGATCTGGTTATCACTGAGGTCCTTTCATGCTCCGAGCTAGCTGCTATTCAAAAAGAGAAGCATCAGCAATTCGAAGTGCATTGTGATTCTAAAACATCTCTGCCTAAATGATACATTCCCCTAACAATATATATTTCTTTAACCATATATATCACCCTATGATTTGGGGCCCCGAAATTACCAGTCCTTTCAAGGTTCAAACACTACAGGTGTTTAAAACTACTTACTATAATTACTTCTTTGGTTAAACATGACAGATCTGACTTTCTTCATTAAAAATACAAGAGAGCAAATCAGAGATTTTCTTCTCTACAAAATACTTTGTGGGAAATTTGCACACATTGGCAAAAACCTTCCATGTAGTTAAATGGCAAAGACAAGAAATTCAATTGCAGACATTTATTTTATGAGATTAGGGGTTACACTGAAGGAAAAAAAAACTGAATAAGGCCAAGAAAATAATGAAACCTTTTCTATAACAGCCATCTAAACATGTGTATTATGTTAGATTGGAAATGTATCTTGGGATCATACACCTGGGTCTGGTTCACACACAAATGTTCTTAGGGACGATTCAGAGCCATCCAAAGGATGCTCAGAGTGTTAAGTGTCAAGATCATTCTTTCTGGCTGATCAACAGGCTCTAGATGTGCAAGATTAACCAACAGTGTAAGAATATAAATGGGAAATAAGGACACACTCTACCTGTTATATAAACTACATACGAACAGAATTACTTACATTGCTTACATAATATGAATTGCCATATTAGAGAAAATAACCTTAATTTGAATAACTTATACTTGTATGAATTTTGTATACAGCATACATTAAAATTTTTAAGTAAAATATTAATGTCACATATATGTTATCCAATAACTTATATAACCAATCATAACCATCAATCTACTTATGCTATCCTAACAAAATAGAACAATGCAAATATTTCTTAGTAATCATGCTAACTTGATTATAAACAACCTCTCCCAAATGTTTTTAGAGAAATCATAAGGTTTTTCTACAAATGACCAAATGTTTTCTACAAATGACTAAAAAGAACCCCTTGTGTTTTCTTTCACAAAGAGATTCTTTACTCCAGAAGATAAACCAAATAATAAAATATTTATTAATATAAAGAATTAACATTTTGGTTCATTATTTTGTAATAAAGCAAAATGATACATTATTTTGTAATGAATGGAAAATAAAAATGTTGTAACTACAATCTATATTTAAAGCAATATTACAGTCATCTCACTGTTAAACATAATAACACAAGTTTTTTAAATTCAGTTGAGCTAATTTTCCTGTTAATTAAGATGACCTTAAGAATTTTTTAAACCAATGAGAAAAAAAGGGAGTCACTGCCTCTCTCAAATGAAAATGAATTATGTAAACATAGATTACATAGTGTGGGGGAAATATAGGAAGGCTATCTCTGCCTTGTCTCAGCTTGCCAGGTCTGCATCTTCTCTATCATCAGCTATACACACAAAGCACCTTACAAATCATAATAAGATAACAGACAAAATGTCATTTATGATTCATAATTATGTGTTTTACTTTTTGTGTGATATCCTTTCTCAGTCATATATGTATATATATATATATACGCATATATACAGGCATATACGCTGCAAATGTATATTATGTGTATATTAACTATGTGACAGAAAGCTAGTTGTATAGGTCACTAAGCTTATATTAATGTACATTGCCAAAAGTATTGGGAATATGCACGTGTGTGTGTGTGCGGCCGTGCATGCACGCACGCATGCAAGTGCATGTGTGCGTGCCCTTTGGGGAAGTAGTTAGAAAGAGCATAGCTTTTGATTTGATCTGCACGGTGAAAGGCTTTTATAGGAAAATTTTTGCATATAAAATCACATCTAGCATCTTAGCCTGATGCTAGGTATCATAAAAAACAAAAATAAGATTTTTGGCTATCTATTTAAATCCTATATTCATATACACATACATACATACATACACGTTTGCCAACTTAAGGAAGAAAGAAGTAAAATGAGTCTGAACTAGTTTCACCATCTGCAAGTCACTAGTGAGGAACAGAATGTTTTCATCAGTCATTATGGGTCAGATCTCAATGATTAAAAACCCCAGAGCTTCTCAAGGGTATAATTTCCTGGTTCTCCACCTGCACACTTCCCAGTAGACCTCATCACCCTTGACTCTAACCAAATTCTGGAAAAGCAAGTTAATTCTAATTGAGAAGTAGAGTTAAGCAATGCATGCAAAAGGAAGTCAGTTATGTTGATAACCAGATAAAATTAGCAGAAGATTTTGACCAAAATATCAGCAGGGAATTTTTTTTTACTTTGTCTTATATCATCTATTATGAACTGATGGCAAAAAAATGTTATAGTAAAAAAATAGCGATATTTTCTTGAGGTTTTCCATCAAAGATCATCAATAGACCAATAGCCACATTCCAGTGGCCTGACAAGCTCAATTTGACTTTTGAATACTTTGGAGTCAATAAACCCCCAAATGATTTGGACCAATCACACATCTCTAGTTATTTAAACCCTTGAGCATTTCAAAGGAGATTTAATCTATATGATCTGATTCATTTACACTTTACTTATCAAAATGGTATTTGCAGGAGTCATCTGATGTTACAAAAGACTTCTTTATAAAAATACTTGAATCTGTTCTTTTCAGAAAGAATGTCATTTTAAGATTAAGCTACTCCTCTACACGTCTAAATGGTTACAATTAGTTCAAAACTCAGAATATTTCTAGTTTCTAAGGGTACTGAATTTTCATCAAAGCATTCTATCTTTCTCAATCACGGCCAGATCACAGAGCATTCTTTCTTGGTGCTTGTAATTCCAAGATGCCTCCATAATTACAAACAGTGCACTTCAGTTGTTCTGAGACAAAACAGCCCTCTCTGATTAAGGAACTTCTAAAACAATGGGTTGAAACGATCTTCTTAGACTTTATTTCCTCTTCAATAAATAGTGCTAACATCAGAAATAAATGGAATAAAATGTGGTCATGCAGGAAATTTTCAAAACAAATATGCAAAAAGACTAAACCTTTTGCTGAAAACCAATCCGGAAACAAACACCAGCAATTGATTCTATTCAAGATTCTACTGTAGGGCTTTGGTTTGTTGTTTTTTTCAATTAGAATTTGGTATTATTGTCTACTTTATCTACATTTATAACATGAGGTGACAAATATAAATCTGTAGTTTCCTTGAAAAACTTAATTTAGAACAGGATCTGATCACAAAATAATATTTCATTTTATGATCATTTGGGAGTGCCAATTATTACATAGTTTGAGGTTATACAGCATTGAGGAATAAATGAGTCCTTGGAAGAACCATATGTGGCATGAAAAGAATGGAATTGAGAAGAGAAATATCCTTGAGTGTTTGATACAATCCAAATCTTTTCTAATTCAGGCTCATGAATAGTCTATGTCCTGATACAAATAAGGTAACATTAATATGTGAGAACTTTTATAAAATTCCACAGTTAACAATCATCATGCTGGAAAAAGAATAGTGGAGGCAGTAAGACAACAAAATGGTGCCAGGCTACTTGGGTTTGAATCCCAGCTCTGCCACTGAATTGGTGGATGACCTTGCACAAGCCATTTAAACTCTCTGTGCATCTGGTTCCATATCTATAAAAACAGAGATAGCAATATTTATGTTTCAGGATTGTTGTGATGACTACTTGAGTCTTTGAAGCACTAGAACTTCAGCAATATAAATGCTAGCTCTTCTAATATATATCAAAAAAATCAGTTTGACATTTGAGAATTATTTTTCCCCTGTGTCTTCTTTCCTGTCCACTGCCTCACACCCCTGTGCCTTCTTGTGTGCATATCCCATATGAAATGACTTTTTTAATTTCAAAAAGATATACTATTTGCCTGCTGCTCTTTAATAGTGTTTTGTCATCTAAAATCGAATATAAAAAAAATTGAATATAAAAAACACCAAACAAATAAAGCCAGTTTTATGGCATCATCTCTCTAAGTCTTGTTGAGTTGGCTGTGAAATGTCGAATTCTATCACTGGCCACAAATTGTCACTTTAAGCCACTGTTTTTTCCATTGATGTGTTCAGCAGTTACTTCTAGTATTGTGTAATCAAATCTCATCTTCATCCTTTCCAGCTTTGATTCAACCATACAGTCATCTGAGTTCTCTTCATGTTGATAGGACTTTTTGTCCTTTGGGCTTATTAATTTCTTCCCTTTGTTTCCTCCAAAATATCTTTGTATTTCTCTTCTTCCTCTGTGCGCTAGATCTTCTCTTTACCTGAATTCAATAAATATCCTCTTCATTGTCTCCCTGCCATCCAATCCTCTCTTTCAAATTAGTCTGCCCCCCACAACGAGACTCACCTCCTTCTAACACTGTCTTCCTTATGCTACCACAACTCTTTCTTGTCTCCAACGTTAGCCCAAAGTCTTTTGACTGATTTTCACTCTGCATTTTCTGACTCCAGTGAACACAGTCTGCCTTTTGCATTGAGGCAGGTTTCTTCTGTCAGTGGAACACATCCTGACCATTCCTACATTGATTTCTGTTTGTTCAGTCTTCTGCTATCATGAACCCCTCTCCTTTTCTTCTACACCTTTGTATCTTAAATATCTCGTTAAGGTCGTTATATCAAGTTTTGCTCTCTCCAGAGACTGTTGGTGTCCACTCTGACAGCACCAATCACTCCTTTATAGAAGTTACTATGGTGCTTAGGATCAGCACCTAAGAATTTAACATTTCCCTCTGTGTTAGTTACTTCACCCACAAATCCCAAACTGATTACATACCTCTTGATGTCTGAGACAATCTATGCATTGTCCATCAAGGTTCTGGCAGGTAATAGATAAGCAAAAAACATTTATTATAGAATTAATTGATTAGTAATTAAAATGGTACACAAATTTAAAATAACTTTGTAAATGCTAGCTCTTAAATTTCACCCCGTGAACTAAAATCAGTGAACTACCCTCCACACGTCCTTCACTCAGTCTTACTGAGTCCCTCTCATCTGCCCAAGACTGTCTTTTTTTGTTCCAGTTTATTTTATCTACCACCAGCTCAGACTTTCTGAATCAGTGGTTCTGTTAGTTCTCCTACATGAGCTCAATGGATTCCTCCCCTTTCTTTTCTTTGATTATCATAGTAGGCATTGATAAAAATAATACAAGTTACAGTTGTGAGAATTAAACACCAAATCTATCTAAATGGTTATTCTGACATCAAGAAGAGTTCAAAAGGTCATCAAAAGGAAAAAACAATTAGAACGGCTGATTTCAAGGGAAAATTAATGTTTTGGTGTCCCACTGATATTCAAAATTCTCTATAGTTTTATAGCATTGTAACTATGAGAATGTTATTGCACCATTACTTTAGTTGTACATATATTTGGTTTATACATATAAAAAAGAATGATCCAAGTATTTTTTATAACTCAAAGTAAATTGACTTATGATTGACGTGTAGGTTTAGATAAAATATGCAAATTGTCAATATTCAAAGTTTCCCTGAAACTTCCTTATCCTTCTAAGTTTTTCTACCATTTCAGCCTAACCAAAAGTATTTTATGCAGTCTGGTCTCTCCACTGCCCTTGAAATTAAGCCTACTCTTTCCCAGTCTGGAACGCCTTTTCACTAAGGAATATTCATCCCAGTCTAGATTTACATTTCTGTTCTATCCTCTCTAGCCTCTCCTAACTATTGACCTTCTCTCTTTAATTTCTAGAAAACTTATTATGTAAGTTAGAATTAATTGGAAGACTGCTTTTTTAAGTGAATGTTTCAAACATATGCCTATTTTATCTGCACCTAGAATGCAAGTGTGTAGCTTTTAGGGACCATATATTAACTCTTTTTTTAAAATTATCATTATTATCATTTCACTCCCTGGTATGAGCACTGTATGTAGTTGATGCTGAAGGACTCCTTTTGAGTAATAAGCCAGTAGATAATTTTGCCTCTTTTAATAACTACCATAAAGGCCGTTTAATGTTATGTGTGAGATTTATTAAAGACTTACACTCCAAAAGTTGATCATTAGTCCTCGTATATGACAACATAGTATGACAGTCCTATATAATGACAACATAGTTAATAATAATAAAGGTCATAAATAATAAGAAGAAGAGGAACTAACATTTAATAAAAGCTTAGTGTGTTCCAGGCACTCTTCTTTAACCCTTTTATGGATTAAATCACAAAAATCCTCCTAAGATAGGCATGGCTATTGTCTCAGTTCCACAAATGAGAAAACTAAAGCTAAGAGAACCTAAATAATTTGCTACAGATCCTGCAAAACTAGAGATCAACAGTAGAATCACAAGGAACACTAAACATCTGCCATGGACCAGGCATTCTATTAACTGACTTACCTTATTTTTCTATGTGACGCTTACTAGAGAATATTATCATATTTTATTTATATGAGAATTGATAGGTTCTATGACTTGCAAATACTCCTCTGATTAGTATACCTGCAATACAATATCCAGTATTCTTTATCTGTTTTGTTTGGGACTCAAGTCATATTTATGCTTATTCATATATATAGCTATATAAAACCAATTGAAATTAAAATCTTCTAAGGATGGCAGGGCAGGATAAGCCAATAGGCAAATGTAGTCCATGCGGAGGCCCACCAGAAAAACAAGGACTTTTGAGAACACTTTTAAGTTTGTTATTTCAAAAGCACTATGGAGTGGGTATAATGGAAAATCTGTATAGAACATTCTTATAATTAGTCTATGTTTTAGTATCAACTGCCTCAATTCTACACTCTAAGCTATATCTATACTCTGCTCTGTGACTTTTCAGATGCTCACTGAAGGGGCAGAATATATTTTCCTTCTTCTTGGCTTCAGGTTGGGCTTCGAGATTTGCTTTGGCTAATCGAGTAAGACAGAGTTGAAGGTATGCCAGCTCTACGCCTAGGTCTTAAGAGTTTTTGCATGCTTCATCTCCCTTTCTGAGACCCCTGCCATCAACTTAAAAAGAATATGCCTGGGCTAGCTCAACGGTTCCCAAAGTAGCATGAGACACAGATGGAGCCTTGTCAAACTGCAAGACCAGTCTAGATCATCTGAGCTCCAGTTGACCCCCAGAGCAAGGCCAGCTGAGATTAGCAGAACCACCCAGCTGTGCCAGGATTAGATCAGCTGACTGTCAACTGTCTGGATAAATACCTAAATAAATGTTGGATATTGTTGAAAGCTGAGATTTTGCGATATTTGCTACACAGCATTATTATGGTCAATAACATTATTTTCATTGGAAATTGCAAATGGGGTATGGATGTAGCACCATACTTTTTCATTGGTTAGAGCTACGTGAAATTGCAATCTGATGCTTTCGGATGGTAAATCAGATTGTTCTCCAGGGCAAAATTGGAAGGCTTTTTTAAAAATCTGTTTGCTTGCATGTATGTCTGTTTGTTTTACTTTGAGGAGGAAAAGGTAAATATTTTTCTGATACCTCACTGACAAAATTATATAAGAGTGCATTGAGATAAGGATGGACATATGTGACAGCACTATTTTGAGTGTCATCTGGCTTTCTGTATATAGCCTTTGCCTTAGATGTGTTCCTGCGAAGGCTTCCTGTCTTCTCAAACCTGAGTCAGTTGTCCTCTATTTTTTTTTAAGGTTTATTTATTTATTTATTTGTGAGAAAGAAAGGGGCAGGTAGGGGCAGAGCGTGCGAGAGAGAATCTCAAGCAGACTCCCTGCTGAGCACGGAGCCCAGGGAGGGGGCTAGATATCAGGACCCTGAGATCATGACCTGAGCCCAAATCAAGAGTTGGTTACTTAACCAACTGAGCTACCCAGGTGCCCCTGAGTTAATTGTCCTCCTAAGTATTTTCAGAGTACTCTTTTTTCCCCAATGTAGGCTTTAGCTTTTTCACTTGCCTTTACTTGTCTAAACTACTATGTCCATGAAGAAAAAGAACACATTTTCATTGTTTACTATTGTAACTCCAACACTACGTATAGTTCTAGTCACATAGGTAGTTATCAATAAACATTTTAAAAAATGAAACGACATTGATTTTTATTTTAAAAATACCTACTCTCATTTGCCTTTTGCTAATAAATATTAACTAATTTTAGATATTTTAATTTCACATCATGAAAAAATTGTTTTTTTTCTTTCCAAATTTATCTTATTATTATAAGAGTAAAGAAACTGAGGATAACAAAGTTCCAGAATTTAGACATTTAGACAATGAAAAAGTAAAAGCTTCTCTTTTATACTTTTAGAATTTTCCCTAGACAAAACCATGTTTAATCATTTCTATTTTTTCTTCTTTGATGGTTATTTAATTCAAAAAGTATGCTTTTAACTTCAATTTCCAAAAATATCAATTTAAATACTATCAATAGTTTCACCCTCATAGAATAATGAATTTTAATTACCTTAACCACTATATCCTTTCTCCTAAAAAATGTAGAAAGATCATTTTTATTTTTTAATTATTTAAATAATATATTCAAACCTCTATTTCTTATCACTTCAGATAATATTTATTGACTCTCTGGTATGTAAGATGTAAATGTTAGGTTGCAGCAGGTCTAGAAAGTAGAAGTTTCAGTTGATATAAAAGCAGAAAATCAGAGACTCTGAGATAAAGGTTCTCAGAACAAAGTGGATTTCAATTACCAACTGGTGTAATTAAGGAGCTCTGTGTTCACACTGATAAGATATAGCTAAATGCTGCTTGATATAAACAGGATCAGAGAAAAACAATTACAAATACCAGGGGTGGGGGGAAGAACTGCATAATAACATCACAGGCTAAATCTAAGTGGAACTAAGATCTCATATGACTTAGATCTCGTATGACTTACATTTCCTATTCGAGGGGGCTAATCAAATAAACTTAGTTCTGACATAAATAACATTTTTATAGTATTACATTTTTAACTCTATTTTTAACTATGAGAACCACAGATTTTTTTTGTTATGTTCAATTAGCCAACATATAGCACATCATTAGTTTTTGATGTAGTGTTCAACGATTCACTGATTGCATGCATATAACACCACAGATATTTTTTAAGTTTTCATTTAAATTCCAGTTAGTTAACATACAGTGCTATATTAGTTTAAGGTATACAATATAGCAATTCAACAGTCACCCAGTGCTCATCACAAGTGCCCTTCTTAAGCCTCATCACCTATTTCACCCAGCTCCCCCCACCCACCTCCCCTTTGGTAACCATCGGTTTGTTCTCTTTAGTTAAGAGTCTGTTTCTTGCAGAACCATAGATTTTTGAGGTAAGAAAAGTCATTCTAGTTACAACAAGAGATATAATTTCAATAAAAGATAATGCTATGACAAAAAGAGAAGGAGGTGAAAAGGAACAAGGAAATGTAGAAGAGAGCCAATGATAAAAATAATTTTTAGTAAAGAGAAGTTTTAGAAGAGTTATTAAATTCAAATTAATGCAATAACTATGTTTAATACTTCTGAATTAATAAAATTCCCTCAAAAATTATTTGATTATTACAGATCTGACTTCCATATTTCTAAATTATTTCCATTTGTGAAAATTAGCGATTTTTACATAACCAGTAGAATTTTCATAGTTTTAGGCCATGTCAACCAAATGAGTTTTTTCAGGGAAATTGGATTCCTTTTATTCCATTAGGAATTCCAACTTGGAGGTACCCTGTCATTTCACAATACCAATACTACTAGTATCATTCATATATTCACTCCATGTTTATTCATATATACATATGCATAAATATATGTGTAAATATTACCAGTCTCAATTTAGTGAAATATAGCACAGAACAAACAACCACAATTTGAAACAAACTGAGGTATTTCCACTCAATCATTATTTTAAAAATAAATTAGGAAAGATCTCATTTTCAGCTTTACAAATTTTAATAATTTGCAATAACTGATATTTGGTAACTGGTACTATAAAAGAGGTGAATGTAAATAATCAAAGATTTTGTAAAAACATCATTGTGCACTGATGTTCACAATTGTCCCTAGTATCATGAGGCTGTCTGGCTGGGACCACCCAGCTACATATTGTGCACATGTGATCTGTCAGACAGGAACAGGTGCCCGGGGACCTGATATGGTTTCAGGGTATTCAAAACTTTGTAAAACCATTTTTAGAAAAACTTACATTTTCCTGATAGCACTATTTTCAAGAGCATACATTCCTTTTGTGAGGATTAATGTTTGGAAATTAATACATGTCATGAGTCATTCCATAAAAATTAGTTCTAAATTTGGATTTTAAACAGCACGGTATACTGAAACGTATAATAGCTGATGTGAGAACCCTAGATTTCTGTACTTTATGATTTCTAGACTTCAGTAATCTTGTCTCCAAAACAAACCATTGATTAGAAAGTCTCTAAGATCTCTTGACAAATCAAACACTGCGTTGTTTTTAAAGAATGGGAAGCCAGATCAAGGGTGTCATCTGGTCTTAGTTCTCTTTGAAGGTGCAAGAAAGATAATTCCTTCTTTCATATTTTCTTTATTCCCTTTGACCTTAAAGGAATTAAAATGTAACTTCTCTCTCAAAAAA
>NC_048228.1:20729460-20794140 GCF_002007445.2 Ailuropoda melanoleuca | reverse complement strand
GAGGCCCACCAGAAAAACAAGGACTTTTGAGAACACTTTTAAGTTTGTTATTTCAAAAGCACTATGGAGTGGGTATAATGGAAAATCTGTATAGAACATTCTTATAATTAGTCTATGTTTTAGTATCAACTGCCTCAATTCTACACTCTAAGCTATATCTATACTCTGCTCTGTGACTTTTCAGATGCTCACTGAAGGGGCAGAATATATTTTCCTTCTTCTTGGCTTCAGGTTGGGCTTCGAGATTTGCTTTGGCTAATCGAGTAAGACAGAGTTGAAGGTATGCCAGCTCTACGCCTAGGTCTTAAGAGTTTTTGCATGCTTCATCTCCCTTTCTGAGACCCCTGCCATCAACTTAAAAAGAATATGCCTGGGCTAGCTCAACGGTTCCCAAAGTAGCATGAGACACAGATGGAGCCTTGTCAAACTGCAAGACCAGTCTAGATCATCTGAGCTCCAGTTGACCCCCAGAGCAAGGCCAGCTGAGATTAGCAGAACCACCCAGCTGTGCCAGGATTAGATCAGCTGACTGTCAACTGTCTGGATAAATACCTAAATAAATGTTGGATATTGTTGAAAGCTGAGATTTTGCGATATTTGCTACACAGCATTATTATGGTCAATAACATTATTTTCATTGGAAATTGCAAATGGGGTATGGATGTAGCACCATACTTTTTCATTGGTTAGAGCTACGTGAAATTGCAATCTGATGCTTTCGGATGGTAAATCAGATTGTTCTCCAGGGCAAAATTGGAAGGCTTTTTTAAAAATCTGTTTGCTTGCATGTATGTCTGTTTGTTTTACTTTGAGGAGGAAAAGGTAAATATTTTTCTGATACCTCACTGACAAAATTATATAAGAGTGCATTGAGATAAGGATGGACATATGTGACAGCACTATTTTGAGTGTCATCTGGCTTTCTGTATATAGCCTTTGCCTTAGATGTGTTCCTGCGAAGGCTTCCTGTCTTCTCAAACCTGAGTCAGTTGTCCTCTATTTTTTTTTAAGGTTTATTTATTTATTTATTTGTGAGAAAGAAAGGGGCAGGTAGGGGCAGAGCGTGCGAGAGAGAATCTCAAGCAGACTCCCTGCTGAGCACGGAGCCCATGGAGGGGGCTAGATATCACGACCCTGAGATCATGACCTGAGCCCAAATCAAGAGTTGGTTACTTAACCAACTGAGCTACCCAGGTGCCCCTGAGTTAATTGTCCTCCTAAGTATTTTCAGAGTACTCTTTTTTCCCCAATGTAGGCTTTAGCTTTTTCACTTGCCTTTACTTGTCTAAACTACTATGTCCATGAAGAAAAAGAACACATTTTCATTGTTTACTATTGTAACTCCAACACTACGTATAGTTCTAGTCACATAGGTAGTTATCAATAAACATTTTAAAAAATGAAACGACATTGATTTTTATTTTAAAAATACCTACTCTCATTTGCCTTTTGCTAATAAATATTAACGAATTTTAGATATTTTAATTTCACATCATGAAAAAATTGTTTTTTTTTCTTTCCAAATTTATCTTATTATTATAAGAGTAAAGAAACTGAGGATAACAAAGTTCCAGAATTTAGACATTTAGACAATGAAAAAGTAAAAGCTTCTCTTTTATACTTTTAGAATTTTCCCTAGACAAAACCATGTTTAATCATTTCTATTTTTTCTTCTTTGATGGTTATTTAATTCAAAAAGTATGCTTTTAACTTCAATTTCCAAAAATATCAATTTAAATACTATCAATAGTTTCACCCTCATAGAATAATGAATTTTAATTACCTTAACCACTATATCCTTTCTCCTAAAAAATGTAGAAAGATCATTTTTATTTTTTAATTATTTAAATAATATATTCAAACCTCTATTTCTTATCACTTCAGATAATATTTATTGACTCTCTAGTATGTAAGATGTAAATGTTAGGTTGCAGCAGGTCTAGAAAGTAGAAGTTTCAGTTGATATAAAAGCAGAAAATCAGAGACTCTGAGATAAAGGTTCTCAGAACAAAGTGGATTTCAATTACCAACTGGTGTAATTAAGGAGCTCTGTGTTCACACTGATAAGATATAGCTAAATGCTGCTTGATATAAACAGGATCAGAGAAAAACAATTACAAATACCAGGGGTGGGGGGAAGAACTGCATAATAACATCACAGGCTAAATCTAAGTGGAACTAAGATCTCATATGACTTAGATCTCGTATGACTTACATTTCCTATTCGAGGGGGCTAATCAAATAAACTTAGTTCTGACATAAATAACATTTTTATAGTATTACATTTTTAACTCTATTTTTAACTATGAGAACCACAGATTTTTTTTGTTATGTTCAATTAGCCAACATATAGCACATCATTAGTTTTTGATGTAGTGTTCAACGATTCACTGATTGCATGCATATAACACCACAGATATTTTTTAAGTTTTCATTTAAATTCCAGTTAGTTAACATACAGTGCTATATTAGTTTAAGGTATACAATATAGCAATTCAACAGTCACCCAGTGCTCATCACAAGTGCCCTTCTTAAGCCTCATCACCTATTTCACCCAGCTCCCCCCACCCACCTCCCCTTTGGTAACCATCGGTTTGTTCTCTTTAGTTAAGAGTCTGTTTCTTGCAGAACCATAGATTTTTGAGGTAAGAAAAGTCATTCTAGTTACAACAAGAGATATAATTTCAATAAAAGATAATGCTATGACAAAAAGAGAAGGAGGTGAAAAGGAACAAGGAAATGTAGAAGAGAGCCAATGATAAAAATAATTTTTAGTAAAGAGAAGTTTTAGAAGAGTTATTAAATTCAAATTAATGTAATAACTATGTTTAATACTTCTGAATTAATAAAATTCCCTCAAAAATTATTTGATTATTACAGATCTGACTTCCATATTTCTAAATTATTTCCATTTGTGAAAATTAGCGATTTTTACATAACCAGTAGAATTTTCATAGTTTTAGGCCATGTCAACCAAATGAGTTTTTTCAGGGAAATTGGATTCCTTTTATTCCATTAGGAATTCCAACTTGGAGGTACCCTGTCATTTCACAATACCAATACTACTAGTATCATTCATATATTCACTCCATGTTTATTCATATATACATATGCATAAATATATGTGTAAATATTACCAGTCTCAATTTAGTGAAATATAGCACAGAACAAACAACCACAATTTGAAACAAACTGAGGTATTTCCACTCAATCATTATTTTAAAAATAAATTAGGAAAGATCTCATTTTCAGCTTTACAAATTTTAATAATTTGCAATAACTGATATTTGGTAACTGGTACTATAAAAGAGGTGAATGTAAATAATCAAAGATTTTGTAAAAACATCATTGTGCACTGATGTTCACAATTGTCCCTAGTATCATGAGGCTGTCTGGCTGGGACCACCCAGCTACATATTGTGCACATGTGATCTGTCAGACAGGAACAGGTGCCCGGGGACCTGATATGGTTTCAGGGTATTCAAAACTTTGTAAAACCATTTTTAGAAAAACTTACATTTTCCTGATAGCACTATTTTCAAGAGCATACATTCCTTTTGTGAGGATTAATGTTTGGAAATTAATACATGTCATGAGTCATTCCATAAAAATTAGTTCTAAATTTGGATTTTAAACAGCACGGTATACTGAAACGTATAATAGCTGATGTGAGAACCCTAGATTTCTGTACTTTATGATTTCTAGACTTCAGTAATCTTGTCTCCAAAACAAACCATTGATTAGAAAGTCTCTAAGATCTCTTGACAAATCAAACACTGCGTTGTTTTTAAAGAATGGGAAGCCAGATCAAGGGTGTCATCTGGTCTTAGTTCTCTTTGAAGGTGCAAGAAAGATAATTCCTTCTTTCATATTTTCTTTATTCCCTTTGACCTTAAAGGAATTAAAATGTAACTTCTCTCTCAAAAAAAGTCTGAACATCTTCATATTAAGTGAATTTCAAACATTGTTTCAAATGATAAATTATATGATTTGGACTGAAAACAGTTAAGAAACTGGAAATTACTCCATAAGATATAGATTTTATATATTCTACTTTGCTTTATTGCAGTCATTCATAAATTCATGGGTTCTTTTTGTTTTTGTGGGCACTGTTGACTTTAACATTGGCTTAATCATATTTATGAGTATTTATCATCATTCTTTAGGCAAGTACTTCTCAAGCAATGTAAATTCAAATAGAGAATTGATAAAAATCAGATAATGTTGTATTAAAAAAAATCTTTGAAGAACTGAACCTTAACAGAAGAAATGATTTTCAGTCACACAGCACATAACTAGAATTGCTTTCTTCTGATTCCAACTTTTGTACATGTAATATTAGAAAACACATTGAATTTCCATGATCCCAAAAGAAACTATTTCCAGGAATTCTTCGATGATCTTTTCCTTTTTGTGTTGGAAAACAAGAGTCATACGTCTAAAAAAAAGCCCCAATTTTAAAAGTTCCAATGCATATGAAATTTTTGTAGATTCTTTTTCTTTGTGAATATTTAATCTTATAGAAATTGGTTGCTGCAACAAGAACAGATTCGAAACAAGAAGAAAGTCCATTGGATTTTTTTTTTATAACAGCTTTGTTGGGAGATATAATTCATATACCATAAAATTCACTGTTTTAAAGTATACAATTCAGTGATTTGATAGGATTTTAACAATTCCTGGTAAATGGCAATATTGTACCCAGATTTTAAAATGCTGCAAATATAAACAAAAACAAAAAGGAAAAGAGAACTCTGGATGATGAACATGCGCAGTAGGGAGGTTCTCAGATATTGATAGAAGTTGTAGAGGAAATGGGCTATTTGAAAGAAAGGGGTTAAATATCTCAAAGCCATAAAGGAAATAAGATGTTCATGACATAATAGTAGAGACAAATAACTTTACATAAAGAAAAGTCCCAATTTTGCAAGTTTATTTTTAAAAACCTGATACATATGTTTTTATTAACAAGATCTATATCTAAGTGCTAAAAATAAAATGTTTTTCAGTTTTGCTTTCTTCTTTTCTATATTTTCTACAATGATCTAGTGTTTTTTAGTAATGAAGGAAAAAACCCTTAAAATGTGCACAGATATCTTCGCTTTTTCATTAAAAAAAAA
The DNA here is from genome assembly GCF_002007445.2 of Ailuropoda melanoleuca. NCBI lineage: Eukaryota > Metazoa > Chordata > Mammalia > Carnivora > Ursidae > Ailuropoda > Ailuropoda melanoleuca. The sequence goes on along the minus strand of NC_048228.1, from coordinate 20,789,020 downwards.
GCAAAAGNTATATCTAAGTGCTAAAAATAAAATGTTTTTCAGTTTTGCTTTCTTCTTTTCTATATTTTCTACAATGATCTAGTGTTTTTTAGTAATGAAGGAAAAAACCCTTAAAATGTGCACAGATATCTTCACTTTTTCATTAAAAAAAAAAGCAAAAGATAGTTGCTTGGCTTTCTTTTTTTTCCCTCCTACTTTTCAGGGCTACACTTTTCCAAAAAACAGTTACATGGTACATCAAAATTTTGTTTTGCTCAGCAAGGTGGCATGGCTACTGTTGCCTTTAGAAATAAATTCAGAAGACGCACCCTTCACAATCTAATGCCACCTTCTGTTTGCAAATTTATCTCCCAATTGTTCTTCAGTGATTCAGCCTGTGGTTCTAATCAATTTCATGATCATCCTCTGAACAAATCAAATACATTCTTATATGTAAATGTTTGTTCAGGAAGCCCTCCCAGCTACTGTCTCCAAACCATTTATCCAGGTTCTATCCTCACTTTTGCCTCAAGATCAAAGTTCATCTCTTCCTTCCCTCTCTGAGCACATCCATAGAACATCCTGTCTTTTCTGAACCTCTGTAGGACTTGTTTCTCTAACTCTTAGTCTGGCACTAAATTGTGCATCACTTTGCCCTGTTGTCATCTCCATGTTTAGTGTGTATGTTATTTCTTCCACTAGACTCTAAACAATTACAAGGTTTGAATTCCTCACTAAAAAGTGTATGTTAATGTATAAATGCCTAATAAGGACTTGTTGATTTGACTAATGAATACATAAAAGAAAGCATGAATTAAAAACTTTTAGTACCATAACTGGTACTCGGGGAGAAAAGAGAAAGTCATACTAGGAAAGGAAGGAAACATGTGGCCAGACTTGCTCCAGGAGATGAGTAGAGCCTGGGACAATCAAATGGTTCCACCTATCAAACAAACAACAAAAAACAAACAAACAACACATCTGCCAGGACTGAATTTCAAATCAGGTTTTCTTCCCGTGTAATAGGTATGAGTTGGGTGGAGCAGAAGAAGGGGACAGGGGCAGTAAGTACTATTAACTAGAATTGAAGTGGAGCTTAGCTCTAGGCTCTCCTTCAAACAAAAGTAAGATAATAAATTAGGAAAGATCAATTAAACCATGAGTAAGTGTTCTACAAGAAGGCCACGATGGTGAGGGAGGTTGGATAACAATGGTCAGATCCCTAGTCACTGGCAGACGTGGGGCTTGAGTTGAGGACTCTACCTTGGAGAACTTGTATATGACACAGAAATCCAGCTATGGGACCAAGGCAGCAAGTTCAAAATACTGAGCGAGAAATCCAATATTCTCCCAAATGAGGGACTAATTTTATTTGAAAGGTTAAGTTGAAGATCAACCTGCAGTTAGGGAACAAGTAGAGCTGGTTGCCATGACAGGAGTAGGCAAATATGAAACCTAGTAGAGGAAGCTTCCATCTGCCAAATTTTAAATGCACAAATCCATCTTGTTTCTGTATTCTGTAGTGAATTTTTTCTCTCTCTCTTTTGCCTCACTCCCTGATATCTGACTCTTGAGTTGTGACAGAGAGAGTTGGAATGGATTCATTCTGAGAGAAGTATAATGAAAGTTTTTTCTATAGTCTTTCCCTAGGTCCTGGGATTTTTCCAGATACTTAACCTGTTCTTCCTAAGGTAGACTGTTTATTATTGCTGATTCTGTAAACTATTCATATCCATTTTTGTGTGTGAGCTGAGAGCATATAATTTTACTTTATTATTATTTTTTAATTTTAACTGTTTTTATTTGACTATGATTGACACACAATTTTACGTTAGTGTCAGGTGTACTGCATAGCGGCTCCGTAGTTCTAAATGTTACGCTATGCTCACCACAAGCATAACTACCATCACCATGCAATGCTATTGTAATATCATTGACTACATTCTCTATGCTCTACCTTTTGTTCTCATGACTTATTTATTCCGTAACTGGAAGCCTGTATCTCCCTCTGCCCATGACCCATTTTCCCCATCCACTCACCTCATCTCCCTCTGGCAACCATCAGTTTGGTCTCTGTACTTATAAGTCTGATTCAGCTTTTTGTTTGTTTATTTATTTGTTATGTTTTGTTTTAGATTCCACCTATGAGTGAAATCATATGGTATTGGTCGTTCTCAGTCTACTTATTTCACTTAGCATAATAGTCTCTAGATCCATCCATGCTGTCGCAATTGGCAAAATTTCACCCTTTTTTATGGCTGCATAATATTCTGGTGTGTGTGTGTGTGTGTGTGTGTGTGTGTGTGAGTGTGTGTAATATCTTATTGATCTATTAATGTATTCATATCCTTTTAATAAATTCCTTTTTGTGAAGGTAATTAGATTTGAACAGATTTGAACAGATACCACTAACTTTTGTGTCGTTTTAACAATGTCAAATAATGCCTATGAGTGTTTAGAATCATGTGCGCTAAAGCATGTATGACTACAAAATACCACTAATTTTACCAAATATAATGTATAATTTTGCATACAAGGAAATCAGCAAACATCAACTGTATGTACCTATTAAACAGTGTTTTATTTCTTTTATCATCTGAGCTTTTTTTTAATATCAAAAAGAAGTACTTGCCACATGGTGAGACTTTGATAAATGCTTATTGGATGAGTGTGTTTCCCCTAGGAATACTCCACTTTTCCATTGAATCCAACCATGATTTATACTTCTGAGAATGTGAGTCAAACAGGTGGCTTTTACTTTAAAAGACACCACCCATCCACCGAGAAGAGTTAAAGATATTATAATCAAAGCAAAATGTTAACCATTTTTTAAAAATTCTTTTTAACAATATTTATATTTTTATATGGAGGTACAGCCTTCCAGTTATAGAATGAATGTCATGGGAATAAAATGTATAGCATAGGGAATATAGCAAAGGTTAACCATTTTTTCAAAAAGGAAATTCATTAAGTGCTGAAAATATTTTAAAAACTGATTCTTAAAAAGATTGGACTTCCAATTAGAAATATTGACCCCAATGTGTGTGTGTGTGTGTGTGTGTGTGTGTGTATACACACTTACATAGAAGTTGTACATATATGCAAGAAGTGTACATCCCAGTGTGGAAGACCCATGTCACTGGTGTATATATATGTTTGTGCTCACCTGAAAAGTGCCAGAAAGTATCAGTGATATGGGTCTTACACACTTGGGTACACACCTCTTGCATACACACTAATTCTTCTGCCTTCCATTCCTCAGTTTCAGAACAGGGAACTGTTAGTGGCAGCACTCTGGCTGATATTAATTGCCATGCCCAGGGAAAAAGGCAATTTATCAGATAACTGGGTCCCAAGCCATACAGGGCCTTAGAGATTAAAATGATCACCTTGAATTGCACTCAGAAGCTAAAAGGCAATCAGCACAGATGGCGGAGCCCAGGTGTAACATGCTTCGTGTAGCCAATCTAGTTAAGCAAGCAGACCACAGCATTTTCAGGGTCTGAAGCTTCCGAGTGGTCTCTTAAGTGGTGTTCCACACAAAGCTTGGAGCTTGAATTGAATACAAATTTTTCACGTGTTTGAGGATTTCTCCTTGAAGAAATGATTTTTAAAGAGAAAACAAATGAAAAACCTTCTGAAATAGGCCTCAGAGAATTTGCTAAAATCAAAGGGTAGCAGTAAAATAAAACGTGCTATTAAAATAGTAAGAGATAGTTTTCGAATGTTATGTCCAACACATCCGTAAGTTCTTATAACATTCACACTCCCTGCCCAAACTGGAAAACCGCTGGAGACATTAAGCGTGCTGGCTATGTCCACCTGGAGTTCATCCGCACTTTTTAATGTAGGAAATACTATTTACTATCACAATTGAAGTCAGAGCTAAACAAACTCATTTAATAATGGAAGCATGTGGAAAGGCTTCCACGGGGCACAGGGTCCTTCTAATATCCAGGGGTCAGTGTAAGAAGCACATTGGATAAACACAGGAGAATGGCTCGTGGTTTAAGTATCAGGTTCGACATTTTGAGGCTCCTTTGGACATTTGGTTTAAATCCCCTCGTGGCTAGTGCAGTCTTTCAGTAGTAGATAAACTCAATTTGTGGAATGAACTGTGCTTTTTCCTTTTATGATCTGCTGTTCTCTGCCTCTCTGTTCTACTTTGGTGATACAAGAAAGTCCCCTATGTATATCTGTATCTGTAGGTTAGTAACAGCAGTGACAAGAGATGCCAGGGTCCTTACCAATCTACCCTCCATTTGAAACCCATAAATAAGAGAACGTGTGCTACAGGACAGTTTTCTATTTCTAGAAAAGAGAAGTAAGAAGTTTTATTTTAAATATTCAAAACCATCCACACAAGCACAGCACATTTCACAAATACTACTTAATTTTAAAGGCCTGTAGATGTTAACGAGAAACTCCTGATCATTTCTAGAAAATTCAAACTGCAATTTAATATATAATTAATGAAAGCAAGAGCAAGCAAGAGCAAAGTACCTACTATTAAAAGGAACTGCATACAATCCTTAACTGATGAAAAGAGTCGTCAAAAGTCACAAAATGCAGGAGAGATACAAAACAAACAGACTAACATGGAAATTGCTAGAAGCTTGAGCATGTAAATCTTTGCCAAGATAAGTGCTTAAAGTAGTTATTAAGTCCTGAAAGAAACTTTCATGAAACATTGGATATAGAGTCACAAAAGGGAGCCAAATTATTATCACAAATGATAATTTCCAAGTTATTTAGAAATGACTAAGAGTCATTTTTTCAATCACCTTTCTCAGTAACACATTTACGTCACTCTTCATTGTATTCAAGTTTTACAAGTTGATTAATTGTACCCAGTAATTAGAATCTCGAAGTATAGTTTAAATCAAAAGAATCTTCTAATGCTTGTTCACTTTCTATCATTGCACTATTAAATTGGCTTTGATTTCTTATCAGCTTTAGAACCAAGTGTACTCTTTCCTTAACATATTTATCTAGAAGATTTATGTATTTGTCTAGAAGACTTAAACTATTTTACGATGCTTTCTCAACAAATGCTGGAAGCTAGAAAAAAAAATTCACGTAGGCTTTGTCTCATTGACTAATAAAAGCCAGCCGAAATAAATGAAAATAGTCTCTGACTCCTCCGATGATCTTTAGTAAGGGAAAAACTGTGTACACTGAAAACTACATTTGTAGTAGGAGACATAGTTTTGTAGTGTTTGTAGCTACTCAGTCACTTGATGTAAAATTTTACTGATGTAATGCTATATGGGTTAATACACCAAAGTTCACAGTAGTGTAAATATTCTAATACACTGATTCTCAGTATATGAACTTCTTAAAACTTCCTGGTCACATTTTCACCCTATTTCTTTTCAGAGTTTCAGGAAGATCAAGTCCGGTCACCTCTTTCTTATCTTCCTATGTCCAGGATAAATTATCAGGTGCTATAAAGAAAATCTAGAACAGTGCTGTCCCATAGTACTTGCTGCAGTACCAAAAACATTCTATAATTTCTGCCATTCAAATTTCTGGCATTCATAGGTCACATATGGCTATTGAGCACTTGAAATATGGCTAGTGGGACTGAGTAACTGAGCTTTTATTTTACCTAATTTCATTTTGTTTACATTTTAAAAGTCTCATCAGAATCACAGCTTGCTTATGTAAATAACTTTTTATTAAAACACACTTATTCCCGGTTATTTACATACTGTCTGTAGTTGCATTTTTGCTGTGCATTTAGTTGTGCTAAACAGCAGAGTTAAATAATTTCTACAGAAATCATATGACCCACAAAATAATACATGTTTATTATCCAGACCTTTACAGAAAAAGTTTTCAGATGTTTCTCTCGAGGATTACTTTTGGTTTTGGACAGGACAGACTTCTTGATACCTGACTGAGTTTTATGAGCTTTCTGAAATGGCAGAGAACCTCTGGCACAATCTTACCTGACTTCAGAGTTTAATTACCATTGCTGAGATTTCTTGGCGTCTAAAGGATTCTACAGAAATATGTTCCAGGCCTGTTTTGTCTCTTATAACCTGTATGCACAACAACCCTGAGGTATTCCATGGGGAAAGGGAAAGGCTTGGGTAATAGGGAGCACTGACTTACTGAGAAAATGAAAGACATCTTTTATCCATCTATGCATCTCTATTGAGAACCTAGGAGGTGCTACATAACTTATTTGTTGAATGAATGAATGAATGAATGAATGAGTAAATAAATGATGCGCATGGATGAATCAAAGAAATGAATCTCTTGGGGCGCCTGGGTGGCTCAGTCAGTTAAGCATCTGCCTTTGGTTCAGGTCATGAATCCAGGCTCCTGGGATAGAGCCCCGCATTGAGTTGGGTTCCTGCTCAGTGAGAAGTCTGCTTCTCACTCTCCCTCTGCCTGCTGCTCCCCCTGCTTGTGCTCTCTCTCTGTCAAATAAATGAGTAAAATCTTTAAAAAATAATAAATAAATAAATAAATAAATAAATAAATAAATAAATAAAGTGCTTAAAAAAAAGAAATGAGTCTCACTACACTCAAAAATATGACTGGAATCGGAAGCCGGGGATATACTGTATGGTGACTAACATAATAAATAAAAAATCATTAAAAAGAAATATGACTGGGTATTGGGGCGTCTGGGGGGCTCATAGGTTGAGCATCAGATGCCTCTTGGTTTTTGGCTCAGGCCATGATTTCATGGATAGTGAGATGGAGCCTGGCGTTGGGCTCTGCACCCACAGGAGAGTTCTGCTTGAAGATTCTCTCCTTCTGCCCCCTCCCCAACCCCTCTCTCTAAAAACAAATAAATAAATCTTTTAAAAAATATATTAATAGGTTTATACTTGTGTTTTATTCCTCTGCTATTTCTAGTACTCATATTTACTACTGAGAGGAAAGAAATCATGAGAAGGCTTATGTGTAACCACTGTGTTCTCAAAACTAGATGCAGATTATTTTCTTCTTTAAAATAATTTGTAATCATAAAATTTAAAATTCTCTTGAAAAAAAGCTTATATTGCTAACATCTATAATCAAATGTTCTACATGAAGAAATTATTTTCCTGGTTAAACAAATTTGGGCTACAGGGGCCTTTATGATGCCTTCAAAAAAAAAATCTTTTCTTTTTCTTTGCTGAATTTTGATTGTTTTTTCCTCCCCTGATGCACACACAACCATTTCATACAGTTTATCTTTCTTTCTTCCAGAAGTTAGTAAATAGTATACGTGAAATATAATTCTAAATCATACAGGTTGTTTTTTTTTTTTTTTAAGTGACACCTACTTAAAAAAAAAGAGGCCTTGGCAACTTTGGTAATAATCAGTTTGCTTCTTATATCCACAGACCCAATCCCAGCAATAGGATTCATTGGTAAAAAATGCAAACGGAATGTTCTACTTGACCAAAAGTTCTTGGTCAGTTAAGCTTTTGGTCATCATTATCTGATAATGGGAAAATATATTTTAGATGGACTTTAATTATTGCTTCCCCCACAATATAACAGCTCCGGGCTTTTGAGACTTGACTTATTCTCTCCAAAGTATTATGAAAACTCCCCCTTTCTTCACCTGGCATGTTTTCTTTAAACAGTCTGAAACTTGGCTATACCTTCTAGGCCCTCCCACAGCATCCAGCAACACATCTGTCAGGCACTGAAGTCATCTCTTAATGGGTCTTTCTCTCCAACCAGATTTCAAGCTTCTAGTAAGCTCCTTGAAAGCAAAGATTTCGTTCTAGTGGGTACTTACCACATATGAAATAGAATCTGTTCAACATATAGACAAAAATGTGTTAAAAATTACTGACGATGCAAATCAGTTTTCAGTAGGCAGGTCTCTAAATTTGTCTCCATGATAACTGGGATTCACGTGAATGATAATAGAGAGGCAGGCGTGATACATTTCTGAAACTGAAATTGTTCATGAATTTTTCAAAAGAGGCCCTAAAGTCATGATCTAATGTTTGAAGCACATGTTTCCTGCCTCACTCTACTTCTTAAAATCTATTAACTTAGAAAACTTCGGAAACTGACTTTGTTAACTTGATAAATCATTGACAACATATTTTGGACATATTTCAATTTTATTCCCCATTTATGAATTTATGCAACATTAAAGTCTAATACCTACTTCCTCTTTAAAAATTTCCTTTAATTTCATCACTTTTTTATATTTATTTATCTTCTTTTAAAATTTTCTTCCTTTTCAATTAATTCTGCCCTTAGACATGTTTTCTGATCACTCTATCAATTTCCTAAAAAAACTCACACTCTATGTAGAGTTTCTCAAATTCAGTCCCAATGACATTTTTAATTATTTACAAGGCATCTCCACAAGACTGTCCTGCCAATATCAAAATGCAGCAAGACCTAAATCACACTTTTGTCTTCATATCCACCTCCCTCCCCAGCCATACTTTAAAGTTCCTCTGTTCCTAAATTCCATTTTCTGGTTAATCATACAACTTAAGTTTGAGCTTTGAAATATTTATTGGCAGTCTCTCTCTCTCTCATAATAGAACACACACGACTAAATTTATTGAGCATTTAATATGCATGAGGCAATGTGTTAATAGCTTTACATATATGGTTTTAAGTATCATTCACAACAACCCTCTATAATAAGTATTCATACTGTCTTCATCTTACATGTAAGATAATCAAGGTTTGCTAAAGTCACGTAGCTGAGGTAATATCCACTATTTTGTACTTTCAACATTTATAGGTCACATCACTGACTATTCAGAGGTGGTGAGAGAAGCCCCCCACTTCTCTTATACTCACTAACACCAGACAGGCTAATGAGGGGGTTAAGGGTAACATGGAAAGGAGTGATGCAATTATAAGCTATGGGGTGTTAACATTTTAATGGGAGAGAAGGGGGAGAACCTGGAAAAGGCTAAATGTTCAGGATGCTGGCTGGCTGCTTTTCCTCTGTGTGCTTCTTGACGAGAAGCTGAGAAAGCCAAGATGCTAGGCCAGCTGGGACCCAACTGCTTCCTTTAGGTGATGAGGCCTTCCTGGTTCATCCTCAGGTAGAGAACTCCAGAGAATCTCTCAGCCTGCTTAAGCTGCCAGAGTTCCACATCGGGGCCAGACGTGTGCTCTGGTGGCTCTTTCTTTATGTCAGTGGAGATACCAGAAAGGCTGCTCCAAGTTGCCCCGTCTTCATCACGGCAGGAGGCCACAGAATGGCCGCCATTCCAATCACCCCCTCAAGTCACCGTTCTTCCTGCCACTGACCAGAGCTCCACTCTTTTAGGTGGAATGCAGATGCTGGATTTCACTTTCTTTTTCCTTGCATATACATACACACATTGTGAGGGGAAAGGGATACAACTGGCATGTCCAGCTGACAACTTTTTCCTGAGATATAAGCAAAAGGAAGAAAGACTATGACAGAGGCTCTTGTGAGGGAGGTCTGCAAAGCATATGCATTACTTTGATTTAACACCATCTTTCCAGTTGCTGATCATCAAACATGCCCAAGTGTGGATCTCTCTCGGGACATCATCTCATTATTTCCCATGTGTAAAGTACCTTTCCTTCCCATATATGCCAAGAAAATTCTGGATATTCTTTGAGATTCATCTCAAAAATCACCTCTTCTTATGAACTTTACTTTACTTTTCATCAACAGCATTTGTGTAGCTGTTGCATAACTTAGCATTTTCTGCCTTTATTTGTGGTTTTTGTATCCATGTCTAATCTCCCCTAATAAATCACATGTCCCCTGAGGAAATTTCACACAGTGCAAGGGTTCTAAGGAAAAAACACCAGTTACGTTCCATGCAATCACAGCTTTGAAGCACTGTACAAAGATTACCTTTCTGAAATAGAATAGTATAGTGCCGTAGTTTGTAGTCGATTGAAGCAGCACTTTGGGTGTTCTTTGGAAGGATTTTTCCCATTCTGGAAAGACCCGAGGCAATATTTTTTTGCTGTTGCAGCCCTGCTTTCTTTCCTATACACTGTTCCTGCCTCTGTTTCCTATTGCCTATCCCATTTCCTCTCAAATGCAGGATTCACAGTGTACAATTTAAAGCTTATGTTTTTTAAAAGATTATTTATTTATTTATTTATTTGAGAAAGAGAGAAAGTACAATAGAGTGAGCACAAGCAGGGGTGAAGGGGCAGAGGGAGAGGGAGAAGCAGACTCTCCGTTAAGCAGGGAGCCCAATGCAGGGCTTGATCCCAGGACCCTGGGATCACAACCTGAGCCAAAAGCAGAAGCTTAACCCACTGAGCCACCCAAGTGCCCTGTACAACTTAAAGCTTAAAAATAAATTTCAACACAGTTTTATGGGGCGCCTGGGTGGCTCAGTCGCTAAGCGTCTGCCTTCGGCTCAGGGCCTGATCCCAGGGTCCTGGGATTGACCCCTGCGTCGGGCTCCCTGCTCTGTTGGGAGCCTGCTTCTCCCTCTCCCACTCCCCCTGCTTGTGTTCCCCCTCTCACTGGCTGGCTCTCTGTCAAGTGAATAAATAAAATCTTTAAAAAAAAAAATTTCAGTACAGTTTAAAAGTACACACTACAGAACCAGAAAGATAAACTTATTAACCATTCCATCACCCAACCATGAAAATGAAATGCTTTTGCTTCAATCTGAACATTTAGCCATCACAAATATAAAGTGTTACCTTATAAAAATAGTGAAGGACAAAATTCATCCCATACTTTCAGAGTTCTTATAGATTCCCTTTGGAAATAAGTATTGAGTGCCTCAAAGGTATCTTAGATGATTTTAGAGCTAAAACAGCCTTGCACAGGTTTGACAAGAAGGATATCAAGTTCTATTGAATATGCCGCCAGGCAGCTGTTCTATTAATATAGGAGGACATGCCACAATTGTCAAGTAACTTTGAAATTTGCCTCTTATTGGGTGTCATCTATGAGGAATAGCCAGCCTTGGGAATTAATTTTGAAAGATAATTCTATAAAAAAATTCATTGAAATTTTCTAACAGAAAAATTCTAGGCTGGTTAGGAAGTCTGGGCACATTAGCAGTATAAATAAACCACAGTGGTAACAGAAGAAAAATGGAAAGTTATATTCAACTACCCTATAGATGTTTGGAATTTGAGTTTTAAATTTGTATTTTCTTTATGCAGATTATATACAAGAACTGGAGTCAGACAGGCATGAGTTCAAACTCTGACTCAGCCGATTCTTTGCCAGATAATATTTGCTTAAATTCCTGAGCTTTAGTTTTCTTGCGTAAAATAAATAGCCATTAGGATGGGATACAATAATATCGGTAAAATGCTTAGTGCGGTATTTGATGCTAACCCTTTCCTCATGAATGGAGCTATTAATCACCTTTTCCCACTTTTCCATTTTTTTTTAATACTGCAAATCATTTAGTTGCAAATTCTCGTGGAGTATTTGTAGTATATATTTCATTTGTAAAGTAGTTTGTAATCCTTTAAAATAAAATTTACCATACAATTTCAAAGAGTTTTTATTCCACTGCTTTGCAAAATATTAAACCCTGTTCAGATATACAGTCAGCTCTATGACTGCCTAGTTAATACGGGTATTGCTATGATAGTATAACATAATTTTATTGAAAGCTAAATAAAATAATATCAGCTTAAACAAGGTATCTTGTTAGAAAAGACAAGAACCTGTATCTCTATATAGAGCACATTATAACACTGGCTTGTGCGCTTAGGAGCAGCTTTTCTGAAGAGAATTATATCAACAGAAAACATCTTGTGGTCTCAATCCATTTAAAATCTAGTTGGAAAGTTAAAACATAGAATACACACAAAAAAGCAAATAAAAAATGCAAAATCAAGCTGGCTCATGGAATACATGGACAGGCCAACTGAGGAGAAATTTAAATAAAGTTTTCTGTTAGGGATCAGTTTTGTGTGAAATTTTGATAATTAATTGGAAAGGATGGGAGGAGAGAATGGAAATGAGTAAAAAGACCATGTGGGAGATCTGGTCAAGATTTTTTTTAGAGAAGAATGTCAACATTTGTGGATTGTGGAGATTCTATAGCCTGAGCTAAGAGCAAACTTATCTCTCCCGATTTATACTTTTCTTTTAGGAATTTGTACTGTGTTCGGAATTTAAGAATTTCAAAGAGAAAATGTTTCTGATATTCACATTTTTCCCCAGCTTTTCATGGTAGTATGCTTCTGTTTCTACAAAGGAGTGATGAAACCAGACCAAAGAGGTAAATGCATTAATTAGATATTCATAAATTTTAGGAAGTAACCTAGTATGACAACAATACCATAAAGGACTTAATGAGTTAAGCAAAAAATTATAAGTAAATTCAAGAGAGAAGGGGAGGGAAAGAAAGGAGGGAGAAGAGGAGAAGAGAGAGAATAGCTGATAAATGACTAGGTGGGGAGTGCTTGCTATCCCTCATAAATTAAATACCTAAATTTTATACAAACATTTTAGTTGTATTCCTGAAAGAAATAAGTTTACATAAGACTGAAAAACCATTGATTGATTTTCTAATAGAATAGATTGTTTGCATTAAAAAAATACATTGCTAAGTTGAATAAGAAATATCAGAGATTTTCATATAAAATGCTAAGAAAGAGACTACGTATTCCAAGCAGAAACACGTTTTGCTCAATTCTATGCCTTGGTCCAAGAAATAAGCAAACAAAAAGTATTGGGGCTAAGAATATTGAAAGGAAACATTTCCTTTTCCTTTTTCATTACGAGAAAAAAACAGCTAAAATAATTTGTGTGAAAGTGGACAGATAATTCATTCAGTGAAAATCTGGAAATAAAGGCAACATGTATGTAAACTAACCAGATGTTTATGATTAGTTCCTAGTTAACATCACCCAGCTGGCTAAGGATGATTTTTATGGAGGAGGAGCATTGTAGAATGCCACATGTTTATATAAATCATGAGTACAGCAGTCATGATCCTGGGGCAAAAGAGCTACACATCCCATTTTGGGTAACCTCTTCAAATCACACCATATAACATAAGAACAGCCATTACTCCCCGACACAGTATCTGTTTCCAGTTTCCTCCAACATTTTGATGGGTGTCATTATTTGTCAGCCGGCATTCTCTTTTCTTATGTTTTAACACATCCTATGGATTTTGTACCAGGTGAAGTCCATTACAATATTTTGCATTCATATCATTGGGTTAGGAAAACATATGACCCTTTCTTTGGATTAAATATTTTCTTTGGAAATAGGTTGTTGACTTACTGTTTAGATATTTGTATCAATGTCTATATTTCAGTTTCAATTAAAAAGCCAATCTTAACTAAATGGTAATCATTGTAAGTTTTCTCAATATTTTATCATGAGCATTTTACTATGTTGTTCAAAACTCTTTAAAATCACTGTAATGGCTGTAAAATATTTCATTTCATGAACTAGATAAAAGCTAAAAAGATCTGAATACAGTATACCTTTTAGCTTACTGTCCATTAATTGTGACAAATGTACTGCACTAACGTAAGATATTACCACAAAAGGAAAACAGTGGAGTTTATACTGGAACTCTGTACTATCTTGGTAACTTTTCAAAGACAAATTTCCAACTAAAACTATTCTAAAATAAAAAAGTTTATCAAAAACTTACTTAGCAATTCTCAAAAATAAATAATTTAATTAATAACAATAAAAAATAATAAATGACAATTATTTAACAGTTCTCTTTCTAAAAATTTAATTCCAATGTAGTTAACATAGTGTTATATTAGTTTTGATTGTACAATACAGTGATTGAATAATTCTATATATTACTCAGTGCTCATCAAGATAATTATACTTCACAATTCTTAAAATTAGACATTTCGTATTTTTTTCTAAAGCATCATTATGAACATGAAATTTTTTTAGTATTTTCTATCATTTCTTATTTTGTGATGTGTAGTTATATCAAGGTATGAATATTATGAATATATGCACAGACTTTTGCAAAAAAGTTGTATGCATTTACATTCTAACCAACAGCATATAATAATTTCCTTCATACTGTATTTTTCCCTAGCCATTTATTATGAAATTTTCAAACATACAACAAAGTTAAAAGAATTTTACAGTGAACACCATATAACCACAACCTAGATTCTCCCATTTAATGTATATATTATCGCCATCCCTCTAGCAATCTATATATCCATCTTATTTGAATGCATTTCAAATAAATTCAGACCTCTGTTCATGTGCAAAAAGCACTTCAGCATGCATATCTTTACTCAAAGTTTAATGTTGTTTAAAATATTTTTCATATGAAATTTACAATGAAATGCACAAATCTTAATTATATACACTTGACAAATGTATATATTTGGACAACGAAATCCCCTCTCAAGATACAGAGAATTGTCATCAATCTCAAAATTTTCCTTGGGCCTCTTGCCAGTCAATCCTCATCCCACTTCAACCTCCACTCTGAGGCAACTACTGTTCTAATTTTTCCACCGTAGATTAGTTTTCCTTGTTCTAGATCTTAATATAAATGAATTCATACAATATGTACTCTCATGTGTAAGACTTCTTTCACTCTGCATAATAATATTATGGAGCTTGGCCTATTCTGTTACATCAGTTTGTTCCTTTTTACTGATGAATACTATTCTACTAGGGTGTTTATCCATTTTCCCACTGATGAACAAGCAGGCTATTTCCAGTTTGGAGTATTATAAATAAAGCCACTATTTACAATAATTTTGTGACTATAGATTTATAATTATTTTGTGAATACAGGGTTAATGTCTCTTGGGGTAAAATTTCCAGGTCATAAGATACATGTGAATTTAGTTTTATAACTGATAGCCAGAGCTTTGTCCAATATGGTTGTATCATTTTACAGTCACACCAACAGTGTGTATGACTTTTAGTATTTCTGCATCCTCACAAATATTTCATACTATCAGACTTTAAAACCTAGCCATTCCAGATGGCCATGCAATGGTATCTCATTGTGGTACTAATTTGCATTTCCTGATGACTAACAGAGTTGAGCACATTTTCATATGTGTTGAACACATAGTCATAATGTGACTATTTTGTAAATGTCTGTTCAGCTATTTTGTCCATGTTTAATTGGGTTATTGGGCATTTTTATTTTTGAATATTAGGAGCTTGTTATGTCTTGGATACTAGTCTTTTGTCAGATATATATATTGAGAATATTTTCTTTCCATCTAAAGCTACTCTATTCATTTTCTTAACAGCGACTTTTGAGGAGCAAAAGTTCTTAATTTTAGTGAAGTCTAAATTATCGATTTTTCCTTTACGTTTATTGCTTTCTGTGATCTAAGAAAACATTGCCTAACAACAGGTACCAACAATATTCTTCTATATTTTCCCCCAAAAGTTTCACACTTTGAGCTTTTACATTTAGATCTATAATCATTTACAAATTTATTTTTGTGCATGTTATAAAGTAAGGATTGAGGGAGGTTCTTTTTTTTTCTATACATTCTTCTCCTCTTTTAATTTTATTTTGCTATTCTCTTTCTATCAACTTAAGGTGAAACTACAGGCCATTTAGATTTTCTTATTTACTACTAAACAAATGTAGAGCTTTATGTTTTCCTTTTAGTACTATTTAGCTGCACAAATTTTGATCTGTTGACTTTTTATTACTCATATTATATTTTTGAATTCTCCTTGTGATTTCCTTTTGACCCTTGGATGATTTGGAAATTTGTTGTTTAATTTGGAAATATTTAGTGTTTCCTAGCGATCTTGTTATTGATTTGGAACTTTATTCCATTTTGATTAGATACTATACTCTTTATGATTTTATTGTAAAAACTTACTGAGATTTGTTTTATGGCCCAATGTATGCTCTATCTTGCTAAATATTTCATGCACTATTGAAAAAATATGTATTCTAAGTATAGTGTTCTATAAATATAAATAGATCTACGTGATTTAAAGTATTTTTCGGACCTTCCAGGTCTTTGTTGAATTACTTTCTATTGTTTTCAATTTCTGAGAGAAAAGTGTTAAAAAAATCTTCAACTCTGATTGTAGAATTTTCTATTTCTCCTTTTATTTCTGTTGATTTTTGATTCACATGTTTTCAGGCTCTATTATTGGGTAGATATATATTTGTAATTGCATCTTCCTAGTGAATTAACAGAATTATGATTATGAAATATCCCTATTTATCTCTGACAATAATTTTATTTTGAAGTCTATTTTATCTTATATTAATATAGCCTCTCCAGTCTTTGTTTTTTTAAGAATTATTTATTTATTTTAGAAAGAGAAAGAGAGAGAGAGAGAATGTGTGAGTAGGGGTGGGGCGGGGGAGAGGGAAAGAATCTCAAGCAGACTGTCTGCTGTGAAACCCACCAAGGGGCTCAATCTCACCACCCTGAGACTATGACCTGAGCTGAAATCAAGAGTTGGTCACTTCCACTGAGCCACACAGGCACCCCTCTAGCCTTCTTATGTTTACAATTTGTATATCTTTTTCTATCAATTTTATTTAGATATATATTTGTGCTTTTATATTTGAAGTTCATCTGTACAGACAGATAGAGTTAGGGCTTGTTTTTTGAAGTTGTAGTTGTTGTTTTAATCCACTTTAACAATCTTCGTATTTTTACTGGTTTATTTATTCTGTTAACATTTAGAATCATTATTGACATAATTGAACTTAAGGTTACCACTGTTTGGGGTTCTCTTTTCTTTTTTTTGTTTTTTTTTTGTTTTTTACCTCTTTGTTTTCTTTGTTTCTCCTTTCAGCATTGTTTTTTTTTTTTTTGAGTACTTAAAAATACATTTTAGATTTTTATTTTAATTTATCTTTAGACTTTTTAGCTACCTCTCTGCATTACTTTTGTTGTAGTCTTGTTATTATTGATCTGGGGATTTTAATATGGATTCTTAATTTTTCATGCTCTACTTAAGGTTGATATTTTACTCTTTATGTAAAATGTAGAAAACTTGCAATTATGTAAATCCATTTACCTCTCATTACTTTTGTTATATTTCTCATGTATGTACATATACAGAGATTATAAATCCCACAAATCACTGTTACATTTTTTGTTTCAAATAGTCCCTTTGATTTTAATAAAATTAAGAAGAAAAATAGTATTTTCTATATACCTAGATATTAACCATATCTGATACTTTTTATTTCCTCGTGAAGATCCAAAATTTTATAGGAATTTCAAGGTTTTAGATTTTATTATATTTATCTTGACATGTAAAATTAAAAAAAAAATCTCCAAATACTGATAATTTTGTTGCTTCCTTTCCAATAATTTTATTTCTTGTTTGTTTTATCTTTATTGAGATGACTAGAATTTCAAGTAAAAATAGTATTATCAAGCATATTTGTTTAGTTTTTTTTTTTTCCCCATTTCAGTTACCTATTGCTGTATAACAAAATATCCCAAGATGTGTTGGCTTGACATAACAACATATAAATGTTCACAATTCTCGAATTTGGGCAATTCTGCTTCACATGGAGTCTGCTGGGAATCTGGAGGGCCGCAATCTCAAAAATTTCCTTATTCACATGGTTGACAGTTGTTTGAGAGACCAGCTATAGCTATTAGCTGAGGGTCTTAGTTCTGGATTTTTACCTCCTTCACATGAATTCTTGGTCTTTCTCATAACACGGTAGCTTGATTCCAAGCACAACATTTCAAGAGGCAGAAAGTAAAAACTGACATCCTCTTAAGTTCTGGGTTCAGAAGTCCCATATTATCACTGGCTGCATCCAAAGCCAGTCATGAAAGTAACTGAGCTTCCGGGGAAGAATTAAGCTTTGACTCCATGTAAAGACTAATTTGTATGTCAGGAATTGGCAAGGAATTATTGAGAGCCATAATTGGAGACTAACTACCACACCCTCTTAATCTTATACCACTAATGATGATGTTGATATAGAATAGCATTTTATTCCCAGTATTTTAAAGAACTACTGTATGAATTTTATCAAGTGTTGTTACAAGATCAATTCTGAGATCATATATGCTGGTAGATTTCAGAGCATTAAAACAGCTTTGGATTGCTTAAGGGTGAGTTTTAACAAATGTTCAAGGGGCCATTAATTACCATTTTATATAAGTTGTTACAAAAAAATGTGAACAGAACAAACGTCACCTAGTATTTGTAAAATCATAATGTTAATTTAGAGTATCTTGTTTTATATGGTTGAAATGCCTTATTATTAAAACCAAAACAAACACGCAAAAAAACTTAAGCCAAAAGATTTGATGAATTTGATTAAAACCAATTAGGATTTCTCCTCAAAAAGAGAATGACAAATAAAATTAATATACAAATAACAAATCAAGGGAAAAGAGACTTGCAATATTTAAAACTAACAAGAACCACTTACCTAGAATTCACAACTAACAGGAATGATATAATAGCCCTATTGGTAAAATGGAAAGGGAAGAAACCGTTAATTTCCAAAGAAAATGAAAAGTCTAAAAGCCCTGAAGGAAAGGCAAATGGAAATGTAGGCTGGTGCAGTCATTCTGAAGTGCCATGTAGATGCTAGAGCTTAGCCAAGTTAAGAATTCAAAAATACATAATCCAAATCCTGCTCCGGGGGTAATATCCTGAAAAAATATTCACACAAGTCGGTAATGAAGACATTTATATAGGTGTTTCTCATAGCAAGATTGCTGTAGCAGGGCGATAGATGCAAATTAGATGTCCACAAGTGGAGGTACAGATAAACAAAATTTGGCGAATCACTGTGTTTTGCAGTAATTAGATGCAATGGACGAATTATCTATTAAGCAATATCAAAAGATCTATAGTGCATATCATTTATGTCGTTTAAGGTATGTGAAATAAATAATAGCATATTAATAAAAAATACTCTGCAAATGTGGGGCGCTTGGGTGGCTCAGTCCGTTAAGCAGCTGCCTTAGGCTCAAATCATGATCCCAGGGTGCTGGGATCCAGCCCTGCATTTGGCTCCCAGCTCAGCGGGGAGCCTGCTTCTCCCCTGCCTGCTGTTCTCCCTGCTTTGCTTGCTCTCTCTCTCTCTGTCAAATAAATAAATAAAATCTTAAAAAAAATACTCTGCAAATGTAATAGAATGTTCCTGACAGAAGAGTGAAGAATAAGGATAAAAGGGAATAAGAAAATATGCCATATACAGTAGAGTGTAACTGGTTCTTTACTTTCCATTCTATGGATGTAAAATCCATATTCATTCATAAAATCCAAATTCATTCTATGGATTTAAAAAAAAGCAAACATTAAGGTATGGCTAGAAATTTACATGCATTAATTTCCCAAAAAAGAAAAAAGTAAAATTTTGTACATATGTTTGACAGATTAGTATCTGTTCCTTGCATAAATAATATCAATTATTTAAGTCTTGCTCCTTTGTAATGATTTTATTTCAATTAGATCATATAACTGATGACCACTTAAGCAAAAAGTAATCACAATTTCTGTCACTCAAAGAGCACACTTGGTAGAGATACTAAAATAATTTTATTGTATCAGTACCAAAATGTGGAGTCATGTTATTATACTTGTTTATATCACAAGGCATAATGCAGATAGCTAGCAAACTAAAGTGAATTCAGCCGTAGTTAGACTTAATCATTATCATTATTCTCTTTATTGCAAAATAAATTGAGGAAATATTTAGAGATGTTATTTTCCAAATATGCCCTTCTTTTCTACTCAAGGATTTAAAGCTTTAAAAAGAACAATGATATAAAATGTTCTTAAATTATTTGGAAAGAATATGGTATGAAAGAGCAAAAGAGAGTAAGTGTTAGTATATTATTTCTTATCTATCTGAATATGAATCATTTTGGATTGTTCTTGCTTTAACATAAATACTGGGAGTTTACACTTATTACTGAGTAGGGCATCTCTAATCAACATATGTAAATTTCAGGGATATTTGCACAGCTTAGCGTTTCTTGTCTTTCAGTAGTATAAGGACACAGTTCTGAAATTAGTAGTCTGTTGTAATTGTGACTCTGAAATACACAGCCTAGTTGAATCATTAACAATGTCTATTTCCTTTGTGTGAGAATACTCATTTTCCCAAAAATTACAACAAAAAGGAATTACCAATCATATTCATATTCTGAAAACTAACTTCTTTGTATTTCTCAGGTCTTAAAGAGGAAAAACTACAAAGAAGGTTAATCTTAAAGAAAAATATTCTGGGGGCACCTGAGTGGCTCAGCTGGTTAAACATCTGCCTTTGGCTCAGGTGATGATCCCCTGATCTAACCCTGCATTGTGCTCAGTGGGGAGTCTGTTTCTCCCTCTCCCTCTGCCCCTCTGCCAACTCATGCTCTCTCTCAAATAAATAAATAAAACGTTTTTTAGAAAAAGGAAAATATTTTGAATCATTCAATTTTATCCTTTCAAATAGTCATTATCTTTCATTAGATTTCTAATCTTCCGTAGTTGGTATAGGATTTCCATGGAGCATGTTAGTTATTTGTCTTAACTGTTGACAAAATAGGGTATATTTATAAAATTATGTCAGTGAATATTTCCTTCTAGTTTTTCAATTTGAAATATATAAGCCTTTTCTCAGAATATAAGCAACATGTATTTGGTGGGGGACAGGGGATGATCTTCTGGAGGGAATTTAAAAATACGTATTTTTCTCAATGTCAGGGTTAGGTATCTGTTCTGGGATAACTTAGAGGTTTTGAGTATTAAATGGTGAAATGTCATCCCATTATCTGCCTCATATAAGGAATGGATTTGGTAATGGTTGACAGAAGTAGACAAAAAAAAAAAAATAGAAGAATAATTAGTTTGGATCTCTTTTTTTGAGAAATTACCCTAAACTTCTGATGCAAATAAAGTGTCTGAATTCTCAGTAATGGCCTAAGAAAATTGATTGATATGTGGAGCTTCCCAAAAAGCAAGTCTAAAGAGTAATGTCATGAGTATAATGTTATGTATATACTGGTTACAAATACTCCCTTTGGAGAAATGCGTTGAGGGGAAGAGGACAAAAACTCTTAAATACATGTGATAATTTGGGGATGTTGAGACAGAGAAAGGACAAAATAGCTTCTCAAGAGTCATTGTAAAGTGAATAATATAACAAGAGTATGCAGAAAAGTATAATGTGAGAATAGCATGAAAAAAGAAAATGAGAGAGAACACCTAGTCACTGGCACGGAGAAGCTTCCTTAAATGCAAAGGAAGCCTAATTCTTTATTGGAGCCCTTTTACATATTTTCCCAGGAAGGAAACCTAGCATCCCTATATGGAGCAACTAAGATTTGCAATGTCTCATTATGTTTCTTTTTTTTTTTTAATTTTTTTAATTTTTTTTTTAGGATTTTATTTATTTATTTGACAGAGAGAGAGACAGCCAGCGAGAGAGGGAACACAAGCAGGGGGAGTGGGAGAGGAAGAAGCAGGCTCATAGCGGAGGAGCCTGATGTGGGGCTCGATCCCACAAGGACAGGATCACGCCCTGAGCTGAAGGCAGACGCCTAACCGCTGTGCCACCCAGGCGCCCCTCATTATGTTTCTTGTTAGCGGTCTCTAGCAATTGAAATAAGGGAACTTGCAAAATCAGAGATGTGGTTCTCCCACTAAAAATGAGCTCTTGGAAAGTATCAGTAACTCACGAACCCAGTGCCAGTGTGCTAGTTTAGATTAATTTCCGCCAACGCTCCCTGCCACCACTCTTGGCTCACTTCCTTTCCTACTGCATCAGCCCCATTCTCATTCCACTGCATAACCTCAGACTCATCCTTCAAACCTAATTATATAGCATAATCCAAACCAGACCCCATGAATCAATAAAGGCCACTTGTCACTTTTTCTAAAGAAAAAACTGAAGGGCTAAATTTACATTAAATAACTGTCTTTTTTCCCCCTTGAATTTCAGAAGGGAGAATTCTCTCTAGTGGGAGAGTAGTAAAATTAGAGGCACAGCATTGACTCAAAATTGAAACTTTTTCTATCAAACTCTGATTTTCTAAATGTAGGTACATTTTCTATATTGTGATAAATTAAAAGGGATTGATCTAGTAAAAAATATATTATGCTTTGACACTTCCAGAATTAGAATAAAAATGGTCAGTATCTATTTACCTGCAAACAATTTCTCATATTAATACAAAGTATTACTCTCTTGAGTTATAAACTCATTCCTGATTATCATACAAATAGTAAATAAATAAAAGATTCACTAGAAAAAGCCCAATATTCTTTCAAAAAGTGGCAAGGTTGCTAGGTAGCAATTATAAGTACAATAAAAATACAGTCCTCACTTTGTATAGTTCCAACTCACATGAATTTCAGTTACCACAGTTTAGCTAAATAACACCAGTTCTTCTCCAACACAGTTCAAATTTCAGTCACCACAGTGATTTAACTGTGAGTGACTAAAATGTATTAACTTCACTGCTAGCTCTTCAGTTCACAAATCACTATGCAGTGACAGATGTCCATCACGATCAGTGACCAAGCATGTCACTTCTTTTAATGTCTGCCAGGGCTTGGCCACTGTGTATCTGTGAATCAGTTTATACTCAGACAGCAAAGTGTGTGTCTATGTCGCCTCTTCGTCTCCTAGTGACAAGACTATGTGTCATTTTACAAAAAAAATGGATAATTAAAAGAAAGATTTGGTTAATAAAGATGGAAACACAGCAAGCAAAGAAACAAAAAAATGATAATGCTGGCAGTGAAACTTGAATTAAATATAAATGGAGTTATAGAATAGCTGACCGTGAATGTTAGCAGTGCTGCCAGTGAGGAGACTTGAGATGTGCAGCCAGAGGAACTTAGTGAATGCAAATGTACTAATCCAAATCAGAAAAGCAGTTGTGGGAATGTAAACTGGTATAGCCATTGTGAAAAACAGTATGGAATGTCCTTTAAAAATTAAAAATGGAATTACCATAATATCCAGTAATTCCACTACTAGGTATTCAGCCAAAGAAAACAAAAACACTAACTTGAAAAGATACGTGCACCCCTATGTAGATAGCAGCATTGTTTACAATAGCTGAGATATGGAAGCAACCCAAGTGTCCATCAATAAATGAATAAAGATGTGAGATATATACATATACCTGTGTGTATATATGATAGAATACGACTCAGCCATAAAAAAGAAGGAAATCTTGCCATTTGCAACAGCATGGATGAATCTAGAGAGTAAATGCTAAGTGAAATAAGTCAGTCAGAGAAAGACAAATACCATTTAATTTCACTAATAATGTGTGATTTAAGAAACAAAACAAACAAATAGAGACAAACAAAAAACAGACTCTTAACTCTAGAGAACAAACTGGTGGTTACCAGAGGGGAGGTGGGGGGGATGAGTGAAATAGGTGAAGGGGATTAAGAATACATTCATCATGATGAACACTGAGCAATGTACAGAATTGTCGAATAACCAAACTGTACATCTGAAACTAATAAAACACTATATGTTAATTATACTGGAATTAAAAAGAAAAGGGAAGGGAAGGAAAGAAGGAAAGGGGAGGGGAGGGGAGGGGAGGGGAGGGGAAGGGAGGGAAGGGAAGGGAAAGGAAGGGAAAAAGAAAGAGGAAGGAAGGAAGGAAGGAAGGAAGGAAGGAAGGAAGGAAGGAAGGAAGGAAAAATTTTCTAAAGCAAGAGAGAGACATTAAATGTTTTGATGAGAAGCAGAGTGGATGTCACAACATGTGTTTTGAAAGATAACTAGTGACAAGGTGTGGGGTTTGGGTCTCTTTGGAAAGGAAAGGAAAGGAAAGGAAAGGAAAGGAAAGGAAAAAGGAAAAGAGGGGAGAGGAGGGGAGGGGAGGGAAGGAAAAGGAGTGGAGAGGAGGGGAGGAGAGAGGAGGAGAGGGAAGGGGAGGGGAGGGGGTTGTGATGAAAAGCATGACAACCTTCCAGAGGAAGTGCTTCTGACAAAAAATCTTGACATTAATGGAGCTTCAGAGATATTCCATGGCATTAAAAATATGAAGGATAAAATGCTGGAAGCTGATCCAAACTTTGAAAGAAATATGATAATACACCAAGGTATAGAAAAAATGCTCACTCCATATCTTAAGTTACATGATAAAAAGTCAAGCAGTATTCAATACATTCTTGATAAGATTTTTTACAAAGACATAAAACATTTTAAATCTCATGAATTCTAATGTCTTGAATTACAGTATACTAAATAAATGGTAGTCTTACTTTTTTATTTCCCTATTTTTTATAAATGGCAGTAGAGAGTTTTTAATGTTTTCACACACAAAAAAATTTTAAAATATGGGCAATTTTATTTTTTTCTCACTGATTTTTTAAAATCAAGATTTTAGCATGCACAGACACTTTCACAATATGAACTACCATACGAAGTGAGGGCTGCTTGTATTTTATATATGCCATTTTATAGTTTTAAAATAAATTTAATGATACTAATTAAATTTATGCTCTTGAACTATGATTATCTCTATGTAACAGTTAATGCAGCTAGGGCCCTTGGACCCTAGTTATATACCCAATATAACACACTGGTAAGAACACTTTTAAACAGACATCATTTCAAGTCCCTACAACCATAAAATTATTTATTTGTATAATTATTCACATTTATTTGAAGATAGACTATGTGCTAGGAGCAGTGCTAGATACTTAGGACAATGGCATATAGGGCAAATCAAGTTTTCTCTTCTTCATAAACCTTATCGTCACCTGTACATTTCTGTTCCTTACTTTCCTGTAGAAAAAAAATAATTTCCGTGGATGTGGGGATTATGGCAAGAAAACAGCCCATTATACTGTCATTTAGTTTAACACATTCTACTTATGCTTTCTCAATGTAAGCTTTGGATCAGTTTTCTTTTAAGTCAAAAGCTAATAACTCATTTGAGAATAATACATGCTTAACTAGGAGTACATAACTTTTTAAGGTTTTATTTACTTATTTATTTATTTATTTATTTGAGAGAGAGACAGAGAGAAAGAGCACAAGCAGAGGGGAGGAGCAGAGGGAGTGGGACAAGCGGACTCTGAGCTAAGAGCCAGCCCAGTGCTGGGCTCAATCTCTTGACCCTGAGATCATGACTTGAGCAGAAATCAGGAGCCAGACGCTTAACCAACTGAGCCACCAGGCGCCCCAGGAGTACATAACTTTTATTATCTTGCTGTTTGGGTGTTTCTAAAGTGCAATGTGCCATACACTTTCATTCATATTAAAGATAAACGTATTTTGTACTTGATCTCTAAGTGTAAGGCTCAAGCATGTTCCAAAACGAATGATAAATCTCTGGAAACCTAAAATAACTGGCACTATATATCATATTTCAGTTCAAGGGTTTTTTTTTTTTAAGATTTATTTATTTATCTGAGGGGAGGAGGAGCAGAGGGAGAAAGAGTCCCCAGCATACTCCATGCTAAGTGCAGAGGACCCGGGGCTGGATCTCAGGACCCTGAGATCACAACCTGAGCGAAAACCAAGTCCAACAACACTTCACTGACTGTACCACCCAGGTGCCTCTCAGTTCAAGCTTCTGATATTGCTAATTAAATGATCTACAATTGCTGATTCTTTTTTTTTTTATTTACTTATTTTTTTATTATGTTCAGTTAGCCACTGTATAGTACATCATTAGTCTTTGATGTAATGTTCAACGATTCATCAGTTACGTATACACCCGGTGCTCATCACATTACATGCCCTCCTTAATACCCATCATCCTGTTACCCCTCCCCCCACTCCCTCCCCTCTGAAACCTTCAGTTTGTTTCCCCAGAGTCCATAGTCTCTTATGGTTCGTCTCCCTCTCTGATTTCTCCCCATTCAGAATTCCCTCCCTTCCCCTATGGTCCTCTGTGCTATTGCTTATGTTCCACATATGAATGAAACTATATGATAATTGTCTTTCTCTGCTTAACTTATTTCACTTTGCATTATCCCCTCCAGTTCCATCCATGTAGATGCAAATTGTGGGTATTCATCCATTCTGATGTCTGAATAATATTCCATTGTATATATGTACCACAGCTTCCTTATCCATTCATCTGTTGAAGGGCATCTCAGCTCCTTCCACAGTTTGGCTATTGTGGACATTGCTGCTATGAACATTGGGGTGCGTGTGCCCCTTCTTTTCACTACATCTATATATTTGGGGTAAATACCTAGTAGTGCAATAGCTCGGTCATAGGGTAGCTCTACTTTTAACATCTTCAGGAACCTCCATACTGTTTTCCAGAGTGGCTGAACCAGCTTGCATTCTGACCAACAGTGTAAGAGGGTTCCCCTTTCTCCACATCCTCACCAACATTTGTTGTTTCTTGTTTTTTAATTTTTGCCATTCTAACTGGTGTAAGGTGGTATCTCATTGTGGTTTTGATTTGTATTTCCGTGATGGCTAGTGATGTTGACCATTTTTTCATGTTTCTGTTAGCCATTTGTATGTCTTCTTTGGAGAAGTGTCTGTTCAACACTCAAAAAACAAATAACCCAGTAAAAAAATGGACAGAAGACATGCTGATTCTTTTATGTAAGATATAAGATATTTGACCTAAATTTCAACAGTGAAGATTAAGCAGATTTTAACAGATTATAAAATGTTAAATTATCATTGGACTCTATAACAATGATGAATAACTTAGAATAACAATATACAATGTTGCAGTAATTTCCCCGTATCTGTTTTCTGCTCAGAAGCACTATTAAAAGCTGACACCACTCAATAGTCTCAAAGTCATAACATATATAGTACATATATGCTCAAATATATATATATACTATATATACACAATTTTTATATATATTAGACATGCATACATTTATATATAAAAAGAGATCACACACATGTTGAAAAAAAACCTGAATATAAGACATTTAAATACACATGGATACATGTATCTGTGATAGCTAAGCCAAAAATATTGTGACAATAAGAAATTATTTATGGGGGCACCTGGGTGGCACAGCGGTTAGGCGTCTGCCTTCGGCTCAGGGCGTGATCCCGGCATTATGGGATCGAGCCCCACATCAGTCCTCCGCTATGAGCCTGCTTCTTCCTCTCCCACTCCCCCTGCTTGTGTTCCCTCTCTCGCTGGCTGTCTCTATCTCTGTCAAATAAATAAATTAAAAAAAAAAAAAGAAATTATTTATGACCACTTTAAAAAATGCCTTGTAATTAATTTCTTTGCCATTTATAATAAACTTAGGCAGGTAATGATTTTTACTCATATTTTCTTTCCAATAATTATAATTCCAAAATATTTTACATTCCCTACTTCATAATTTTTGACAAAGTAATACCAAGGTCTACATTCACTTATATTTTTTTATGGATTTTTTGTTTATTCTTGTACTCAGTAACTGATCTCCTTTATCTCCATTAATTAACCAGATAATAGTAACTGGAAAGTCAAATCTTGCTTTTCTATATAATATTTCAGTTTCAGAGAGCACCTGTATACTTTGATCCTCACTCTCAGGAGCATTATGTAGGATAAACATTATACCTGACTAAGACAATGAGTTTAAAGCAAAGAAAACATTTTAACTGATAGTACGGTAAAAATAATTATCAAGTTCAGAATCTTTTTTTTTTTTAAGATTTTATTTATTTATTCGACAGAGATAGAGACAGCCAGTGAGGGTGGGAACACAAGCAGGGGCAGTGGGAGAGGAAGAAGCAGGCTCATAGCGGAGGAGCTTGATGTGGGGCTCGATCCCACAATGCCGGGATCACGCCCTGAGCCGAAGGCAGATGCTTAACGACTGCACCACCCAGGCGCCCCCAGAATCTTTTATTCTTTATATGTGATCCTGTAATTTTTTATTTCATTATGTAAATCAGATTTATAATTATCTTATACTTTTGATACAAAAGAAACCTTTAATATCAGTTTGTCATACATTTATTTACAAATTTCTATTATGTTTCAATCACTCTAGCAGATTCTGAAAATACAAAAGTTGAACAAAGTTCCTGTCTTGTGAGTATAATCTATAAGATAAATTCATAATAGAAAGTTGTACAATTTCTCATCAAAGTAGACAGGAGGAAAGTTCTGAGTTGAGGAGAGTTCTGAAATTTCCTTTTGCGATTATGTAAATTTGTTTAGTTTAGATAAACTAAACTTTGAGGGGAGAAGGAGCAGAGGGAGAGTCCCAGACAGACTCTGTGCGAGGTGCGCATTGGAGATTATTGTATTGGAGAGTACTCTGTAAGGGCACTGTTGTGATTTTCCTTCTGAAAAAGTAGAAGCAGGGCACCTCCGTAGCGCAATCGGTTAAGCTACGGACTCTTGATTTTCGGCTCAGGTCCTGATCTCAGGTCTCGGGGTGGAGCTCCAGGTCCTGCCTTATGTCAGGCTCTGCGTTCAGTGGGGAGTCTGCACAAGATTTTCTCTCTCCCTCTCTCTCTGCTCCTCTCCCCCCACCCACCATCTCTCTCTCTCTCTCTGTCTCTCAAACTTTTTTTTTTTTTTTTAAGTAGAAGCATAGCAAGTTTAGGTAGTGAGAAAGTTTTGACAAAAAATGATTAGGGAACGAAGACACTGCAGATCACGTCTTGCTTTGAGAATAACCTCCCCCTAAGAATAAACCCGGAAAACAAAAACAGGGAATCAGACTTCCCATTAGTCGCCAGGCCATGCATTACAGAATTTCCATCATTCCAGAAGATTGCACCAAGCCTATGCTGGGGCCATTGGAGGATGGCTATTGGGTTAGGCCCTTACACTTGCCACTTTTGCAGCAGTGCATGCGTGTGCGAGCAAGCGTGTGCCTGTGTGTGTACCTCTATTTTTAGACAGATTCATTGGCTCCTTATAATGCTAGTTAAGCTTTTAAAAGTTTTACTCCATCATCACCTCTTCTCTAATTGTTTTATCTATTTTGCCAGTATCCTTATTTCATAATTTTGGTTTAAATCTTGAAATATTACCACTGCCTACTCCTAAGCCAAGTAACATGCCATGAATTACATTTTCTTTTTCCCACAAATATTTTTCTGTTTAATATTTTTCTTCATTTGCTTGGTTTTCTGGTATAGATGCCGACTTTTCCCATATATGTCAATAACACATCATATTCCTTGCAATAATTTCTTCAGTACTCAGTTGCATCAGACAATGCACCAATTTATGTGTGTTTTTAACCTAGAGATCCCCACCACAACCTCTCTTCTTGCTCCAGTCTAGATGGTTTTCTCTCCAGGTCCACCGCTCTGCAGCTTCTGTAAGTGATCCCTCAACCATTCTCCTGATTTCAGGATTTTTTGGCCTCCTTTCTCTTCACTGTGTTTCCTCTTCTCCAGAACTCCTGTTGGTCAGATGAGGGGCCATATGGATTGATCTTCGAATTTCTTTTATCTTTCTTTTTTCTTTTTTTTTAAGATTTATTTGAGAGAGAGAGAGAGTGAGTGCATGGCGGGGAGGGGGAGCAGTCTCCCTGCTAAGCTCAGAGCCCCAGTATGGGACTCAATCCAGGAATTCCCGGATCATGACCTGAGCCTATGGCAGATGGACGCTTAACCGACTAAGACACCCACGCCCCCTTGATCTTCAGAATTTTCTTTAACAGCTTTTTCCCTATCTCTGTGTCCTTTTGTTCTACTTTCTGGGGCATTTCCTCTACCTTATCTTCTGGACATTCTTTTTATTTCTTCTTAATTTCAATTCTCATATTTTTAATTTCTAAGACTTTATTTTTGGAGGGAGGTGAGCTTTGCTTTTTTCTTATAGCTTCCTGGTTTGTTTGTTTGTTTGTTTGTTTCCCTATTGGTACCACGTCCTTTCTTATCCGGTTGATTATTTTAACAATTTAATTTCTCTTATATTATACTTGATCTAATGTCTCTGCTTGTTTCTGTCTCTTTTTCTCTCTTCTTTTCTGTTTGTTTTTGTCTCTTTGTTTTGGAAGTTTTCCTTAAGTATCTCAAGATGTTGTTTCTCTGTTTATAACTGAGTGAAGACCACTGAACTCTGTAGGGGAACTAGGGGGGCTGTTGATCCATGCCCTTCTCCGTATAATGTCAGTGGTTACACTGGAGTTCGCCTAATGTCTCTGGGGTACCTCATTGCTTGAGAGGATATTCTAGTCTCCTGCCTCATGAAACACATGCCTGAATGTTGTCCTGGGAACAAGGCAGGCAGAATGGAGACTCAGATCAGTCAGCATTAAGGTTTTCATCTAATCCCCTGGTGTCAGCTCTGTGCCTGGCCCTTGCTTTCAGCTATACCTGCGTGCCCAATTTTCAGAGGATAAACGTCTGGCTTGTGTGTGGGTGTGCGTGAGTTGGTCAATATGGGTTGGTAGCAGCTTGCCTGAGCAGGGTGGAGAAGGGGAACTGAAGGCCAGTTGTGCTGTCTGTGGACTTGAATCTGATTACCAATTGTAGTCACACAAGAAGCCATTGACAGGCTTCTGTGAACACTTAGATTAGACCTGCCTTTGTTCTTGTGAGTCAACTGCAACTCTCAATCATCTTTGTATGTTCCTAAAATTTCTTCAAATTTATGCTATATTCTATTGTTCTGTTGTTCTTGAGGGCTAATAATTTTTTTTTCTAATTTGCCAGGATTTGATGGTGTTTTAGAAAGGAGGGAAGACGAACACATATGTTCAATCCACTATGATTATGGAGTAATGCCCTTCAATATATTTTGAAGGGGAGAAATCTAGACACATTGCAACAGAATAAAAATCTCTCCATCCTCAGGCCAGAAAGGAGTTGAGAAAATTAGTTCTAAGAATTACCTTTGGCAACGTTACATTAAAAATCAGTCAGCACCAAAATCTGGGACTCCATATTCACCCCTGACTTAATTCTCAATATTTCTCTTGTAATTTTGACAATGGACTGAATTGGCTTCACATTAAATTCAGGAAAAGTGGGGATGTCTTGAGCAGTAGCTGACATACAAGAAGAATAAGACAAAATGATGCTTTATTTTACTAATTGTGGGCAAATTAAAGTATGTTTATTTAAATATGCAGTATTTTTAATGTTTTTATTTTCTCAAACTATAGAAAATATTAGCATTTTATATATATGCACATAAGAAATAGACTTTTATTTAATACAATTTTTATCTATATATAGTTGTTTTCAAAATTATGATAATTGAAATATTTTGCTATCCAGATTTTAGAATGCAGATGAATCTTTGTAAGTTTCAAGAGCTTACAGATCTTAATTTTTAGAATTAATAAAAGCCAATTTTATATGCTTTGATGCTTCTGAATGAAATAAGCAATTTGTAATTGATATCAAATAATAAATCAATATATTGGTCAGATTCATAGGAATCATCTGGCATACAGAGCAGATTTCTTTTTACTGAAGTAAAATAGTATCTTACACCCATTTTACAGCTGAGGTAACTGGTACTCATGATATAGTTTCTGCCATTATGAATGCAAGAACCTTGTCTCCTTCTTCTTTAAACCAATGCTAAGTTTCCAAGGGAAACTCTATTATCATACAACTGGAGGAAGTGCTCCCAACTAAAATGAGTGCAAGTTAGACAGGACTGTTAGAGTCCCTCAGAACAATAGAATCTGGATCACTGATCGCTCAGTGACTGAGTCAGCCTTTGGACATACCCTGCCCTCGTTAAAACTTCCAGTTAATTACTCCTTCCGTACATCTCTGCACACTGCCTCCCAAGAGCCCAGCCAGAGAGAGAACGCTCTTCCCTTTGCTTTCCAACGTGTAACTCATACAGCCGTAGTCAATGTGTGATATTTCAATTGCTAGTTTTCAAAGATGTGGGCAAATATCAACTGGTTTGGAATTGAGATACCACGATCATTTCATCTTTGACTTAAAGCACACTTTAACCTCAGGTGCTGCGAGGCAAAAGGTTAATACATTGACCTGCTGCTGTGTGTAACCCCCTTGCCATAACGGTCTTGTTTTTTGCCCCAGCTTGGTACCTATTTCAATATACTTTACAGCTAGTAGGTAAATATGACATTCAGATTTTATTCCCAAGAGCACTGAAAGCAACTGAGATAGTACTATCTCAAATAACAGATGTTAGGGATATTTTCCTGTTTGAGGCTTATCTTTTAAAAATTCTTATTTTTTTTTCCTTATGTAATAAAATCAGAGAGTGTTACTTTTGGTATATCTAGGTAGGTAGAAACAAATTACGTATCAATTATGTTTGAACTTTCCTTTTATAAAGTTACTTAAATATTTACATCTCCTGGAAAACAATATTTTGTTATAATAATAAGTAGGTGTGTGTTTGGGAATGGGGGGAAGTAACAGAAATAGAATAACCTCAGGAATGGAAATTATACACTTAGCCTTTATGTAATTTTAGTGTATGATTGTGTAATATGCTGTCACATGTCCATTTAACATAATTACATATTGTTCATCTTAATTGTCTTGTCCTTTTGTTCTCATACATTTTATTTATTGCATTTCTCTTATTCATATGCCTATCCTTAATGTATTTACTCAGAAATATAAGTGTTGTTATAACCAGGAATATTCCCATACTTGGAGAACCAAAACAGGAAGAAAATACTAATTAGCACAAGACCAGTGGAATTTCTGGTGAAATGACATGAAACTAAAGCAAATAGTGTGACTTCATTTGCTAATTGACGACTTAAATCCACACTCATGGGAGGGGTTTACCAAAATGTGTATTTAAACTGGCAGGTGATGTTTCCACCACAATAATGCCATCATCATCATTCTTTCAGGTTGATGGGAAAACTAGGGGCTACTTTTCCTTCCCAGGGTGTGGCAAGCTGTGAAGCTTTAAGCTGATTTAAAAAAACAAAGGCATCTCTCTTAAATCTAGAGATCTTGTCTTCAACAAATATGACGCTAATGTTTCTCCACGGTGAGACAAACTTGAAGTGAGAAAACAGGCACCTTTTAACACTGTTATTTCCTTATACTGTCTGTTATTAATTGTTGCCCTTTATTATTAAACTTAAAAAATTCAATTTCTTCTTAGTTTTCCTTTTTTATTATTTTTAATTCAGTACACATAGGTAGTGAATGGTCCAAATCTTATATCTGTTCACTCATTTTGTTTTCCTTTTAGTTTCAATTTTCTGAGGAAATTGAGATCCCAGAACATCTTACACTGCATCCATTCCTTGAGCAGCATACAGTATCATCCTTTAGTATGAATGAGGCTAGCTAACTGCAAAAATATTCACTGTGGTTTAAGTTATGAATTGCCCACATAAGTTTTTGTAAACATTTAAAAATACTGAAAGATCATCATGCTATGTGTCAAAAACAAAGAGGGGCGCCTGGGTGGCACAGCGGTTAAGCGTCTTGCCTTCGGCTCAGGGCGTGATCCCGGAGTTATGGGATCGAGCCCCACATCAGGCTCCTCTGCTATGAGCCTGCTTCTTCCTCTCCCACTCCCCCTGCCTGTGTTCCCTCTCTCGCTGGCTGTCTCTGTCTCTGTCAAATAAATAAATAAATAAAATCTTTAAAAAAAAAAAAAACAAAGAAACAAAGAAAAAATAAAAGAGAACAATTCAGAAGGAAAAAGAAAATTACTTTCATGTGGTATGAAATTTGAGGACACAATAGACAAAAGTTAAAGGGTACAAAAAACTTTTAGGTCAACTTTTTCTGCAGTTGAGAGAGAGGAAACTACAATTACGCAAGATGAAAATATTTATTACTTTAACCATTTATGTATTCCCCACCTTGTTTCACAAATCATTACAGATAGACATATTCCAATCAGGATATGAAAAACTTCATCCCAAAACATAGGTTTTGTTTTATTTTTCCTTATCACTGCATGGGATCAGCTATGAATAACCAGCCAATATGTTCAGTATCAGTGGCAGGATATGTTTCACAAATGTCCTAAATCTCGCACCAAGCACCATTACTGAACAGGAAATGAGTGCTTTGGTTGAGCAGGTCCAGAGGAAAATAGTATAAATTATACACTTGCATATCAATTAAGAGCAGTTAGAGGTTGTTTGTGTAAATGACTTCCATACCACTAAGTTCTGAATGATGGGGGTTGTTTGGATTTATCAATGATTCTCAATCACCTGCGCCTTAATTACAGACTGCTCTCCAAACCTGTAGTTAGGAGTATTAAAGTGAATGTTCCTGTCATTTGAATCATGGTGTGGAGTTGTATGGGTCACCACGTTAAAAGAGAATTCATTATGTCAGTTTCAGGGACTAATGTCGGTGATCACTTTCTCTATTTACTACTGTTGTATTGAGTAAGTTACGATATACCTGCATAGCATGTCACTGACTGGCCGAAATTAGTTTAAAATAAATACTCTTACATAATATTAAAAAATGAAACTGACCTGATTACTCTAGACCTTTCCTGAATCACTTTACTGGGTTGATTTGATTGTCGTATATAATCACTTGGGCATCACATCTGGAACAAAACTACTCTATCATGATAACTTTCGAAAGATTTTATTAACCCAAGGACATAGCACATAAAACAGTTCTTACTTTTCAAGAGTTAGAAACATAAAATGCATCACATTGTTGAGAAAAATTTTGCCCAGGATTTCCAGGACTTATCATCAGAGCTCTAACAAGAGAAAATATGTGATAGTGAAGTGATACAGGAATGTGAAATGATTTGAAAAACTTGTCTCGATTTGTAGGCAAATCCAGCTACTGTATAGAATGCAAACCAAAACATCCCCACCTTCTTCTCCATCCTGTGCCTAACCCACCCAAGAGACACTGAACACCGTGGATCTCACTTCTGAAAATGACTGAAAACTAGCAAAGTGTGACTGTGTGTGTGTGTGTGTGTGTGTGTGTGTGTGCGCGCGCACGCGCACAGGAACATGTATATAAATACTTGCAACTTGGTTATTTCACCTCTTTAAGTTAATATTTCTTTTAATTCCTGTGATTCTGTTTCTAATGCTAATGAAATCAGTGTGTGCTGTAAATAAAACACTCATCAACAAAATTTAAAAACAGAGTGGATACATTTATCCAGTTTCATGTCTTTCTCTGTCTTGCCACTACCACAAATGCTTTAGATTTCTATTTGCAAACACAAGAAGATTAAAATCACAGTGTGTCATACATATATTTTACAAAAATTCCAAATTTGATTTTATTCAACAGTTACATAATTCTAGATATGTTGTGTGATAATCATTGTTTTAAAATCTATTTCAAATTACCAGTAAGTCTTGTGGAACTTGTGCTCCAGAGGACATACCAGGAGCATTGTCACAGAACAATACTGAGATAGATTTCATGATGAGAACTAATTAAAACTCTATGTGGAGCAGCAGACTTTTTCCCTGGTAGGAGGAGAAAAACAAGAGGACATTGCAACTGCATTCAGTAGTAAGCTCCTCTCAAGGAAATCTTTTAGGGGATTATTATACCTTAATTTCAAATTCTGATTCTGAAAAGTTAGAACCACTAACTGCAATGGGATTGCTAATTGACTCCTACAGTTTTTGCCTACTTCCTTTTTTTCATAGTTTACTTGGAAAAAAGAGAAACGCAGATAAGATCTAAGGTTTCTAAAAAAATGCCAAGCAAAACAACTATTCAAGTAAAATATACCATTAGGAAGGACAAAGTAGAAAAATGGAAGTTCCTGGATATTTCGTAAAGTTTTTTTTCTCACATTAAACAGTACACCGGATGAAAATATGTTCATAAAATATTGAAAATAAGAGAAAATATATCATGAAACCTTAATAAATGTTGTACATAATATATTTTTTCTTTTCAAGATTGAAAATCTGCTAGATTTCTTCCCTTAAATATTTTCACCTACCTGACATATTTACATGTTAATTACATCCAATTCAACAGTATATTTTTGAGCATAGGGGAAATTTTCTATTGGAAACTTTGGTGATAGAAAAATAAATGGTTTTAAAAAAGCTTATCTCTTGGGTGTCCCAATTCTTAATCAACCAGCTTCTTGAACTTCTTTTATGGTTAAATGGTTTTTAAGCAATAAAAGCATATTTCCAAATGCATAACTTCAGCATCAGAATAGAATAATGTACACTTTTCATAATTTATTATTTCCTTTGTTAAGAGATGTATCTGCATTAAGTACAGTTAGTGTTTGTTAATATTTCATTTGTAGATTCTATAGGTACAGCTACAAAATTTTTGAATTTTTCTTCAGATATAAAATACCTTTACATATGGTTCAAGCTTTATGCCCAAATTGGTTTACCATATTGTAATTAAATACTGGTTTTCTCAGACATGCATATTTTATGAACAGAAAGCCATAAATCTTTTTACAAATACTGAATATGGTCACAATGTAGAATTACAAATTTAGTACTCAAAAAAACAGGTATATACAATATTTTGATGTTAATTTGGATCTGTAATCAAAGAAAAATGAACTTTAAATTTTCAATTCAATATTACAAATGTTTCCATTTTAAATTATAAATGTTTTCTTTTTAAATAATCTCTGACAGAAAATATTCAATATTGCTAGATTTCAAGCTAAAATATAAACTTTTATGAGTAAGAAACTATCCATTTCAAATTAGCTACTGAACTATAAGGTAACATCAGGGAAAATATGAGCAAGAATATTTCTACCCCTTTTGGTTATAGCTAAATGTTTTCAAAATGCCTCTCAGTCTTGAGTTAAAACATTATGCCAAGTGAGAGCATAATTTTTTAATTTATTAATTCTTAAAATTAAACAAACTGGGAATCTTTGGGAAGAGGTATTTAATATTTTGCAAGCACATTTTTTAAAACAAAGTAGAATAAAAGGTATATCCTCTAAAAGTTTGTTACTATTGTAATAATTCTATTCAACAGGGGGTTGGATTTCTACTCCGACTCTACATTGACTCCACCCATATATAAAATGTTGGATCCAATTTCCAAACCATAACTCTAACCTGTATTCTCTTTTATTGTTGATCTTGGCACCCCAGCAACTCCACCACACCACTCTTAACATCCATCCCTTCTTCTACCATTGTGAATACTCATAGCTATTTTTTCCCTATGGTGGAGATCAAAATAATAGGATTTAATTTGATGTTCTATGGCATTAAGATATTTTCAATATTTATCCTGGAAAGTAGCACTGTATATCCCCTCTTGAATTAGAAAAACTGGATCCAGTATAGAGTGTGGTATTAAGAGAGAGAGACAAAGAGAGAGGGACTGAGACATATTGATATAATAAAAAGTATTAACTACAGTCTGTGGCATCCTGATTTATCTGGAGTCTTGCAAGTATGTCTCTGTGGTTGCCAAGGAGAGTTCAGGTGAAAACAAAGACAGCTTGAGTCCACAAACCATTTTAAGGATTATAGGACTTATTACTACATTTAATAAAGGAGAGAAGTATTAGGCATGTATGAACACATAAAAATTGATTAAAGTATCTCCAATCACTGCTTTAAATAACAACAAAAAAAAGTAGAAGAAAATGAAGAACTTTACAAAGATTATGCTAGGAAACTCTTGATTCAGTGTTCAACACTAAATATTTTGTGTCTGTCTCTGTTTTAAGTGAATAGAACTAAAAACAAAAAACCACATTTGAAATTCTCATTTTATAATAATGTATGCAAAACCTGCCAGAAGAGAAATAGATTTTACAGAGCCTTAAGATTAAAGAGAAATTACCTCAAAGCTTTTTAATTCCAGAATTTCAAAATTTCTTCAAATGATTAACATAAAAATAGGGCAAAATTAAGAAAGCCTATTTCTTTAGAGTATAATTCATTAATGTTATTACTTAGTATCTGTTCTATCTCAATTAATAATGTGTTTTGTTGAAAAAAAGGAAAAACACCCTTCTTATTCTTAAGAATTTAATATTTATTTGAGTGAGTAACTCATATGTCTATGAAGAAACCTAAGATTCAATTAAAGGAAATATAAATATGTAGAAATTACCTTCTTCCAATCTAGCGAAGAACAAATATGTAAATGATCTAAGATTTATATGCTACTTATGAGCCTTACTTTTCACAGTAAGTACATTTTTAAAATACCTGTATACATTTAATTTATCTAAACTGAATAACATTTTATAGCAGAAGATGAGATTAGCATTTAAAAATACTCAAATCATTCTTTCTAAAATGTGGAAATACCTTTATAAAGGAAATAATTACCTTGAATTATATGATTTTTAAGTTTGGATTTTTAATCATTGTATTAGTATACATTTAATTAAAAGTAGAGAGCTTATATGTTTAATCCATATATGCTTGAAAAACAAAACAATTTTATCACTATAATTTTAAAGTAAGATTACATTTTTTTCATTTGATCTATCAAAAATATGTAATGAATTGTTGAAAAGGAGATTGTCAGTTCAATAACATGATTTTGATTTTTAAAACTTCAAAGGCCTTGTAATGCTTTCTTTAACCTGTATCTTTAGTTTTATTGTCACAAAACACAGGCCAATCAGTTTTAATTTGTAAATATAATTGCCACCACTGCAATGTCATACAAATAATAAATAATATTTATAATATTTATTGTGATATCTAATTATTATGGATTGTGGGTTAGTAATTAAATAATATGGTACTTACCAAATGATCTAATGCCTACTCTGGGTTATTGGCTATAAAATTGATTACACTTCAAATTTATCAAGGATTCAAAGTTTTTGTCCCAAAGAAGACAAGTGGAAGCATGAAGCCTAATCAAGGCCCAATAGACTGAACTCTAGAATATGTTTTTACTGTTAGCAAGTTTTAACCAAATGAGAGGGAACATATACTTCCTTTTCCTATCTAGCTAATGCCAGCTTTCCCATATACATTCCAACTGGTTTCCAGAATTGATTTGTTAATTACACCACTATTTCTCCATTCTCTACCACTGACATGTATTGGGACAGATGGGTCAAACACAAACCTAGGTTTCCCATGGGGAAGGATGTGACTCAGCTCTGTAAGTACAGAGTTTGGGAGGTGTGAGATCATCTAAAACAGCAATTCTCAAAATTTAATATGCGTACTAATTATCCGGAGAACTTGCAGAAATGTGAATTCTAATTTTAGTAGTTCTAAGGTGGAGCTTGAGATTTTGCACTCTTAATAAGCTCACAGGTAACACACATGCTAAGCAGGCCATTGGCTGTACTTTGCGTATAATCATTTTATTTTATAAATGAGAAAAATCGAGAAACCTGAGTCCCGGATAGGCTTTTTTAGAGATGGCCTTGGTATCAGCTGAATATAAGTCCAACATAATCAAGAACTTATACTCTGTAGTTAATCTTACTGGAAGATCTTAAAGAACAGTAATCATGTGTTGAACATAATTTCATCAGCCATAGCACCTACCCCTGGGCTTGATCTCTAGTGAGGTTTATTGAACAAATATTCCCTGAAGGAGCTAAACATCAGAAACTTTGCCTTTGTTTTCATCTCACTAAGTAGCTACGATCCAGCTTTAATCCTTGCCCGAGCAGCTTCTTTTCCAGTGTTGTCTGTGTCAGTAACTACACCTTATCCGCACAGCTGCACATGACAGAAACTTGGAAGCCATCCATGACAGGGCCCTGTCCCAGACATCTAATATGTGGAAAATACTTATTGATTCCAGAAGAAAGAGGTATCTTAAATTTGTTCACATCTGTCCATTGTCACTGTCACCTTCCCCATCCAAGACTTTACCCTCTCTCTACTAAACAGTCAAAGCCTTCTTCATTGCTCCTCAAGCCATCAGAGTTTCTTTCATTTTTCCTCCAAACTGAAAACCACCCAACTGTTTGCTCAATTCTGCTTTTGACCACCCCCCTCAATTTTCCTCATAGCATCTAAATAGATATTCTTAAAATATTAATTAGATCTTATCACACCCTTGATTGAAACTTTTCAAATCTGCTCCACGGGACCTAAGCTGAAGTCCAAAATGCTAACACGGCCCAGAATCTTGTTGATTATCTAGCACCCACACACCTTTTGGCTTCATGCTGAGCTACTCTTTCCTACTCAACACTCTGACTTAAGCCTTTTTTGGTACCTCAATCTTACATGTCCCTCCAGGAGCTCTGTCTGGAAAACTCTCTCACCTATTTTTTTTACAATGCAACTTGTACTCACCCTTCAGCTTAAACGTTACATGCTCAAAAAGGCCTTCTCTGATATCCCAGCCTGCAGAGGTCATTCTATTCTCATGATACCACATGCCTTTTATGACTCATTATAGTCAATGTATTATATATGTATTTGTGTTATCAGTTGCTTATTGTCTATACCTCCTACTAAACTTCAATATCCATAAGGACAAGAAATGTGTTTGACCACCCCTTTATTCTCAGTCTTCTATTCTAGCTCATGAAAAATGCTTAATAAATATAGTACACAAGTGAAATGATCTAAGTCAAACAGTTGAGAGCTTACCAGAGCTATTGTAGGAGAAGGTGTTCCACACTCTAATCTTTTAGTGATCATGTGAATGGCCAATTAGAAGATGAGGAAAGTCAAAGGTGAAGACGAAGAGGAAGGAAAGAAGTTTATTACCTCAAACTACACATTCAGGCACACATA
Organism: Ailuropoda melanoleuca; assembly: GCF_002007445.2. Taxonomy (NCBI): domain Eukaryota; kingdom Metazoa; phylum Chordata; class Mammalia; order Carnivora; family Ursidae; genus Ailuropoda; species Ailuropoda melanoleuca. Next base: position 20,748,615 of record NC_048228.1, on the reverse strand, counting down.
GACTCACACCATCACCACCAAAACCAACAACAACAACAACCTTAACTGTACCCAAACTCTGGGTACTCTATCTAAAGAAAATCATCCATCCCTCTGGGATTCATTTCCCTCATCCATCAAATAAGAATTGTATCAAATTATACTCCAACATTAGAAGATTTCTGAGTCTATAGGCTGACCGAGCACATGGCTCTTTTCCATTCCACATTCATTTTACTTCTATGACAGCTTTTTGTCTTAAATCTTAAAACATTTCCACTCTTCAGAGCCATATTTTCAAGTGGAAATAACTATGAAGTACCATAACATCATCAGCAAACGTATCATGAACTTCTTAAGTGACATCAGAGGTAAAGTGTTATACACAAGCATAGACCTGGGGAGAAATGATGCACGTCCTCCTCTAACTTGGCTGCAACTTGGCAGTTTGTGCCATGCCTTCCTTCTTGAAACTCTCTCCTCCCTTGGCCGCCAGGTCTCTGCTGGTTCCTCTACTTATGCAACTACTACGTCTTACAGTTACTTTATGCCAATTAATAAGAGGTACAATGTTGCTTTTAGAAATCATGAATAGTACATGGTATGTATTAAATTCATAAATACGTATTAAGAAACTAGCTCATTAACAATTTAATTAAGTTCTGCTTAGCCGGAAAAGAATTTGGCTCATTCTTAAAACGTGGAAAGGTCATCTGAATTTTTACGTAAATGTTGTATCACTTAATTTGAGTCCTTAAATGACGTATTACCTTTGGTATACATGTGAATAGTGAATAGTCACATATACTATGCCCATGCCTAGAGATTTGGTATCTATACACACCTAGCTATGCCAACACTAGGGCTGTGAGTCAATTTTAGAGAGGGCGAAAAATCACTAAATTCAAACCTGAGAGAGGCACGATGTGGAGTTTGCATAGAATTAAAAGTGGTCTGGTGGGATGCCTGGATGGCTCAGTTGGTTAAGCATCTGACTCTTGGTTTCTGCTGGGGTAGAGATCTCAGGGTCATGAGATTGAGCTCCGCATCAGGCTCTGTACTCACTGTGGAGTCTGCTTAAGATTCTCTCCCGTCTCCCTCTGTCCCTCTCCCCTGTGTGTGCTCTCTTTTTCTTCCTGTCCCTCTCAAATAAATAAACAAATCCTTAAAAAAAAAAAAGTGGTCAAGTGAGGGAATAAATACAAGGCATAACATCAACTTCTCGGTTTCATTTTTGTCAATCTCTCAGAAGACCTTGACTATCTAAAAAGAAATGTGCCCTTGTCCGAACATGTGTCTGAAAGTATTCCAAGTTATTGAGATTATGGTACCTCAATTAAAAATAGCCTCCTTTTCAAGGTTAAAGTTATCCTATTAATCTCCTTCTAATATGTTTCATGAAACCAGTTGATGGCATTTTCACTGTCTTGTGCTCACATTTAGTAGCTGTGTAACTCTATTTCCTAAAGATACGTTAATAGAACATGGCATCTTCCTTTCCCATGAAATTTTTGTGACTCACAGATCAGTTTTCTTTCAAAATGTTACTACATGACTGGAATTTCAGAGCCTAGCTGGCTACATACTCTGAAACTAGACTACCAAAGTTCAAATTTTGGATTTATTTCTTATTGACCAAATAAACTTGGGCAAGTTTCTTAACCTTTCTTAGCATCCACATAGGGTTACTGTAATAATTTAAAAACTAAATACAAATAAAGCCCATCAGTTAAAGAGTGGTAAGTGTGCTCAATAAAAGCTGTTATTATTCCCTTTTAAAAATATTTATATACTGTATATTCACATACTATATCTCTCACAATTTTCAGAAACTTTAGTAAAATATACTACGGCATGACCCTTCCACTCCATAATTTTAGAACTTCACATGTGTAAGGATTGAAATTTGGTGTCCAATGCTCACAAGATTGAACAAGTCACCTTAAAATTTTCACAAGAAATATTTCACAGACAAATGGCCACAAAAAAATTTCCCTTTGGAAAAAAATGATATGTTTTCTCTCTTCTTTCCTAGATGTCCATTATTATGCATGCAAGTCAAAGTGATGAGGCACAACTTTTCAACTAACGATCTGGGTTCAAAATCTTCTCTGCCTCTTCAGAGTAGGGGAGAAGAGAAGCACAATAAATAAAAGTGAAATTTGAGAGGAATCTAACTAAGAATGCAGAAATGGGGAAAACTTATGGCATGACAAACATCAAAAATTTAATATTACTTTGAAATTGACAATTTCCAGCATATCCATAAACCTTAAATCAGGTTTGATCTGTCACATCTTTACTGAAGTTTGAATTACTTGGGAAGTTTTAAAAAAGTGGTAGCATTTAAGATATCAAGAATGAGAAGTAAATCCTTACAGAAAGATATTAGGAATATTAATCATTTTATTATTCTTAAAATGGAAAACATAATTAATTGCTGTCCTGTGTTCCTAGTTGTGTTTATTCTTCAGAATGAGCCCTTCTTAGCTGATATTTCAAATGGGCACACTAAGATTTCTTGAACTAAATAACTAGTACACCAGCACTGGCACTTAACATTTCAGAAACATCTCATTTTAAAATTTCTTTTACTTATTAGGTCCTTTCACTATTTAGTTTTAGTAGCAGAAGTTAGATAAGACCATCATATTGAATTAGGAGTAAATATTGAATAGTTTTCCCTATTGCCGTGTAAGGCTAGATATTGTATCATACCCTCTTGATTTATGCTGCAGGAATCCAAGAGTCCTTTGTCATTTAAGGAAACAGTCGAGCAACTTTTGAGTAAAAACAATTATCTTTACAAATATAGGACATTGAATCACAAGCTAGAGCTGTTGTTCTTAGTACTTGAGAGGTAAACATTAAATTATATAATTCCATAACATATATTTTGTATCCAAGGAAGGTATAATGATAATAATAATAGCAAATAATTTGTTGAGCATTCACTATATATTAGGCACTGTTTTCACATAATGCTCACGTCAAACCATGAGGGAATACAATTATCCCCATTATACACTGACAGGTAATTAGCCCAACATTGCCTGCTAGTGAATGAAGGAGCAAAATTAAACCCAGATTGTAACACCCACATTAAAAGTTAATTTACACTATGTCAAAGAGTAATTATTGTATCTGTGATAGTACATTACTCTATAGCCCCATGACTGGTTAGTTACATACCCTACTTGGGAGGAGGTGAAAAGAAGCCCAAAGTAGAATGCAGCCCTAGGTGAGCCATATATAAGTGAGTACAGCATTCCTGGGTCTTCACGGCTTTCTCTTTTACTTCTTTTATTCTTTTTTGAATAATTTCCTCTCTTTATACTATTTGAGACTCATGCAGTGAAAGGAACCTGTGCTGCCTTCCCTTTGAAAAGAGTCCATTCCACACTTCTCTGTCCCTCATCCTCCACCACTGCTCTGTTTGTATGGAATTTGGAAGTTTAGGTAAACTTTGCTCCAGAATTTAGATTAGTTTTCTTCCTTTCACTTGCCGTTTTTTCTCTTTCAGATTCATTTTGCCTCATCCTTCTTAAACCCAGTCAAAATTAATGGCATTAATCCTTACTTTAATGCCAAAATTAGATAGGTTGGGGAATGCAACAAGCCTGTATTTTGTCTAGATATCGAGCTAACGTGACAAGAGGGATCTTGTGACTCACAGGTGAATTTTACTTCTTTAAAGTTTAAATACTCAAATAGTCTTAATTACCCTATGTCCCCGTATGCCACAGTTATTTTCAGTTGGTCTGTTTTTGTTTGTTTATTTGGTTTTTTTGCTCTGGAATGCAAGGTCTACAAAGACAACTTTTATGCTCAATCCCACTCTGATAGGGAGTTATTGGGTGCTTGAAAATGTATATTTTTTCACTAAGTTTATAATCTAACTGCAAAGCAAAAATATACACATTATTTAAAATGTTAAATAGCACAACTATTAGCTATTGATACAAAAAATGTTTATATTAGTACACAATGAGCAATCAAACGATCGCTAAGAACTTAAGAGTCTGCCACAGAAGACACTGCCATGAAGACTTATAGATGAGACTTGGTCTTGGCCTGGGATGAACAGGAAGATTTAATGACAGTCAGTGATACATAAAAGCATGCTAATTAGGAACATAGGCATAATCATCCATTGTTAATACCAGAATAATTAAAGTTAATTATTCGTAATTTGGTTTACTTTATAAACATTCATGTTCTAACATGCCTTAGGACCTTTGCAATTATCCTCTCTGACAACAGTCCTCTTACTTCAGATTTTCCCAGGTTGGTTCCTTCTTAGTCTTTATGTCTCAGCTTACCATTTTATTCCCACCAGCTGTCACTCTCTATCACGTGAATGTATTTTTTCATGGCACACATGAATGTCTAAAATGCACATTTGTTTTCTTTTTGTCTTTCACTCCCACCAGGAGCTTTTATTTCCTGCTGTAGCCCCAGTGACTTAACCAAGTAGTAAATACAGATGATCTCTGACTTAACAATTGTTTGACTTAGGATTTTTTGACTTCGCAATGGTGTAAAAGCAATATGCATTCAGTAGAAACTGTACTTCAAATTTTGAAATTTGATCTTTTTCCAGGCTAATGACACATGTTTTAATACTCTCCTGTGATGTCGGGCAATGGCAGCGAGCCACAGCTTCTGGTCAGCCACACAATCACAAGGGAAAACAACCGATACACCTACAACCATGCTGCACCCATACAACCAAACAGTTTTTCACTTTCAGTAGAATGTTTGATCTATTACATGAAACAGTCAACATTTTATTATGAAACAGGCTTTATGTTAGATGATTTTGCCCAACTGTAGGCTGTGTGAGTGTTCTGAGCACATTTAACATAGGCGAGGCTAAGTGATGATGTTCTGCAGATTCGGTGCATTAAATGCATTCTTAATTTACAGTATTTTCAATTTGTGATGAGCTTGTCAGACCTCAATCCCATTGTGAATTGAGGAAAACATGTACTCAGTAATTGTGAGGTGAATGAATGAATCGCAATGACTGTCACATTATATCCCATGTTGGGAAGGAAGAAGCATTCAAAGGGGAGAGGAGGTAGGAAGGGAGGAACACTTGCAGAACTAGCGCACTATTTGACTCACAGAAGGTATTCACAAACTGTCAGTCCAACGGATAATCAGTAAATGTTCATTGAACCCAGCTGCATTAAAGAAGTTTCAGATGATTCTGGACAGGAGAGCTCTAGTAGAGGAATAATGCAGAAAAACACAAGATGGAATCATATTCAAAGGGATCTTAAGTGCTAAGCAAGGAAGTTTGTGATAAACTAATGATAATGGAGGATAACTGAAGGCTTTTGATCAGTAAGGAGTTAAAGTAAAAGTAGTTTTAAGAATAAAAAAATGTTGGAAATTTGAGTCATGTGGTATGGTCCACCTTAGACTAAGAAAAGAAGAGAAAGAAAAACCAAAGTCAGGAAAGGACATATTGCAATAAACCAAACATATCATGATGGACTCCTGCTCTAGAATGACATGAAGGAATCAGTACCTATAGAAGAACGAGCAGGATTTTTTACCTAGTTCACTATGGGAAACAGAGAAGACAAAGAAATAACAGGGGGTTTGAAGTTGGATGATAGGGAAACTGAACTTGTAGAAATACAAAATATAAAATAAACCAGGTGTTACAAGAAAATAATGATATGAAGGTAGAAATGACTATTAGGCAAGTAGAAATACGCAACTGAATATATGAAGTTTGAGGCTAGAGTGGGAGACATAGACTAGTATTTTCTAAAGTAAGTTCTATGGGACATTATAAGGTATTAAATATGATATACAAAGAAAAGAAAAAGTAGCCATGGCCAAATAAGTATACATTTGAGAAGCATTGAGTCAAAAAATTTCCTTACTGCAGAATGTCTGAGTCTTTAATATCCCATGTGCCTTACAAATCTCAATACAGTGCTTTTATACCTATAAAGTTTTCCAAATTTGTGCAAGCACCATTTATTTATTATGAAATATCTATGAGGACTCCTAATCCACAGAAAAATAAAAATGGGGAAGACATAGATCATTATTTAGTTTGCCAAGGCTACCACAATAAAATACCACAGACTGGGTGACTTAAGCAGAAATTTATATTCTCACAGTTCTTAAAGCTGGATGTTCAAGAACAGTGTGTCTTTGATACATCTGGTGTCTTCTGAGGTCTTTCTTTGGCTTACTAATGAGGCTTGCAGACAGGTAGCTGCCTTCTCTCTGTGCCCTCATGTGGTGTAAGGTATACATGTACATTCTGTGGTTCCAAATTTCCTCCTTTTTTTTTATGGACACCAGTCAGATTGGATTAGGGCTGACCTAAAAACCTCATGCTAACTTCATCATCTCTTTGAAGGCCCTATCTCCAAGTTCAGTCACATTCTGAGGTACTAGTGTTATGGCTTCAACATATGAATTTGGGGGGCCACAAACTAGCCCATAACAATCATCAATACAATACGCATGGGTAGAAATCTCCAAAAAGGAAAGATTAAAGCCATAAGAAACTGGGTCCACAGACTGACATGGGGAAGACTCACCCAGTAAAAATAAAGCAAAAAGAGCCATGGAAGAGCTAAAGAAAGAACAGAAAGATAGGACTGCCAGGATAATAAGCATCAGAGTGATGAAGTTTCCCTAGAAATGACAATGCATCCAAAAGTTATAGAGAGCAAAGAGAAAGAGAATTTAGGAGACGTAACCCATTAGGCAATGCAGAAGTGTTGGTGACCTTTGGGATCCAAGGGAAGTAGTTTGAGATACAAGAGATTAAGAACTGATAATATATTTAATTGTGAGAAACCAAATGCCATATTTGAGATATCTGGCATTGAAAGGAAATCACCTGGAGGATGGAGTTAGCATTTTAGATTGAATCATGTGAAGCTGTCACTTTTGTTAGGTCAAAAGAAAGTCAATTATCAGCAATTTCATATGATCCAACCTAAGAAATGATCTGTTTATTTGTAAGGAAAATCTAACAGAGATAAAAGTAAGAAATATTGGGAAAATTAATACATACTGAAGAAGCTAGGAATAAATAATTGAAAAGTTTGAGAAGAAACTGGGAAAATATTGGCAAAAAAAATACTGAAGCAGGATCTTTTAGAAAGAAAATATTTTTTAAATAAGAAGAAAATGTGAGGGGTGCCTGCGTGGCTCAGTTGTGTAAACACCTGCGTCCAGCTCAGGTCATGATCCTGGTGTTCTGGGATTAAGCCCCCATGTGGTGTTCTGGAATTGAGCCTGAGCCCCTGTGTTCAGCTCCCTGCTGAGCCTGCTTCTCCCTTTCCCTGTGCCATCCCCCCTGCTCATGCTGTCACACTCTCCCTCTCTCTCAAATAAATAAGTAAAATCTTAAAAGAAGAAGAAGAAGAAGAAGAAAAAGAAGGAAAAAGTTTGAAAAACGTAATGGAGAAAGTAAGAAAGTATGAGTCGATGGGCTCAATTTTGAACTGCCAATAGAAAATTTAAAATGGAAGTCACGACGTCTACACATTTCGTAAGTGTTCAGCAAATTTCCGAAAATGTTTCTTTAGTTGGACACTAATTATTATCTACTATTTCATTATTTTGAGAGGTGGTATTTTTTTATGGCATTACCTAGTGGAAAATGACCTCTAGCTTAAGAAAATTAAAAGGTATGAGATTTCAAGTCTGTCAATTTTTCTTATAAATACAGTGATGATATATTAGAAATACAAGGTATTGTTCAACATTCTACCTAACGCAGAGCCTGTGCAATTAGCCAATGAAAATTTTCCTTTCTGCTTACACATCTCAGCAGGATTCCACAAGTTCTTACAATGAATGTGAACTCAAGTATAGAGAAAAAGTTCTGAAAAAATTCTGCTCCAGTTGATATAATAGGGAAATAAGATAAAAGATTGGGTTGCTATCTAAATTCTCTGCTATTAGTCACTGAATATGTATAAAATTCTACTGGCACAGCAATAAATAGTAGCTGCACAAAATTTGAAGTGAAAAGTCATAGATTTTTACCATCTTCTCCCCCAAGAAGGGGAGGGAACACTGATATTTGTAATTCATTCTCACTACTTTTTTCCCCAACAACTTTGTATTTCCCCAAATACAAAGCATGGTCACAGGAATAAAAATAGTATATCCTGAAGCATAAATTTAATTTGATAGTTTTGGAAAGAGAATAATATTTTAAGTTAAAATAAAATATACTATTGGCTATAATGTAAAATGTATACTAACTTTAATGATAAAAACTTTTAAATATTTATATGCAGCCAACTGCATCTGGCTCTGCCCCCAGAACCCACCTCTATAGAGAGTAGGAAGATTTTTCACACATTGGTTCTCCTCTGTCACTGGGCTTGCTTTCTTAGAACAATTTGCACACTGACAAGTGAAAAAAATTAAAGGGTTATTGCGTATTTAAACATTTAAAGTACTGTCAAGGAGTGATATTGGCACCAAATGATACACTGTTCTTCATGAACAAGAAAAGTATGTCATTTAAAAAGTTGTTCATATGAACAGATTACTAACTTTGGTTTACCTAACACAAAACGTCTATAGTCAGACGTGTATGGACATGGGTTTTATAGAATGAGCATTAGTGTTTGCAGAATGAACTTCTCAACAAGATACACAGTAAATCAAGTCCAGTTATCCAGAAAAAGAATTTTAAATTATAGGACTTGAGGGGCACCTGGGTGGCTCAGTGGGTTGAGCATCTATCTGCCTTCAGCTCATGATCCTGGGGTCTTGGGATCCAGCACCACCCACCTCCCCACCTCAGGCTCCCTACTCGGTGGGGAGTCTGCTTCTCCCTCTCCCTTTGCCCCTCCCCCCCATTTGTGTCCATGCTCTCTGTCTCTCATATAAATAAAGTTTTTTTAAAAATTATAGTACTTAACATTAAAATTTATACAGTTAAAACTGGAGAAGCAGCTATAGGTAAAATGGCAGGCAAACTAGCCATCTGGATAACCCAGTCCAAAGTTTATATAGTAGAACAAACTTTTTCCTTTAATCTCCCCCCTTAACAAATGTTTTGTACTTCACATGGTGACTTTTCTCCAAGATATTAAGAGAATACCCTAAATGGAAGATTCTTTTAATATTTTTCAAAAAGTTCCTTCAAGTAGAAGGGTACCAAGAACCACCTCTATTTTATAGATGGGAAAATTATATTCGTGTGATTAAAAATTAAAATTAGAAGGGCGCCTGGGTGGCTCAGTAAGTTAAGTGCCTTCAGCTCAGCTCATGATCCCAGGGTCCTGGGATGGAGCTCCAAGTCAGGCGCCCAGCTCAGCAGGAAGTCTGCTTCTCCCTCTCCCCCCTGCTCATGTGCTCTCTTGCTATCTCTCTCTCACTCAAATAAATAAAGAAAATCTTTAAAAAATTAAAATTAGATTCCTCTTTTCCAATTAAATTAAGGAAATATTTATTAGGCTTTACACCAAGTTTTCACCAACATGTTGGTTATCATAAATTAGAGTTTGCATGTATATCCTAAATGATAAATGACAGGGAGAAATCAGAAATTGAACTATGTTCTCCTATTATTTACCTGATAAGCACATTTTGGGAAGAATATGTGTTAGAGACTTAATAGGAGATAGAATATATGTGTCCAGTAGTGATAAGTTAGATGCTCAACAAACTTATTTTCCTTTCTTCACAGGGACACAGCCAGACTACATTTCTGAGCCTCTTTTAAATTTAGTCATAGCCATGTGTGCAAATGTGACATGTCACTCCTCAGTCTGCAGTTACCACCACCCTAGTAGTAAGAAAGAACATGGGCTCTTTTTCCCTAATATACAGAGGATCCAGTAGGCTGCCAATGCTCTGGTGGGTGGTGAAGCATCAAATTGAAAGGGTGCTGGATTCCCAAATGACCACGTGGTGAAATGTACCCCAGTGCACTGAACCACCACCTCCATTAGACTGTGATGAATTTACCTGTGTGAAAAAGGTAGGAACAAATTGTGTTTTAAGCCTATGAGAATTTCGAGTTTATTATTATACTCAGACCACTACAGAGCAAAATGTGTTGACATGCAACTGCCTCCATAAAATATATTGAAATAAAAGTAAATGAGAAAGAAAAGACACAAACCAAAGGACAAAGAAAACAAGAGAGTCAGATAAATGCTCAACTCATTATCTTGAAGCTGGAAAGTAGAGCGAGGAGAGGTAACTTACATGACAGAGGAGACAGAACTGAAACTTAAAGGGATGGGAATAATAAAGAGAAATTGAGCCAGTCTGCCCTGAACTCATAAAAGGCTTAGTTCTTGCCGGAACTAAATAACACAAAAGGACAGGGTTAGGCGGGGGTTCAAAAGATGGGGTTGGTTGAAAGTCTTAATTAGGAGGGGTTAGATCACAGATTTCTGTCTCCCACCATTATTAATGCTTCCAAATCTTGTGAAATACCATAATTTTGCTTGATTAAAAAAAATTGAACTAGAGACACGTCAGGGACAGTGGGAGAGGGAAGTCAGATGCCAGAATAAAAACGATAGGATTAAATAAAATTTGCATGTAAGTAATGAGACCTCCCAGCCACCTCACTCCCTGCTGCTCCCAGAGCACTGCTATTTAGGTACATATTTCTAACACAAAAGAAGAGCAGATTCTTCCTTAGAGAAGCTAAATGAGGACAGACCTACATGGATACGAATATTCGTCATCTTTCTAGGAAAGCGATAGTAATCTCCTCTAGAACGCCTCTAGAATTAACTATCCCACTACTAACACCACCATCACACACATGTATGAATTATTTTCATGATCTTTTTAGGTCACCCTCTCAAAGGTAAAGGATTACCAGGGTTCTGAGGAAATTCTTCAAACAGTAAGACTAAAACAAATGAAAAAGAAAATAATTTAGATGAAACGAAAATAACTCAGGTAGCATAAAAAAACTAATCATCATCCTCATTATTAATATCATTAGATTAAAAAAAAGATACTGAATCTATGATCCAGAAATAGAATGCTATGAACAAAATTAATCAGATTATAAAAATGAGCTCCTAAATATTAAAAATAGAATTTTTAAAATCATGAGATAAAACTGAGAAAATCTAGAAAAGTTAAACAAAATAAAAGATGGATAACTAAAGGGGAAATGTACAAGAATTAGATCAAGTTAAAAAAGCATTATACAGCCAATGTAAATTTCAGAAATTAAACAAAGAAAATCAAAATGCAAAAATTACAAAAGAAAATGGAAAAAAGAAAAAGAAAGATAAAACTGAAATCATTAGTTTCCAGATTAGGTATTCCCACTGAGTGGTTTCAAATTCCAAAGGGAAAAAGATGATTTTTAAAACTAGAATTCTGTAAGGACTGTGTTGGTTATGCACATCAGTCCATAATCTCCGCTGAACCAAATCTAGTGCCAGCTCTGTGAATGAGGAAACTCCAAATGATTCTGGCTCAGCCATTTCACTCTTTTCCAGCCCTCTAACCCTTCCCAGCTCAAGTCCTAGACACCCTGGAGCAAAGATAGGCCATCCTCACTGTGCCTGCCTAAATTCCTGACTCACACAATTTGTGAACATAATAGAATAGTTGTTACGTTATGACACAAGTTCAGGGTGATGTGTTATAGAGCCATGCACAACTAGAATACCAGATAGACCATGAACCGAATGCTGACATTTTCAGACACGCAAAGATGCCGCACATCTACCATCCAAAAGTCATTTTTCAGGGAAACTACCACATGGTGTACTTTAGCAACATGATGCGTCAACCAAAAAAGAGAGAACCATCAGATCCAGAAAACAGGGAATCCAGCCCTGGAAAGAAGGAAGGTAGGCCTGGAGATTATAAACTCTGCAGCAGCACTTCAGAGAAAATTGTCAAGCTTTAGCAAGTGTATGGAGGGCCTTGGAAGGAAAGTCCCTTTGGGAGGGGAGTGGAATACTGAATTTATGTAAAGTTTGAGCCCTTTGTTTGTTTAAAGATTTTATTTGTTTTTTTGAGAGAGAGTGAGTGAGAGAGAGAGAGAGAGCACAAGTGGGGGGGTAATGAAAGGGAGAAGGGAGAAGCAGACTCCCCACTGAGCAGGGAGCTTGAGAGGGGGCTGGATCCCAGGATCATGACCTGACCCAAAGGTAGACGCTTAACTGACTGAGCCACCAGGTGCCAAGAATTTGAGCACTTTGACTAATTATTACTAGGCAGATATTTGACAGATCCATTGGAGCCTTTGGAAAGAAATGGTGGTAAGCATATAGGAAACTAAATAAATTAAATAAAGAAGATTATGATTAGCCTCAAGAGTGAAATATTAGAGAAAGGAGGAAAATATAAAAAGGGCTGTCTTCAACTATTAAAATGTAAAATAAATGATGTCTAAAATTGATTTAATAATTAATGGATAATACCATTATACAGACAATTGGATATAAGAGCAAGAAGCAGCAGTTTTGAGAATTAAGATTATTTGGTTATGGGAGAAGAAAAGTATAGAAGGTATGGAGCAAGAAATTGTTCTATTTGTAATTAAATCTTCTAGTACTCTCTTTAGTTCTACATGAATAACAATCACATTCCACAGGTACAGAATATGCATAGAAATCCCCATCAAGCCAAATGAGTAAATAAATTTGGCATGGTAAACAGAGTTAGTTACATGATTTGCATTCAGTCTCGTCCACTTACTGCGTTATGTAAATTACTTACCTAGCCTTCCTTAGCCTCAGTTTCCATGGGGGAAAAATGAGGATGATACGTTCCTTATAGTGTTGTTGTCAGAAATGATAAAAAAAAATAAATAAAATTCAGCTGAGTAAAATTTAAAGATCTTACTGGCTTTACTCAATGATTCATGAATCAGAAAGCATTTCATCTAGTAGATAGAAAGAAGCTCCAAGGAGCTAAATAAAATGAAAGACTTTTATAGGTAGAAGGGAACAGAAACAAGGAAGTTATACTAGGCAAACAGCGGGTTGTTTGCAGCAAGGTCACTTCCCTGTGGGGAATGACAGGAGTCTGTTAGTCAGGTTACATCACTGGTACTGACCAGAGATTCCTGATTGACTAGTTTAAGATTCCATTTCTGGGAGAGGACAAAACTGTATTTAAGTTCAGTCTCAGTTTAGTGACATGGGGCTTAGCATAAGTGACTCCATTTTGAGCCTGTCATCTTGTTTTTAATGGAAATAAATGATATAACAACTGTAAAGTAACTAAAATATACCAGAATTTTGGGGCACCTGGGTAGCTCAGATGATTAAGAGCTGCCTTCGGCTCAAGTTCATGATCCCGGGGTCCTGGAAGTGAGTCCCACAAGGAGCCCCACATCAGGCTCCCTGCTCAGTGGGGAGCCTGCTTCTCCCGCTCCTTCTACTGATCCCCCTACTTATGCTCTCTCGCTCTGTCAAATAAATAAATAAAATCTTCTAAAAAAAAATAAAAATAGAATTTTTATATGTGTGAACTCACTTTCTTCCTTTTTGTTTTCAGTTATGTGAATAAATACATTAATATCTTGTACTCTTTAAGAATGCTCATCAAAATTAACTTAAGTGTACAATATAAGTACCTGAGATCTACACGCCAAAGCTAAAATGTATGCAATTCAACAATCTGGTATTAAATTCATCCAGTGAAGGTGAAAGTCTAATACATTAGAATAGATACTCACTTTATATTCACTAAATATAATGCATTGCATGGAATGGTGGGAAATAAACAATTTTATTGTTTGGTCACAAAACTTCCACTGAACAAGTGGTCCAAACCACCTAATTTTCTCAGGATTCAGATATTCTCTCCATATGGAATGAAAGAGGAAAAATGGTTCTGGTTACCTAGTTGAAGATGTAAAAATGAATTATTACCTCTGTAACGTACATTGGTTTCTCAGAAGAGATTGTTGCAACACAAACAAAAATATATATTTTTTTAATTTAATGGAAGTCTTTGTCCTGTAGGCACTGTGTACAAAGGCCAACCCAGTACTTCCTTCCCAGAGGAGCCTTTCACCTCTCCTTTTGTGAGCATTAATGCTGTCTTGGACTAAAGAAGCACTAGAGAAAGGACTTTTTCTTGGTCAAATACACTAGTTTTATCGTAGACTGGAGTGCAAGTTATTATAGTCCGTCCGTCTCTAAGAAACTGTACCTGGATAGTTAATGTGTGACAACACAACAAGTAGACCCAAGGCATCACTCAATTTCTTAAACTTTAAAGTGCACAGGAATCACCCGGGGATCTTGTTGTCAGCAGATTCTGGTTATGCAGGCCTGGGATGCGCCCAAGAGTCTGCATATCTAACCAGCTAGCAGAGATGTCCGTTTGGTTGGTCCTCAAACCACATTTCGAGTAGCAAGGATTAAAAGAGAATGCCACCATGTGAATGAGTTGTGGTCACTCATCGTGCTAACATTAACGTTTTCAATGTCTATACTAAGAGTTAACAACCATGGTCCCCTGATTTGAAGAAAGCTAGTGCCTTCTGGACTGAAACAAGTGGAGAGTGAACTGAAATTGAAAAATGCATCATCTGCTTAGGTTATTCAATGCCTTGCTGAGTCCATTCAGGAATGTTTCATCCTCCATTACCCTCATTAGGCCTGTAGGGTTAGTGCTGGGTGTTGATCTGTATCTTAGTCAAGACAATTGTTGCTGATTAACTATAATTACTGTAATGGGGCCAGCTTTCTTTCAGAGACTAATGCCCTCGGCTCATCCCTGCATTGTTCTGCCATAAAAGGTCCCAATCTGCTAGTCATTTACTTACTTATTCTTTAAACCAACAGCAAGTTTCTTCATGTGTGGGCTTTGAAATACTGTCCACTAGGCCTAAATACCTTGAGTATACCTTTTATTTTACCTTTTTTTTCCTCCCTCCCCTTTATCTTTTTTTTTTAATTTTAAAACAGAATGATGAGTCATTAAAAAAAATGTAGGTAATGTTTACATACAATTCTAGAAGCAACAAAAACAAAAATTTAAAAGTGAACTAAAACATCATTTAATATTTGAAAACATTACAAATTTTTGCACATTAAAGATGGTAAACATAAGTAAATTAAAACGATGTACTAATTTTACTAACTTGATGACCTATAGATATGATTCTTTACTTTTTAAAAATTTTTAAGTTTGCTTATGTAATAAATTTAATGTATAAGCCCCTACATGGACAATGTATTTTGTTATTTTTTGTAAGAAAGTTTAAGTAATAAGCAAATAACATTGTATCTAAAGTGCTCTAGTTTTAATCATTTTCTAACTTTACCTTTTATTGAAACACTGGACATGGGTATTTCTCATTTGCAATATAAATCCAGTGAATGTTTATTCTTTTGACAGTGATATAATTTGGGAAAACAGTGTGATAACTCTTTTCATGAAAATATTACATCCTAGCAATTGTAGTGGAGTCCAATATAAAACAGGCTAATTTTGGAAGAAATCCAAGAAGATCTATTTGTGATATAGTGCTTAATGTAAGGTATTTTCATAACTCCTAAGATAAGAAAAATACAGACATGATTATATAGTACTAGCAAAAGAACCAGAGACTGGTATTTGAGATGACTACACCACCACACAAACCTTGTGTCTCAACATTTTCATTTACGAAAGAAATTAATTAATAAAAGCCATATATACTTCAAACAGTTGTGAGGATTAAATAAAAGTATATGTGATAACACTCGGGAAAGTTTAATGGTATATTGTATGAGTTGGCAACTGAAATTAATTCAAATTAAATCATCTCCTGATTTTAAGTTAAAAGACCAAAACTTTGTGTGTACATGCACACACACAAAAAGAATCTAAAAAATATACATGGCACTTAAAGATATAAAAAAATTTCAAAACTACTTCCTAGTACCCAGAAATGCAGAAACAGGGGCACCTGGGTGGCACAGCGGTTAAGCGTCTGCCTTCCGCTCAGGGCGTCATCCCGACATTGTGGGATCGAACCCCACATCAGGCTCCTCCGCTATGAGCCTGCTTCTTCCTCTCCCACTCCCCCTGCTTGTGTTCCCTCTCTCACTGGCTGTCTCTATCTCTGTCGAATAAATAAATAAATTCTTAAAAAAAAAAAAAAAAAAGAAATGCAGAAACAAAAAAAGAAAAAAACCCCACAAAAGTGCTGGAACAAATTCATTATATAGTATCACATGATAATGATGATGATGATGATGGTAACGATGATGAAGATCATGCCACATGCTAATTCTTACAAATTATATTGATAAACTTTACTTTTTTTTTTTTTTTTTTTTACTAATTTACCGATGTACCTTTCTTGGTGATTGAAAACCTGCTCATCTTTGACTAAAGGTCAGATGGCAAGTCCTCTGAGAATGTATCCTCCTCACTCCCATAGCACCATGTCACATAGACTATTCCACATCTAACACAATCCACTGCGGTTCTATGTTTACTAATCTACTTACTTAAGGTAGAAACACGTCTTATTAATAGCTTGTAGAAGTATATGGAATACAGCACGAATTCAATAAATGTCTGATGAATTACTTCTTAAAATCATACATTATTTTTTCTTAAAATTACCAAGGATTATTATGTATAAAGAACTAAATTCTCACCATTTTCTTCCTAAGTACTAATGGTGTATTTATTACATTTCTAAACTACCAAGATACTACCTTTTCTTACTGGCATGCCTTTCTCTTCCACCATCCATGTAAGGTAACATATAAGTAAATATTTCTAATAGTATATGTGCTAGTAAATATTATAAGTAACTAATATAAATGTTTGTACAAAGTGCTTACCAATATGAGGTATTAGGAACCTGTCAAATTTCATAATTTTGTCATTTGTATTTAGTATGCTCTGAAGTCTCCTCGGTAAAATAGAAATAATTCAGGCTTAGGAATTAGATGACCTGATTTGTAGTGTGAACTCTAAAGCTCAGTAAGTGTGAGACCTTATGGGGACCTTACCCTCTCTGCACATCAGTTTACTGATCTATAAAACTGTCCTTCTCTAATGTTACTGAGAATTTAGATGGGCTAGGAGCATGTCTTTTTAATCTCTTTACATCATGCCTAGTTTACAGCAGAACCCCAAGGAACATTTACTAAAAGGATAAATGAAAAATTCTTGAGAATTAGTGAAGTAATTTGTAGCAGTATTGGAGAGAGATGGCAAGGGGTTGAGTTGATAGAGGAGATAGACATGTACATCGGTAACAATAATAGCAGTTAATTAATTCAAATAATAGAAATATATACAGAGCCACATGAAATATGGCATGGTTTCCCTTAAGAATTATAGATACACATGGTTAGTTGAAATGTCTGATCTGAAAGAGATAGGCTGGCTTCAGATTTTTAAAGACCTTGAATAATACTCCACAGTGCTTGGGATTCATCCTGTAGGTTTGTGGATAGTCAGTATTAGAATTCAGACAGGAGAACAACATGAACAAATATGAGCTTGAAGGGGATTTCTGCATTGGGGAGAATATATGAGAAAAGAGAAGCTAGAAAACAGAAGGAAAGAAAGGAAATTTCTTAGGGGTTTAATCTAGGAAAGTATTTCATTTAATGATTACTGAATTACATTCAATATAATTATTATAATTATATAATGAAAGATTTATTTATTCATTTATTTATTTATTTATTTGAAAAGGTATCATAGCCATTGAGAGGCCAAAGTGGACATTGAACGGAGTCAGCTGACTCCAGGGTCAGCATTCTCCCACACAGCTTATCCACCGCCCCCCCCTCAAGCCAGAGAGACCATCTAGGAGGTATTTGCATTAATCTCAAGATCAAATAAAAGTAAAGTAGTTGAACTGAGGCAGTGGTCATGGAAATAAACAGGGAAAAGAGACTCAGGAAACATGGAGGAAGTTAAGTTGACTGGATTTGGTGACTAGTTAGATATGGGGGTTAGAGAAAGAAGAAATTGAGCGTGCTTTTTTCTCAAATTTGGGATTACTTGAAAATGTCCAAAAAAGGATATAATTGAAATTCTGAATAATAATACTAATTAGAGAAAGGAAAAAAAAAAAACCTTTTTTTTCTATACATGCATATATAGAAAACTATAATAGTTTTTTTTTTCTAAATTGCTATTTACTCAATAAAGAAATAAGATTGGTACTTCCATAATTGATTTGTGGTATACATGAGAGCAAGTTCAAATATGCATCACATGTTTTTAATGATTACATTAATAATTGTTATGGACTGTATGTTTGTGTCTCCCTAAAATTCGTATGTTGAAGTCTTAATCCACAGTATGACTACATTTGGAGATGGGGACTGGGTTAGTGATTAAGGTTAAATGAGATCATGGGTTGGAGCCCTGATCCAATAGAACTAGTACCTTATAAAAAGAGGAAGGGACACCAGAGCTCTCTCTTTCTCTCTCTCTTGCCATGTAAGGACACAATGAGAAAGAAGGCAGCTGTTTGCAAGCTAAGAAGAGAGCCCTCACTAGAAACCAACCATGCTGGCACATTGATTTCAGACTCCCAGCTTCCAGAACCGTGAGAATATAAATTTCTGTTGTTTAAGCCACCCAGTCTATGGCATTTTGTTATGGCAGCCTCAGCTTACTAATATAATGATGTTTTATTAATTAATTTGACTGATATTTATTGAGTACCTTCTATGTGGAGAGGCACTATGATAGATGTTATGAAGTTGAACGGGACATTGTCTCTGCCTTCAAGAAATTTACAAAGCAGCAGAGGAAATTAGAAACATGGAAAAAAACCACAGCCCCCAAATCTATAATATAGACATCATAAACAAATGTCAGTGATGTCATTAACTGGTCAAATGATCTGGGAGCAATTCTGGACCTTGCACAAATTTTTCATCATCAAGCAATTACTGTATTGCAATCTTACATTTCAGCGCTTGATCCAAACTTAAAGAATTTCAAAAGCTAGGCAAAAAAAAATCAGTTTTTGCCTTTGAAGGTCAAAAGAACCAGTTATGACAAATGTATACATAAGTCACAGTATATCAATAAATTATATAAATGACATTGACACAAAGGTGAACTTGTAGAATTAAGAAGTTACTTTGGATAACAAAGAGAGAATTCAAAAAGAGACATCTTTTGAGTTGAGTCTTGAATGAGTAGTTTAGCAGTAAGTTACCCAGTATGGTAACCTCATGTGAAAGGTTA
>NC_048228.1:20626514-20729289 GCF_002007445.2 Ailuropoda melanoleuca | reverse complement strand
TATACAAGCAGGAATGAATATATATATATATATATTTTTTTTTTTTTAAGATTTTATTTATTTAAGAGAGAGCAAGAAAGCACACAGGCAGGGGGCAGCAGCAGAGGGAGAGAGAAAAGCAGGCTGATTGCTGAGCAGGGAGCCCGATGTGGGCCTTGATCCCAGAACCCTGGGATCATGACCTGAGCCAAAGGCAGACGCCTTACCGACTGAGCCACCCAGGCACCCCAGGAATGAATACATTTTAGTTGAACAAATAAATGAATAAATCTACAATTATTTAACTCTAAAATGCAAGGCCAGAATTTAAAAATATAAATTAATTGGCCTTGCCACTTAGCCTAACTAAAGTTATAATCATATTTTAACATGAATAAAGCATTTCAACATAAATTAATATAAAATTATGTGATATTATTAACCATTAAAGACTATTCACATGTATTTAAAAATGATTTAATATGTTGTAAGTGTACCTGTAATTACTTAAATTCCTTTTATAAATTTGCAAATGATGCAGAGAATTATTGAGGACCAGAACCCACATTTCATGAAATGGTAATGAAGGACTAGTCAAGTGTTGCAATGATGGGAAGGGCATTTAGTAATAGTTCAAAAGTAAGTATATNGAAGGGCATTTAGTAATAGTTCAAAAGTAAGTATATAGGGGCACCTGGGTGGCTCAGTCATTAAGCATCTGCCTTTGGCTCAGGGCATGATCCCAGGGTCCTGGGATTGAGCCCTGAATCAGGCTCCTTGCTCTGCTGGAGCCTGGTTCTTCCTCTCCCACTCCCCCTGCTTGTGTTCCCTCTCTCGCTGGCTGTCTCTCTCTCTCTCTCTCTGTCAAATGAATAAATAAAATCTTTAAAAAAAAAAAAGTAAGTATATAATGTAGAAATAGGCAGTGAATGTAGTTTTAGTCAATAAACTCTACAAGAGTATTTAGAATAGTGTAATATACTGGGATTGCAGTAATGATTATGTTATGTTAGCTCAACTTATGTCTATGTAGGAGTACTGGATATAAAAGTATAGAGAAACAATATTTTAATACCATTCAACTCAACATTAGCAATATTTCTGACTTTATCCTAAATGTCTCTTAATTTACTTTAAAACAAACTTATTAAAGTTGCTGTAATGTCATTTTTAGACAACGGTCACCAGTGGTTAGCTGCCAATATAAGAGAACACAAAGGGGGGGGTGCCTGGGTGGCTCAGTCGGTTAAACATCTGTCTTCTGCTCAGGTCATGATCCCAGGGTCATGGGATCCAGCCCTAAGTTGGGCTCCTGCTCAGCGGGGAGTCTGCTTCTCCCTCTGCCCCTCCCCCTACTCGTGCTCTTTCTCTCTCTCTCTCTAATAAATAAATAAATAAAATCTTTAAAAGAGAGAGAGAGAGAGAAAGAGAACCCCTAGAGGGACCACACAGGAAAATTACGTAGAGCTTAGATTATGTCCAGGAGTAGTCTCTTGGTATTTTAGTAAGATGACTGGGAAATGGAGTATAAATATGAATATATTTGCTCATGGTACAATAGTGAAGTGTAGTTAGTTTTTAAAGAAAATAAGAAATTTAAGTAATTCTTATCTGTCTTTTACATAGTCAGAGGGGGAGGAAAATAACCCAGTTACCAGAAATACATATGAAGAAAGCTGCTGAGCAAATTATCTGCATGTATATTTATGATATTAAAGTGAAGACATAGAAGTACCTGAGATACACTGAAATACTGGCAGAGGAGGGGGCACTCTGCATGCTTGTTAAATTTCCTAAAGGGAAAAAAAAAAAAAGGTGCATGGTCTGTTAGAGAATTGGAATCTTCACATATCTGGCCCAGACAACTGAAGATGGCTCTGCTATTCACCCAGGCGAGGCAGGCAGCACTGATTCAAAGGGACAGTAGTAAGTTTTAATACGTCAACTATGTAAGGAGCCTGCTGGTAAATACACCCAGGCAGCATTTGGGAATATGATTCTAGCTTTCGGGGGTGAAGCCAGAATTAGATATATGCATTTGGGAGTTATACAAATATAAAAGGATGGAAGTTGAAACCACAGTCAGGGATAAGAATATATAAGTAGAATGGTAGGTGGAAAAATGAAACAATGGAGCAAACTCTAGATAATTCTAACACTTAATGGGCACTCAGAAGAGCATAATAGGGCTCTCTACGTATATCTTGGTCCTATACTTACCATATCATGTTATAGTGAGAAATCCTTCCCACTTCCTCCATTTTAGTCATTGATAAGTCATCTCTGGTTTTTACTCTTCCCTCTATAGAACCACTTGGTCAAATCCTATCAGTTTCTCTTTAGAAATATTTGGGCTTAATCTTTCTCTTATATTCCCACACAATCCCCAAATCCAAGGTCTTCATTATTGCACAAAACTCCTATGTAATAATCCTGATAAAGATCCAGCAGCTTTGTCCAGATCAGCTTGGACACTAGACATAACATTTCAAATCCCTCTCTACCAGACTTCAGTGTGTAGCAATGAAGGTTCCCTTTAATATTGATTTCTAATGTTCACATCTTCAGACAAGGGGACCTGAAGCCTGAAGATGAACTCAAATATTTCAAAGACCAGGAACTGGGGCGCCTCGGTGGCGCAGTTGTTAAGCGTCTGCCTTCGGCTCAGGGCATGATCCCGGCATTCCGGGATCAAGCCCCACGCTAGGCTCCTCCGCTGGGAGCCTGCTTCTTCCTCTCCCACTCCCCCTGCTGTGTTCCCTCTCTCGCTGGCTGTCTCTCTGTCAAATAAATAAATCTTAAAAAAAAAAAAAAAAGACCAGTAACTTGGTCTTCCATCATCATTTTCAGTGTTGCTATTTCCTACCATAAGAATGGGGGCCAAAATATGCTTCACCTCCACCAGGCTAGTTTCCTTGGTAGCTTCACCTCCACAAAATATAGTCTAACTCATCTTCGAAGTCCTGCTTTTTCAGTTAAAGACACTCAAATCTACATCCTTGTGGGTTGCAATTCCTCTGTGAAATCTCCCTAACTTAGGAGATAGTGCTAAGCGAAATAAGTCAAACAGAGAAAGACAATTATCATATGGTTTCACTCATTTATGGAACATAAGAACTAGGAAGATCGGTAGGATAAGAAAGGGATAAAGAAAGGGGGGTAATCAGAAGGGAGAATGAAGCATGAGAGACTATGGACTCTGAGAAACAAACTGTGGGCTACAGAGGGGAGGGGGTGGGGGAATGGGATAGGCTGGTGATGGGTAGTAAGGAGGGCACGTATTGCATGGTGCACTGGGTGTTATACGCAACTAATGAATCATAGAACTTTACATCAAAAAATTGGGATGTACTGTATGGTGACTAACATAATATAATAAAAAAATTATTACAAAAAAAGATATCATTCTCTCCAATATCTGAACACCTGCAAAAAGTATTATTATAATTTGATTTTCCTCTAATTTATAGTTCTCAAATTTCCATAACTCTTATACATAATATTGTGCCTTCTTCCACTAAATTTCTCGAGGTTAGTGACTATGACTAATATTTTGTTATTTTCAACTGTTTCAACAGTGCAAAGTACAGTTAGATAAAACCCTTCAAAATAAATATGTACTTCTTTAAGTTGCAAAAAGCAAGCAGAAACCGACTCCTTGTTGTCTACTTCTTTGCATTCTATAGAATGACACCAAAATAATTTATATATATATAAATTCATATATAAATATATTCATATATAAATACATATATAAATATATATGTGAAGAATTTGAAGATTATAAAAGAGAGCCTATAAATATTTTACAGATGAAAAATGAGCACCTGATTAGTCTGCCCCAATTGACGACCTAAGAGAAGACAACCTATTAAATGAATGAGGACAGGAAATTAGGCAGAAAGGCGTGATGAAGAATGAATACTTAGAATCTAAGAAATCTTGGGGCACCTGGCTGGCTCAGTAGGCGGACTGGAGGATGTGACTCTGATCTCAGGGTTGTGGGTTCAAGCCACATGTTGGGTGTAGAGATTACTTAATTTTTTTTTTTAATCTTTAAAAAAAGAACCTAAGAAATTTTGTCATCACAAACACATTGTACACATTGTGCACCTGTCCTTATTCAACACAATTTTAATCTTATATAAAACAAGATACCAGACATAGACACTGTTTCTGTTGAATGTTTCTGTTGAAACATTTCCCTAACCAGAGAGGTTAAATGTTTCATAGACAGAAATAAAAGAGGTAGTTTAACAAGCAAAAGGAAAACATTAAATATGCACACAAAATAAATGTATTGAATTTATATCAAGAAGATGAATCATAAAAGTTGTTTCAATGGGTTCATACCAGACAGCATTCTCTATTTCTCCTCCATTTGGTATTGGAGGTTTCATGACAGGAATGGGATTTTAAGAATTTCTTGCCCTAATCATTCTGTGTTCTATCTCGTTTTCTCTGTTCTTCAATTTCACCCTTAATCATAATTTATGCATTGTTACTCTCCCGCCCAACATTCAGCATGGTTTTTTCCCCCATATTTAGAATTAAATTAAAAGTATTACAGGGCCCAAATGATCTGGCCTCTACTTACTTTTCCATTTATCTCCACCATTATCCCTTTACCAAATGTACGTCAGTCAAGTTGGCCTCCTTGCTATTCCTCAGTCAAGAGTGCTTATTGCCTTAGATACTTTATATTATTTTACCTCTGCATGAAATGCTCTTCATGGTTTCTATACATCTCCATTTAATATTATAACTCAACATTATGAACTACCAGCCCTACCTTTTCCTAATGATCATGTTCAGTTACTGTGCCAGAATAGTGACTTCTTTCCTTGTCAGTTCATTTCTTGGTACCAGATGTCTCAAGTTACTGGTGATAGCTATACACTATATAGCCTAAGCTCAATGAGACCCTTATTATATCTCCAAGTGGAAAACTCCCCTCTCTGAGAATCAACATCTCTAGGCCTGAAAAATCTAAACTTTCAGAATAGGGACTATAAATTCATCAAGTGGGTTACAGGAAGTGATGACGAAAGACAACTCCTATTTCTACATGTCTATTTTCTTAGTCCCTGGACTCATGCATTTATCCACTAGGGACCCAGGCCTATATAAATGTTTTGGACCTAGAGTATTCCATATCCTAGAGGATGGTACCCCAATCTGGCACCTCAGCTGTGCTTTCCAGCTCTCTATAAAGTCAATAGCATTTGAATAAGACTGGTATATCCCAAACTCATATTCCCATCATCTTTACTGAAAGTTGTTTTTTTATGGTCTGAGGTGGTCAGACATTGAGTCTCAAGTTAGTAGGTCAAACGCTACATAAATCCCCCACTAATATTGCTGGCCAATACTTTACGGTCATGAAAAACAATCATACAAACAAAACTGTGTCAGTTTCAGTGAAGAACAGTTGTTACCCCAACCAAAGCCAGAGCGGTCCAGTGTCCACTTGTCACAAGTGGCTGCATTGGCTTTTATTGGGGTGGGGGGTAGCACCATATCAGGGGCACAGTGTTAATCTCTGTTGTTGACAGGTTAGACATCTGACAATGGAAGTAGCTGGATCAATCTTAGTGGAAGCCCATAATGTAGACTGTATATATAATCTCCCTCCTTGCCACCATTTGTACCTCATGCATGTACCCATATCTCAACACTTGGAAGTAATTCACTGATAAAAACTTGCTGAATCATTCTTTCCACCTGGTTGTTCAGTGTTTCTTCTATGGTGGATAACGTCTGGTGGGTAATACAAAAACCTTCACATACATCATCTATTCCCACAGATGATTTCCATAGACTCCTGAACACGATACTTTAATATTTTCTCTTCCAGACTTACTAGTCAGCCAGGCTACTCACTCTGGCCTATACTCCACATATATTTTTATCCCAGGGTAATTTCTCTACCAAACAGATAACCAGATGCACAGCCCTAAGTTCTGCATACTGGTAAAATTTCCGCTCACTGCACTCCCTTTGGGAAGTGCCCCTGAGTAGGACTCTCACTGTACCATGGACCAGTAACCATGGACATTTCAAGTCTAGCCAACTGTGAAGAATGTGCAGCCATTTTCCACTGTCATTCATGATGATCCCAGTTGATAAACTGGAACCAGATTGATAAATTAGGGGTATAGCAAAGATCACTATTTTGTTTAAATTTGAGATTCTTTAATTTTTAAGGTAACATTAATCTTTCCTCCCCATGGAATGTATTATTGTTTTTGATTCATGATCTTGGATGAGTAGTTCTGCTTTCCACCTGGCTTTCACCTCTACAATACCTCTTGCTGGACCTTACTTTAGATAACTTTCCTTCAGTCAGTGAGTTCAAGGTCTGAGAACTAGGTCAAGTAGAGAAACTCATCAAAGCACTTTTTCATTGAGGTGACTGCCTTCAGCCTTTTGATCAGCCTCCATTCTTGATTTCATTTGAGTGAATAAAAGTTAAGCCAATCCATATTTTGGCTGCCCATGTATCTTGCCTCTAGGAACACTGTGTTCTATTAACCACTTCTATATTTCTCTGGCTACCAAACAAATCTTCCTACTCATTGAGATAATAGCACTTATCCGTTTTTCCTGATGGTTAAGTACCACTACCTCATCCACTGTCGAGGATTCCAAAATTTCAGGATATCATTATCCCCATTGCTATCAAGAAACTGGTTCCATAACAATATCTCCTACTATCAGCCCTGGATACAGAGTACAGAATTTACTGAGTCTATCAGTGCTGTTGGTAATGCTTTCATCAGCATATACCTTAACCACTTATGGGAGAAAGTGTTTTCTAGGCACTTCTGTGCAACATATCCAACCAGCTACTGGGGAGTTCCAGCCTTCACTGTAAACCTACCATACCATACCCACTCTATGAGCCTATCAATCCTCTTCTCATCACTTGCTAAAGTTGTGCCAACATTTCTACTTCAATTTGTTTGTCCCCCACTCCCAAGCTTCCAAGACCCACCTTAGCTACTTGTTAACACCATACTCAAGGTTCATGCCTAGGTGTTAAATTCTGTTCCATAGGAAAGTATTTGAATATTGATAAGCTTTGCCATATTCAACTTTGTATCTCTGCCCCCTTGATCCAGCACCCTCAGGATCAAGTCTCATGCATACTCCCTAAATTTCTACTGATACATGTTAGCCACACATTGCAGCTCCTTTGGCAATTGCCCCACTCCTTCCTTGCTAGGTTCAGCACAGCCCCAACTGAGCTATGCTAGGATTGGATTCTTGTTGTTTCTTTGGTTGCCAGGAAGGGAGGGCGAAGTGTTGTCTTATAAGGACCTGCCTCCTTTAAGACCTCTTCACTGGTTTTCAAATAAGGGTTTCTTACAGAAGCGCCACTTCTGCAAGGCCAAAAGATTTAGGGGAATTGAGAGTTCAAGGATCTCCCATGCATCTTCCCAGAATCCCCTGTTCAGTCTAGGAATCCCAATTATTCTATTAGGGCCCTGCCCTTGGCATAGTAGACATGTTGGGACCAAGCATTCAACTTTTTCAGAAGGTCCATTACCTTAGAAACTAAATCCTGAGACTAGTCCTTCATTCTTTCTGTTCTTAGCTATAAGAGATGAAAATGTCCTTCAGTGTTGCTAAGGAGATCCTCTGGGTTTCACAAAATGGTGATTAATCATCCCAAGCTTGTCATTATCCCCCTCAGTGCTCTGCACCAGCTTTGTAGCATGTTCTTAATGGTAATTACCATTTGTCTCATACCTCACCAGCTAGTGCAATATCCTCCTCAGTATTTCATCTTGGATCACTATCAGTGGTGAAGTCAAGTACAAAACGCTTTAAAAAAAAATGGAAATTCCAACCAATCCCACAATCCCTAGAACTGGAATGAACCTTGAGAGTTGTCCCAACTTGAAGCAAGTGGTCTGAACTTTTTTAACCTCACATCAGACTTTGAGGGAACAGGCTGAGCCCTAGGAGGGATATAACCTTGGAAGAGGCTCTACCCTGTGACCTTTTGCAATTCCCAGCAAGGGGTACACTTGGTGACTGTCAGAAGCAGATATTCCCACTATCAAGAGGGGATTTGGGCACTGCACTGATGTAGTCTTCACTATAGCTGAAAACAAATTAACTAAGAAAACCAGAAATGACCATATTTTGTGAGAGCTGGAGATGAAAAGTGATGTGAAAATGGTGATTATTCAATTCCTTGTTTACTGCAATGTAGAAGTAAAATATAATTCATATCCAATAGTGTATAGTGTTACTGAGTATTGTGTTTACTAAGTCTTAAATAATTTTGGTAATTGGTCTATTAAATGTTTTATATTATGCAGAAGACTGTGAGAGATTATTACATAAGGGCTTGAGTGTTTCAGACTTTTAGTTCATCAGTACTCCTCATTTGAAATATGGCATATAGGTTCCCACTCTCTGGACACATTTTCAGGAATGGGTTGGGTTTGGATATCTGTTTTCTTTAAGAAGAGAAATTCTATTAGTTATTAATATGTAGTGACAATTCATAAAATTAGAACCCATTAAAAATAAATGAGAGTTCTGACTTTGGAAAAACAAGTAAAATAAGAATAGGTCACTTATAAAGCATGAAACATTTCAATGGAGAGAAATTTCAACTTTTAGTTAGTTTTGAAGCATCAGTGAAAGCCTACCGTGTAACAAATTTTGTGCTATATTCTAAGTATCCAAGAATAAATTAAGAGCTTTCCATCCAGTGCGTGTGTGGGAACATAATAAGGTAAACAAATAATTGCAATGTAATTTGTGAGATAGAATAATAGCAGAACTATTACTGATTATGGAGCAAATAAGAAAATAATCGACTATGGTTGATCAGAGAGAAGGAAATCCCTATTTGGGGACTTGAGGTTTGAAATGAGTTTGCAATGTATGTGTGTGGGGTGTTAGGGAGCTTGGGGGATATGAAAAAGAGAATTCCAACAAAAATGAGACCCATTTGGGGCGCCTGGGTGGCACAGTGGTTAAGCGTCTGCCTTCGGCTCAGGGCGTGATCCCGGCGTTCTGGGATCGAGTCCCGCATCAGGCTCCTCTGCTGGGAGCCTGCTTCTTCCTCTCCCACTCCCCCTGCTTGTGTTCCCTCTCTCGCTGGCTGTCTCTGTCTCTGTCAAATAAATAAATAAAATCTTTAAAAAAAAAAATGAGACCCATTTAAAGGGACCAGATGAGAAATAAGAGGGATATCTTGGAAATTAGGGCAAGAAGAGATTGAATAGGTGAATAATGTGGGCATGGAGTGAATTAGGCTTAATTAGGAGTTCTTACTCTGTACTCTCAAGTATCCTGTTACTACATCTTTTAAAACAATTACTACGTTCTACTGCAACTTTCCTCCATTACCCTAAGATATATTTGAGGCTAGAGGCTGTGTCTTGGTCTCCTCTGTATCCTCTAACACTATGGCTGTTACATAGTTGCATGGCTGTTTTGAATTTCACATAGACAAAATGCAACATGAATGAGTAATGGTAATCGTAATAATAATAGCAGTTAACAGTTTGAAGCATTTAGTGCCATGCAAGGGTAGATTGTATCTAACTTTCATAACAACTCTATAACTTAGATACTGTTATTATCCACAGTTCATCTACAGTTGAGGAAACAGAGATCCAGAGATCCAGGTAATCATATATCCAAGGTCACAGAGTTAGTTAACAGTGGCCCCGTCACTCAAACCAGAAAGCATGCTGGGCATGGGAAAAGTTAGGAGAGAGGGCATAGGGTCTAGAAGAAAGATTCAGAGAAAAATGCATTTGAGGCTGAGGAGGAACTTTGTTTATTCCCATATTCCCTAGGTGGCTAGAAGTGCTGCTGGGTGGCTAGCCTGCTCTCTGTCCTGTGGCTTCTGTGGCTCCTCGGGCTTCTGGCGGGAATGCAGACTTATCAGGAGTCTGCCAATGTCTCCCCACCCAGATCTCCCCATTTCACTCACCCAAATCAGTTGATACTGTCCCCACCACTCCTTACTCTCTCCTATTAGTAAAAAGACAAAGAAAGGGAGTGAGGAAAAAAGGATAATAGAAAGAAGAGAAGATCAAAGCTGCTGTTGGGGGGCTAAAGAACCTCCTTCCTCCACACGACCTTCCGCAGGTGCTCTCCCACCTCTCCACCATCTCTACTTTAGTGACCCTACTCATGAGAGCTTCTGTATTAGACGTCTGTAAAATTCTAAGTGTTTTATGGACTTTTTTACTGCACTTCTTTGGTATGGTTTCCTCACTTACTTAGTTGAGAATACTCTATTTCTGTTGACATGTTGCCCCATTTCAGAAGATTTTATTTATACACAGAACCCACAGTCCTGTGAATCCATCACTCCTATCCCTAGTCCTACCCATATCTACAAGGAAATGAATGTGCACTGTTTCATAGTCTAGAATATTGTTTCAATTTCTGCTCTTTAAGCATCTTCCCCTGAGGAGGGGAAGTTTGAGGGTGAGAATGGGCTACAGCCAAGTTGGAATGATGCTCTCCCTGATCATTAATCTCTACCAGATAAAAGCCAGACTTTGAGGGAAAAGAATGATTCATGTTAATGATGATTCCTTTAGTTCACCAGCTTCCTTCCTTCTTGACCTTCCCTTGGGAACCTATGTAGTGCCTACAAATCCCCCCGCCCTTGATGTCAGCCCAATGAGAACAGGGATAAAACTGCCTTTATCTGGCAAGCAGAAAACTTCTCCCACATTTTCCTGGCAAAAATCCAACACACATCCAAGCCTCAAAGTTGTCCAGACCATACTAAATGGTCTTTGGGGAATAGCATTGGAAGGTTTGGGATTTCATTCCATTTTCTCTTTTGCATTGCAGAACTAAAGCTATAAGGCTGACTTCTGCAAAGTGCCAAACAGTCAGGTGATACTTTCTGTAACCATTACTTAATGCCCCAGAATACTCCAGGATAGGAGAAGACCAGAGTGCTTAACAATAAAACTCAAGGTCACCTCAGGTCTCATCCTTCAAGCCTCGGCTTAAATGTGAATTATTTAAGGAAACATTCCCTGACTTACCAGTCTATGAACACTCTCACAGTGCCCTGTGCTTTGCCTCATAGTAGTTACCATATTGTAATTATTATTTCTACAATTATGTTAATGCTTCCTCCACTAATTCCTGAACTAATAAAGCTGACCTGACATCTTATTTAATACTGCAGACTGCACTCTTATGCCCATATTCCCCGTGCCCCTTACCATGTCTATTTTCTTCTTTCTTCTCTTAGCTCTTATCACCTAATATTATTCTATACAATTTACTTATTAATGTTTATTACTTATTGTTGTTCTTCCACAATTAGAATGAATACAAAGTCAGTCATCTTTTGTATTTTGTTCACTGCTACGTCCTAAGTTCCTAGAAGACTGTATATATAGAATGTGCTTGATAAATATTTATTGAGTGGATAAATGGGGAGGGGGAAAGAATTGTCTGGCATACTTCACATCCTTAATACCTGGTTGATTGTCTTCCCAGGATTTCACACTCAATGCCTACTAATTTGAACATTAATGAAGACAGGAGATGAGCATGAATGAATAAATAAAAGATGCAAAAAGCTTGAAAATGTTATTTTAACTAGCTATAACTAAATTCTTCAAACCAGTATCTTACCAGAAAATAGTTTTATTGAGTTTATTCTATAAACTTATAATAGCCCATCATACAAGATATCAAAATTATGCAGGCCCTTTGTAATCCATGTAATTCTCTTCCAGTTTGTGTGAATATGTATGTTTCTGTATGCATGTGTGTACTTCAGGCAGTGATATTTTTCTTGTGCCACAGACAAGTTGAAGAACTAGGGAAAACAAAAACATAGATGAATTATTGTATAAGAATAATTTTCTTTGTCTTATTTCCATCCTTGTTTTTATTTTATCCTTTTATTTAGATGAGAATTTCTGAAAATGCATGTCATGTAAAAAAAAAATCACATAACCTTTAATCCAATATCATAGGTGTATAGGTATGAGTATATGTTTGGGAAGTCAGCATATATACAGACATGTAATTCCACACAGAAAAATCAAATAATTTCAGTACTAAAATATCTAATAATTTGAGTTTTTCTCAGTTTAGAAACAATTTCCCATGAGAAAACTCTCAAAATATATGTTTTTTTTAATAACATATATTTGGAATATCTTATCCAATATGTAATAATATTCACTTTAGTTGAGCCCTCCTATTTCTTTTGCTTTTATTTAATTTCATAAGCAAAAGGTATACTTTTAAAAAGCTTTATTCAGAAATAATTGGCGAATTATGTATTTAAAATGTACAACATGATGGATATATATAAATACATATGTATTTAGTAGAATGACTACCAAAATAAAATAATTAACACATCCATCACCTTACATATGTAACATAGTTAACTCTTTTGTGTGTGTGTGGGAAGAATGCTTAAAATATATTCTCAGCAGCTTTCAAAACGTATTATTAACTACAGTCATCATGCTGTACATCAGATCCTCAGAATTTATTCTTACTATAAATGAAAATTTGTACCCTTTGACCTACATCATCCCATCCTCCCTCCCCCCAGTCTCTGATAACCACCATTTTATTCTGTTTTTTATGGAACTGACATATTTTTTTTTCTATTTCACATGCAAGGTATACCATATAGCATTTGTCCTTCTCTTTCTGACCTATTTCACTTAGCACAATGCCCTGCAAATAGCAGGGTTTCCTTCAGTTTTATGGCTGAGTAATATTCCAGCGTGTGTGTGTGTGTGTGTGTGTGTGTGCAGTTGGTAGAAATGTAAAATGGCACAGCCATTATGGAAAACAGGATGGTGGTTCCTCAAAAAAATTAAAAATTGAACTACCATATGATCCAGCAATCACACTCATGAGAATATATCTGAAGGAAGTCAAATCAGTGGATTTCAATGGATACTTTTTTTAAAGAAATAATCATTTATTAGAATTAATATTTTGGCAGATACTTTTAGAATAAAGCTGTAGTCCTAGATATTATATGGACCTCTAACATTCTCTGAGGCCACCAGGACACTGCCCAATGCATAATATTACCAAGTGGCTAGGAATCCAATAGGCAGTTTCTGAGCTATAACTAAGATCAACAATGGATTGCAATCATACACCTGCTCTTAGAAGTACATATTACTAATAAAGAGAATTCAGAATGCACATTGTGTCTTCATCAGTCGTATTCAGATAATTGTAAGATAACAGTTTAAGGCCAGATTTTTGGGATAGTTATATCCATTTTTTTAAAAAAAGATTTTATTTATTTATTTGGGGGGCGGCAAAGGGAGATGGAGAGAATTTTTTTTACTTGGTTATTTCACTTAGCATAATATCCTCTAGGTCTACCCATGTTGTCACAGATGTCAGAATTTTCTTCTTCCTCATGGTTGAATAATATTCCGTTGTGTATAAACCACACCTTCTTTATCCATTCATTTAGAGGTGGATTATATCAACTACTGTAAATAATGCTTCAGTGAACAGGGAGTACATATACCCAGAAGTGAGATTCCTTGATAATGTGATAGTTCTATTTTTAATATGATAGTTCTATTTTTAATATGATAGTTCTATTTAATAATTAACAGAAGCTTCATTCTGTTTTGATAGTGGCTGTACCAATTTATATCAGATATATGATTTGCAAATATTTGGTCCCATTCCATAGGTTGCCTTTTCATTTTGCTGATTATTTCTTTTGCTGTGCAGAAGCTTTGCTATAATCCACTTGTTTATGTTTGCTTTTGATGTAATCCCACATGTCTATTTCTCCCTTTAAATTTGTTAGTATTTGCTTAATATATTTAGTGTGGGTGCATATATATTTTTATATTATTTATATATTTATATATTTACAATTATTATATCTGTTTGATGAACTGATCCCTTTATAATTTTATAATGACCTTCTTTGTCTCTTGATACAGTGTTTGGTTTAAAGTCTACTTTGTCTGATATAAATATAGCTACCTTTGCTGTCTTTTAATTTCCACTTGCTTAGAATACCTTTTTCCATTCCTTCATTTTTGGCCTATGAGTGTTCTTCAAGCTGAAGTAAGTTTCTTTTAGGCAGTATGTAGTTGGAGTTTATTTTTACATCCATCAGCCAATCTGTCTTTTGATTGGAGAACTTAATCCATTTATTCTTAGAGTAATTATTGATTGCTATGAATTTACTA
Organism: Ailuropoda melanoleuca; assembly: GCF_002007445.2. NCBI lineage: Eukaryota > Metazoa > Chordata > Mammalia > Carnivora > Ursidae > Ailuropoda > Ailuropoda melanoleuca. Next base: position 20,715,094 of record NC_048228.1, on the reverse strand, counting down.
ATGCCACCTTATTGTTTTCTAGCTGTTTTGTGACTCCCTTTTTGTCCTCTCTTACTGCCTCCCTTTATGAATTGATGATTCTCCATAGTGGTATGCTTTGATTCCCTTCTCTTTTTCCTTTCATGAATATAGTGTAGGTTTTTACCTTGTGTTTACCATGAGGCTTACGTGAAACATAGATATAGCAATCTATTTTATGTTGATAAAATCTTAACTTCAACTGCACATAAAACCTCACTTTTTTATTCTCCCTTTTTCATGCTTTTGATGTCAAAATTTACCTCTTTTTATATTCTGTATTTGTCTACAAATTAGTGTAGGTATTATTATTTTAAGTACTCTTGTCCTTTAGCCTTCCTTCTAGAGTTATGTGGCTGACACACCACCATAATACAGTATTAAAGTATTAGGAATTTGACTATACCTACCTTTACCAGGGTGTTGTATGTTTTCATGATAGCAGTTAAAAACCTTTCATTTCAGCTTGAGGAACTGTTAGCATTTCTTATAAGGCAGATCTTTTGTTTCTCTGGGAGTCTTTATTTCTCCTTCATTTTGAAGGATAACTTTGCTGGATAGAGGATTCTTGGTTGGCAGTTTTTATCTTTCAGCACTTTAAATATCTCATTTCATTTTCCCCTGGCCTGTGAAGTTTCTGCTGACGAATCTGCTGATAACCTCATGGGTGTTCTCTTATAAATTACAAGCTTTTTTCCTCTTTCTGTTTTTCAGATTCTCTTTGTCTTTAATTTTTGACAGCTTTATTATAATGTGTTTTGGAGAGGATCTTCTTGAGTGTGTTTAGTGATCTATGAACTTCAAGAACTTGGATACCCAAATCGCTCTGCAGATTTAGGAATTTCTCAGCCATTATTTTTTTTAAATTAGTTTTCTGCTCTTGTCTCCCTCTTTTCTCCTTCTGGAACGCCAATAATTTGCAAATGGTTTTTTGTTGTTGTTGTTGTTATCACATAGATCTTATGGGCTTCCTTCATTCTTTTTTTTTACTCTTTTTCTTTGTTCTCCCTTGACTGGATAATTTCAAAATTCCTGTCCTCTAACTAAGAATTTTTTTTCCTCTGCTTGTTTCACTCTACTGTTGATGCTCTTTATCGCATTTTCTATTTCATTCACTGTATTCTTCATATCCAAAATTTCTGCTTGATTATTTTTTTAAATTTATATTTCTTTGTTAAACTTCTCATTTTGCTTGTATTGTTTTGCTGATTTTTGTTAAATTGTTTTTCTGTATTTCTGTTTTTAATCTTTCTTATTATTTTAGCTTTCCTAAGGTATGTATGACATATAAAAATGTAAGATATTTAAAATGTAATTGTGGTGATTTTATATATACTGTGAAAGGATTCTCCCCATCTAGTTAATTATCACATCCAACACCTCACACATTTATCTCTTTTTTTCCATGATATTTCTGTCCTTTCTTGTAGCTCGCTGAGTTTCTACGTAATGCTATTTTGAATTCTATAACAGGTAGAGCACAGATCTCTGTGTCTTTGGGATTGGTTACTGAAAAATTATTGTGATCCTTTGAAGTTTTGTGTCGCTGTCTTTGTATTTGGAGTAGCAGGCACCGCCACCAGTCGTCACTACCTCTTCTCTCCAATGCATCCAAACCTGTATTTTTTTTTCCTTCAACAGTGTGCTGGAATTTCTCTGGTAGAAATCTGGATTTCCACAAAGGCTCTCTCATCCATGAGTAATGACCTAAGACAGTCTTTTCTAGTGGCTTCTATACCATAGCACAGAGGAGCTGAATTCAGGTCAGGGGCTACTGCAGAGCCCACAGCTGGGACCAAGGTCTGTATATCTGTTATCCAATATAGGTGACAATAGGCCACCAGGTCCCTTGGTATATGCAGCTGGATCCCACAGTTCCCAAAAAGGCACTTTCATCTTTGGATGGATACCAAATTGTTATTGTTGAGAGAGGGGACACAAAGAAGGAATACCTTATTCAGTCTTGATCCTGTTTATTTTATTTAAATAATGGTTACTTAACAATATTGCATTTTGTTACTAATAGTCAAGTGCAAATTGGCTATGAAGAACTGTATGCTATGCAGTTTCTTTATGCCATGCTAAGTAATAATATTGAGTATTTTACATAATTTTCTAGTTCATTAGGAAATATCTATAGTCTTCCATGTTAAAATATAACTGTATTTTTAAAGGATCTGAGGATTATAACTTAGAAGGATTTTTGAGAAAAAAATCTAGATTATGAGTCTTCATTCTCTCCTGCTTGAAAGTCTCATGTCTTCTGAAGTATCTGCTTCTCAGAAGAAATTTATTTTTCCAGTACAGAATTTTCAAAGTTATGTTCTACAATATTGTAATATCATGAATAAATAAAAGCTTATAAACAGACAGATATAAGAAACATAGGTTCTCTCAACCAAACTCTTCCTCTCTCTAAACATGATCTTTCTCTTTCCAAACAAGGTTTATCCACATGAAGAAAATATGACCAAAATCCCCAGTTATCCTGCTACAATAACCATACATCTGCTTTAACTCCACTTTAAATGAAGCAAATACTCTAATGACTTTAATATGCTTGGTGACAGTGGTAAGACTACATTAAATATCATATACTTATAGGAACTAAATTTAGCTTCTCCCTATATATTTAAAAAGATAAATTCAACTAATTTACTAAACTGCTCTTACAAATGGCCATTTAGATAATTCAGAATAGTGAAGAATAGAAATAAATATTTTTCTCAGTCACTAGATATGTGCTAGCAGAATATATAACGCATATAAATTGAGTCAAAACAGTAAGCATTATACTTCAAAATATCCTTCTGTCCCAATTATTTAGATATTTCTAGTAATAACATGTTATGGTTGAAGCATTCTTATAGCTCCCTTGACTCTTCCTTTGTAGACACAAAGAAAATCTCTCAAAATCCTGAAACACTACAATCAAAATTATAACATTGAGCAGGAAATCAGAGCTTCTTTATCCAGCATAGAGTTGAAATAGGCTTTGCACATATCAACAAAAATGAATACAATTCCTTTCCACTAAATGTGAAAAAAAACGTAATCAAATTCATCTGATACTAAATGTGTTCATTTTATGGGGTATTTTTTTAGACCTTAGCCAGTTATAGTTAGCCTTTCAGGGCTCTGTGACAAATAACTTTGTGACCCATTGCTTCCTCTAGCTTTATTGCTAAATATTATGCCATTATGTCTGATTGCCTATTTTTTGAAATATTTTATTGGCAATATTTATTTCTAAATCTCCAATTTATAAATATCTTATCCATGTTGGCCAACATTTGCAAAAATAAAGCTTACTTTCTTTATCAATTGGAGCCATTTGTAAAGAATAAACCAGAAAAAAAAAGTACTATTTTCAGATTTGCTCTGCTATCTACACTCTTGCTTACACTACTACTACCTGAAAATATGGGCTGTTCTGCATGCTCTAAGTACAGAATGTTCTGGGGCAAACATACTATTTGGACGCTTTATTATATATTTTTGCCTTCAATTATTTTATTTTGAATTAATATTTTATTTCAGGGACATATAAATGTTTTTACAGTGAAACATCTCTATTTAACTATCACCTACAATTACTGTGCTTTACTGCAGCACCGTCACGTGAGAGCCGATAATTCCATATGCCAAAACAAACCTAAGTCTTTATAGTCACTGGGAAATTAATTACTACATAAAAAAATAAAACTAGTCACATTCCCAGATTATTCCAAAGTTGTCCTTTTATAATACTGTCTTCTAGGGGATCATTCTGATTGAGGACACCATTTCACCTAAAATTTCTGACTCCTGAAAACCGAAAGACATCGGGATAAAACCAATTTCATTCTACGTTAGACCCTCCTATTATCTCTACACCTTGCACCATTTTATTTTCATCCTAAATCCTAGGAGGTCTTTTTCTTAATTTTCCTACCTTGCTCTAACCAGGAATCAGACACTACCCGGTTAGCCAGAGCAAAGACGATTGATAAGGAATTACTGCCATCTTGTGGCTAGTATGGTTGAAGGCAAATAACCCTAATGCACTAGGCAAGGGGGGAAAAAAAAGACTCGGTTGTTACATGCCATCTTTTACCCATTTACCTCCAATATACATCATTAAAGAGGCACTATAATGCACATCCTTAATGAAAATCTGTACCCTAGTATTATAACATTCAAAAAGATGATCTCTTTTCCACACTTGGTCAAAATGTAAATGTAAAGTGATCTAAAATTAAAACGAGTCTGCCCGGGGTAGAAAATTATGTAGGCAACTAAACAGAGGCATTAATAATTTCCACTACCTACTGCCTACTTCAGTAATTTATCTTCATTTTTTTTAATGTTAAGAATTTGTAAAAGGTCATAATTCAGTAGGTTCAAATATTTCCAACTCTGAGGTGACATGTTTGCGACACATCTCAATAGCCCATGTCAGCACCGGAAATTGGGCAAAACCTACTAATAACCAGAAACAGATTTGAAACGAACGCTTCTCTCAGATCTGTATGGCACATGTTGTCTTCAATATTCTGTCTCTTGACATGTGACAAATTTGCAAACTCTGTGTTTTTAAAATTCACATGATACAGTCAAGTAAAACACTGGCAGTGAGATGGAGTGAGCACATCTAAAAACCCTTTGTTCTGAAACTATAAAGCAAAAACTCTACCCTGTCTCTCTATCGAGATGTATGAAATGCCATATAAAGTTTGATTTTTGAGCGGAAATTTCAAGGTGTATTTATCTGCATGTATCTGATTGAGGGAAACACCTTACTAGAAACTTGTTTTTAAATAACTAGTGGTTCAAAAGGAACATTTTCTCCCCCTAAGATTTGTATTGATTCTAAAGTGTAAAGCCTTAAATACTTAGTAGAAAACACTCCACCTGGTGGTAGAAGAAAAAGGGTAGCCACTTTCTGCAAAAGACCCTCAGAAAAAAAAGATGGAATCAATCAACAGAATACACGTCTAGTGAGAAACCGTGTAAGATACTCCACTGCAGTTGGTGAGCATCTTAAAAGCAAAATCCAGACAGAATCTGTCTCTCTATAAATCTTTCCACCCCTTTCCATTACTAGTTAGGTATTGTTGGCTCTAAGCCATCTGATTTTACTATGATTTATTAACTGCTATGCATTATATATGAGATTCGGGTTTGCTGAAGAGTTACCCTTATGGTCATTGTTGCATACAAATCAGCTACTGTTAGAGAGGTTTATTGCATCATTTTATGCTGCTAGCACTTTTGTTAGGCAGTAGTATAATATGTAACTGGAAAAGAAAACCCTTCCTGTTATATTTTTCCAAATATGTTAGGAGCACACGCAGTGCATGTTAAGAACAATAGTCCTTTGTTCCAGGCTGTTTATAAACAGAAGAAAAAGCATCCAGAAGGATAGATGAGAAGATATAAAAACCTGTTGTCTAAATCAGAGGGATTGGTATTCTCCAAATCGTTGCTACAGCATTGAGTCATTTTCTCTGGTAAGACCAACTGAAACGTGAGAAAGAGCAATAATGTGAGCAAAACCAATTTACTCTTGGTAGGAAATTGGAAAAACGGTAGCAGAGATCTAAGCAGATCTGTCTCTGAAATAAGCCCCCACAAAACAGTGCTTCCACACTCTTTTTTTTACATCTAGACATTTGATTAACTAAGTAATTCAACTCAAATTTCCAGTCTGTCCCTCAGCACAATGACTTGGAAGCTTGCCTTTAGCACCTTTCTCACACGTTTCCTCCCAGCCGGCATAAACAATCAAGACGAAAGCAGCACATTACCCAAATGGCCTTGGTTTACCTACAACAATAATGAAAAAAAAAAATGAGAATGGCTATTGTTTTACATACCCAACAGAAAGGGAAAATGTGTGACTGATCATATTTTTTTAAAGTGGGAGGGAGAGAGGGATGCTTTCCTTCCTCTCTGCAATCTCACCTTGTTCCTTTAACCGCAAGCATTGTGGTCCACTCCAGTGTGGCATATGTTATGAAGTGTTTCTGAAGCAAGGTGTCATTGTTCAGGAACAGCATTATGTCCAAGAAGAATAAGGCAAATATTCTGCAGCCTTTGCTTTTGGTATGACTGCTCGAGGCATACTAGAATCATATCTACTGAGACATATGTAAAAAGGTTTTAGAATCTCCTGTACGTGGGTTATTAACGGTGTATATGCCTTTTAATTTTTGTCGAAGCCATCTGTGAATGCACTTTCTAGTTTTTTCATAGCTTGATTTCCTCACAATCAGTTTAGTAACAGTAATTATAAGATAGGTTCAACTGGAGTCACATTAAAGAAAATCTGTATGAAAAAGTTTAGCTCAATAAAAAAATTTAGTCTTCTTGCATGCCCACTATATGTCTACTGGTAACTTTCAAGCATAACAGAGATAAATGGAGAGTTAGTTGACATTAGAGATTCTTAATTTCTTCAAGTCTTTGATTTTTACAGACATTTTTAATGTATATTGAGTATTATCCCATAAAAACTGCCAAAGAGATGTCTAAAAGGAAGATGAGGCATTGAGGAGGACAGGTAGAATGATCCAAGAGAACAAGCTGTTCGCAGGCATGGGGAATTTTGCCAAGTATCTATAGGTTATACTAATCATATAGATCCATAGTTAGTGAATTCTTGGATGCCTTGAAACTCTCAAGACTATTCCAGTTCTTGGATCAATGATTTGAGAAAATACCTGAAATACAGGGTCCCAATTTTGTATCATAATCCCACCCCCAATCTTCCTTTAATTTTTCTCCTCAAAAGGTAAATGATTCAGAAATGTGGAAAATTCAACTCCTGTAAAGGAACTACTAGCTAGCATATAATATAATTATTAAATGCCTTTTTCCCTTCAGGGAGGGAAAAAATACCAAAAGCACAGTATTTTCTGTTTTTAAAAGATCTTCAAAGTGGATAATTGAACAATTTCAAAATCTAGCCCCAAACCATTCTCCCATGCACTAGGCATATATTTTTTTATTCTTTTTTAAGATCAGTGTACATGCTATTTTCCGGGTGACTAACATGAATTATAATGAACTACACAACCAGAGAGCGCAGATAATGGGTATGCAATGTTTATTCCTGTTTCTCTTTCTCCCAATGACACTGTTCAAACTGATAAACATCATTTGGCCTTGGCAATCTAGACCCTCAGGTCTGCAGACAAACCCTAATTAAGCTAAGTGGTACCTTTTCCAAGGACATCTGCTACCAAAAGTTTCAAATATCCATAACAAAGCATGATTTTTCATCCTCCAGAAACATTATGATTAATATAGAAGTATTTTTTTTCCAAATGGGTAGAGTTACAAGTGGAGATGCTGCTTCCATGTCCTTAGAACTGCAAAACCTTAACTTACTCCACTTCTTTCTTTTCTATTTCTTCAGGTATTGTCCGTTTTGACAAGTTTAATAATTAAGACAATGTACACAATCAAAGAGCAAAGGATTACAGTGCAGCAGAGGCTGGAAGAAAATCTAAGATGGTGTTTTGTTGCACCTCTCAATCTTTGCGGATTTATAAAAACAGGTTCTTTCAGATGCTGTCTCTACGAGGCAAAGTAAAATAAGCACTTTTCCAGTTGATGTGTTCTAATATGAATGAAGTGGTATAAAATGATACACAAGCAACGAAATGACACGCAAGTGACAGTTTTTATTACGCCACCCTAAATTATAAATTGTTTTTGTCTGTATAGCACCAAGCTTGCTTAACTTGTGTGACAGGCTGGACCAAGATAATTAATTAATATAAGCATTTCTTAATGTCTCTAGACATACAAAAAGTTTGGTTTTGATTCGTTTTATTTTTCATATTTTTGGTGATGAGAAAAATGTAAATAAATGGTTGTTTAGCCTAATTCTATTAAATATACCAAAATACAAATTTCCACATTTTTCTGGTAATCAAAGGTTTAGGGGGAACAAACTAGTTTTTAAATACCCATATATGTAGAAGTCAATTTTTGGTTGTGTTAATGTTAAAGGGCACCTCTCTCAGCAACACTGAACTCCTGCAAAAGCTGAATTTGTATTTGGTTCAACCAAGGTTCAGTTGCGAGTTTTAGTGATTATAGTTCTTGAATGTTACACAGGAGAACAGGTATTCCAAATTGGGGAGGTGGGAGAGAACTCCACAAGTCTTAGAAGATTTATGACAGAATCTGATCTTTGTTTTCTAAAACTGATAGGATTTAGGTTACACAGATCTGCCCCCTCATCCCTTGAGCTACCAGTAAGAATATGGAGCTGCGTCCTGCACGCTATATAGCATAATTCGATTTAATGCATTTCATATATGTCATGCTACATTATAATGCAGCTTACACGTCTTCAGAACAATTGCTGTGCATACTCTTTAAGCTACAGCTTTTGTCACATTGTGCATTATTTACAATCACTTGTAAAGCCAGCAAAATACACAGGCAGAAAAATCAGAGCAGGAGGTAGGGCTTGTTTTCATGTGATTATATTGGCATCTGATATGACGGTGCTTCGGACCATATTGACATGAGTGAGGATTCTATGTAGCAACTGTTCAATACCATCCGTTGGACTTCTCTGATAGACCACTTAACTATCTCAGCTTTTCCAGTGATCATCTCATTTATCTAGGATTATTGCACTGAATTTACTGTTTGGTTTTCTTCCAGAACTGAAATGTCAAGTCCAGTGTCATGTATGCAGTAGCTTTGTGCTGTGAGAGGTTCACAGATCCCCCAAAAGCTGCTAGCAGTTGATCTTTGGATAGAGCTAGAAATAAATAAATCCTCTTTAGCAGATCAATATTCATCCCATTTAATGCTTGATGTGAAACTTGTGGATTTGTGGTGGTAATGCTGATGTACAGCTAATCGTTGAAAATGGGCATTAGGGCTTTTATAGCATGGCAACATATTGTCAGGCAGGAAGGGAAAGAAGTGGTGAGCACAGCCTGGAAAAAACATGGTAAGTGTGTATAAATTTGCTGCACATTTGGAATTCACTTGCAGTGCTTTACTATGTAATATTAGAAACGAATAATATGGACAACAAATGGGTCTGCTATGTAAAAAAAAGAAATAATCCTGTAACCTTTCCTTGGTTTGCCACTCTTTATGGTACCATCAATACAAATGAAGTACCTAAACTTGTTTTGAGACCCTAGTGCTAAAGAAATTGATACTGAAATATTTTCCCAATGGTGATTGATGTAATTGCCATTAATTATAGCATGGAAAACAGTTTAGCATAAAAGCCAGACACTTTTGGGAGCAGTGGGGGTTTTATACCAGAAATTCATACTAAAAATGGAGACACTCAAAGAAAGGAGTGTAGCGTCCCAAACAATTAAATCCAACTGAGAAAAAAGACATCCTGCTAGTGAGCAAGATCTGAAACATGGTTCATGTCAATAGAGGGATTTTTTCTAGGCAATGGAGTCAAAGTATATATCAGAACTTTCTTTGACTGCAAGGGTTAAATTGATCCCTTTTGATTTAACAGTTTTCTTTTTTGCTGTAAATATATGATAATTCATACTGTCATGGTGTTCGGAAAAGCAAGTTGGTGCCGGGCATTCTTTGCATGCAATAGCTTTCAGCCCGACCACATAATCTGTAATATAGACATTTGTGGTTGCCAATGGTATATATATTTTCAACCATATTTCTCCATTATTAATTTAATATAATGCAAGCAAAATGTGCACATGATCTCTGTGTGAAAACTTCAACTTGTCAATGTTCTTACAGACTCAGGCTGCCCCCGTTGAATTTTAGCAAGCATCTAAACTTATTTGTACAAAGGGATGCCTTTGTGAATAAAGCATGAGAAATATGCACTCACTGTAAGTATTGAAACTAGAGAACTGGTATTGATTTGTTTTCCCAGGAGAAACGATATTCTTTCTCAAATAGTAGGTTTTCATTTAGGTTTACTGAGAAATGAAACATTATAATCTTTACATGGTGAGAGAGGTCAGTAAGCTTAAAACATGCAGAGTAACATCTGCTGGCTTCAGATATTCACTGGACAATTCAGAAGTGTCAGTTTCCCTGTGCAAGTCCTAAATTTTACGATAAATGATATCTCCCCCCCTGGCCAATAAGGATCTCGGGCACTCACAGTTCCTTTGGTTGGCAAAGAAGACAGGTTGAGGGCAGGTCATGGTCACATGGATTGTGTTTATCTGGTGAAGAGTAAATCAGTAAACAGGGGAGGAAAGGTATGTTTATGCTTGCGGCCATGAAGGTTGGGAAATAGTAATGTGCAAGGCCAAAGATGACAACTGGGAAAGTGTGTGGGTGTGTCTTTAATAGTATATGCCTGTGAATTCGTGCACATACGTGCAGAAATATGTTCAACTAACCTGGATATGCAAAGAGGCATACTAATATATGAATATATCAACACCCGGAGACACGCTCCATCTATATACTGTTATGTGTGTATGCAAGTTTTTGTATGTGTGTGTAGTATACATGCATGCATAGGAATATTTTAATCCTATCCTAGAGCTTGAAAAGGCTAATGTCTTTGAAAATAACTTTCCTGAAAACGGAAATTTTAAAGCTTATATGAACTCACAGATACCAGAGTAATGAAAGGTTAGTCACAGAAACTAGGGTGTCTTTTCTCTCTCATAGGCCTTTGCTCTGTGTGGCAAACCCTTCGCTGGAAGAATGTTGGACTAGTAGATTACTACTATGACAATCCTTTCCTTGATTTAAAGTGACATGCCAGTCAGGGATTTTCTGTTTCCTTTCTCTATCCAGAAAACAAATCTTTTTCCAGGTTCTGAATGCTTAATTTTAATAAGTTATTGTTAAGAACTTCACAGCTGGCGTATTATTTGACAAATGGGGGCACTAGAAAGTTAATAAGAAATGGTATTTTTTTCCATTTCCCGGAGTGGCTATATTCTCTTGTTTGAATTCAGGAGAGTACTATCTATGACACTTCTTAAGAATAAAGACAAAATGCACCTCCACGTACAGAGTGGAACAACTCACTTCATACTCCCTCCCTCAGCTACCATCCTTCTTATTTAGAGAGAAAAAACTTTGAAAAATAAAAGTCTGATTTTATGAGATTTACCATTTTGTGTGTATGTGTGTTGCTACTAAGAAACCAAGAGACTGTGCATTTTTGCCTCTTAAACGTGTCCTTACATTTATCATTTCCCTATGCATTCATTCCTTCAACAAAGAATGACTGAACACATTTTGTGTATTAAGCTAAAATGTAGCCCTTCATCTCGGGGATGTTACCCTCTTATTTTCTTTTTTTCCTTAACCCCTAAAACATTGATGTATATTCATATATATTTTCTAGATGTCGTCAACTATACCAAGTTATTTTATTGAGCAAGGTCAAATATAAATAATATAAAGATGATTGGGCTGGTGTCTGCGTGAACCACAACGGATAGGTATTCTAAAACCATGTTTATAGATATACAGCTAGCCAGTGAATAGTGTGAGGAATCCTATGTGCATATGTTCTCCTGGCTATTCTCATAAACTACAGAGCTATGCTATTCTCATAGAACAGTCTATCAGTTGAGAAACCGATTACATTCTTCTTTGGGAAACAAAACTACCCAGGCCAACCTATTCGGCAAAAGAATTCCTGCACAACAGGCTCAGCTTCCTAAGATAGGAAAAATAAGACTTAAATTTCTGCTAGAAATCAGCTGATTTGGGCACCACCTAAATTTAGCTAGAGTGGAAAATTTAAGGAAAAACTCAATGACAAATTTTCATAAGAGAGGGGTCATCTTAGAGTGAGAAACATGTATGTAGAATGAATTTCTTTTATGCAAAATACTTGTGTTTAACACAGAACCTTGTGTTATAGTAAGGAGGTAAGTTTCACAGTCTGTCTCTGGGATGGTAGGCTTCGAAGGTAACGTATGGCCCTGAACAATGCACTGGCTGATGATCATCTTCCAGAGGATTTAAAATTATATAATGGTGGAGTAACATAATCCTTGAGTATTTTTAGCCCAACTTCCTAAAAATTCCTATTATACCAGTAGTGAAATCATGGGGTCTTTGTGAAAATTACGAATATTAACAGACTAGATGGGCCCATCTTCTAGAAGTTTCTCCTATTGTGACATGTCTTCCGTGGACTCATGCTCACAAGAGAAACCTGGACTCATGAGTCACAGCCAGATGATGTTCTATCAGTGCATTCCATCTGTGCAAATATAGTCTGTGATATTTTAACTAAAATTTGCCAGAAAAACTATTTAAATGTGGAAGCTTATCACTTTACCTCCCTTCCACTAATCCCTGTTAAAATATTATAAATAACACAGAGCTTAGAGTTGCAAAACAGAGACCCAACAAGACTTAATCCAAAATCCTTTTCTAAAAGATTCAAATAAAACCTTACAAGAGATAAACTAAACCAACCCACTTTGATCCATATGAATTATCTATAGTCCTAATTCCTCTTATCTTAAAAAAAAAGAGAGAGAAGGAAAAAAAAAACCCTCATATTTGAAGCAGATTATTTTATAGACTTTCCTTAAAAAAAAAATTCCCTAAGACTTCATAGTATTTTTTTTTAGGTAACTCTTCTTCCAAGAAGAAAGTGTTTGATTTGTTGTTACAAACCTGCAGTACCTTCTTATTGCTGGAATATGCAGGAGTTACTTGAAAAGCTCCCTGAAAAGATCTGGGCCCTCCTTTTTTTCCCAAGACAATGAATGAATAGGATTTTACACACAGACAACGATAGAGAGACAGGGAGACACTTTGAAGTTAACTAATTTGACAAGAAGTTTTGGGATTCTTAAAAAATAATGAAAAGGATCTTTGCTGAATTTTTATTTTGTTTGTGTTCTGCCTTGAGTTCACATAGGCGGGTTGAGGCAGGAAGCACAGCCTGAACAGCTCAGCCAGATCTGGAGGGATTAGTTACAGCAAAGAAGGCTGTTGTCTGAATCTGAGTCANAGTCATTTTTTTTTTTTTTTTTTTTGGTGGTAGCAATTCTAAAGAAAAAAATTCATGCACGTGTAAGCATGCCAAATCCTCCTTTATAATAATTGTATCTGGTCAAACATTTTAATATAAAATCACCTAAAAATCTTTTACACCGAGTTGGAATGATCTTTTCTATGGTAATGCTTTATTGGACTTCACATAAAGACATCAGTTTTCTTATTTCTGAATATAATGTGATTTTAGTCATAATTTTATTTTATTTTATTTTATTTTTTTTTTAAAGACTTTCTATTCCTCTATTCAACAGAGATAGAGACAGCCAGCGAGAGAAGGAACACAAGCAGGGGGAGTGGGAGAGGAAGAAGCAGGCTCACAGCGGAGGAGCCCGATGTGGGGCTCGATCCCGCAACGCCGGGATCACGCCCTGAGCCGAAGGCAGGCGCCTTAACCGCCATGCCACCCAGGCGCCCCTAGTATAATTTTAAATATTTAGTTTGGCATGGGCTCTGTGTTCCCTCAATGTGGCATCGTTGATTGCTTTTAGAGACAGGTAATTGGTAAGGCCAGAAGATAGGAATTAAACAAGCAAAGTGAGAAAGATTTCCAGTCAATTTTAAGAACAATGAGGGGGATGTTAAAGCTGAGTTAGTGATCCAAATTTTCCACAATGCTTTGGGACTAAACTATGGGTGAAATTTAAAAAAATTATTTTCACTTTTCAAAAATATGATTTCCCAGATAAATATATTCCAAATTGAAAGACTAAAAACCACCCTTTGAAATATATCCCAAGCAAAGATCTGTTATAAAATATCACTAAGGGGGCACCTGGGTGTCTCAGTTGGTTAAGTATTGGACAAGCGTTGGACTTTGGCTCAGGTCATGATCTCAGGGTCCTGGAATCGAGCCCTGTTGTCGGGCTCCCCGCTCAGTGGGGAATCAACTTGTCCCTCTCCCTCTGCCCCTCTCGCTGCTTGTGCTCTCTCTCTTTCTCTCTCAAATAAATAAATAAAATCATAAAATATATATATCATTAAGGGTTTGTTTCTGCTATACCTAAAATTGCATCACTTGTTAAAATTTAGATTGTACCATCTGCTCTCCAACCAGTCCCCAAACCTGGAACAATCATGTGACAAATGGACTAACTTAACTAAAATATTGACTCCCCTAATTGTAAGCTTCATCTCCTGTTACATTATGTTCTCATATGGTTTGTTTGGAAATTTTCTCTATGGGGTAATATATTTATGTGCTTATAAAAATGAAACAAAAATATTTTTTAATGATAATGGTTTTGCAATTTTCTCCAAATTCTGGTTCCAGAACCACCACACAGATATAGTAGTGCCAGTGGTGCAAGGAATGCCTATATTCAAGATGACAACTTTATGTAGCCAGACAACATTACACGTGTTATTCCAAATCCCACAAGAGAACTCTTGCAAAAAATCCATTGGCTTTCTCCCACAAGAACCCCACTGTTGGCAGACTTTGGAGTTGCCCAACTGACCTGACAGATCTGTTTCCTATTATATTGTTTAATTACTCTTTTCTGCCTCATCATTTATCCATTTAACTAACACACCATAGATAATGATTATTTATTGTTAACAATTAGAAAATGCACTTGGCCAATTAGTAGAAAGTGGTCCATTATTTCTGTGACATTAAATCATGATTATTCCACTTATTGGGATTCATTCCTAAAATGGAATTTGACATTCCAAGAGTTTCCATGATTTTGTTTGAAACTGTGGCTTATGTTTAGCTTGAGGTATAAAGGGCCAACACAATTTCACTTATCAATAGATAAAACTATGGCAAATCCAGGTAGGAAAGTAAAGAATTAGAAGACTTATGGGAAATTAAAATCTGTGTTATTTCACTAATTTGTTCATCGCTTTGCTACAAAAATTAAACAATGTTTAGTAGGTAGCAAGATATACAGCTACCTTCTTTGGCTAAGACTTCTTTGGCAATTACACACCATTTAGTTTTAAAGTTATTTTAGAAATAAACAATTATCAACACAATTACCTCAATATGTATCCTTTCTGCATGTGCAGAAACACACAACCTCGTTTATTTGTGGTGTATTAGGTAAGTGAACAAACTAAAAGTTTGCCAAAACCTATTCTCTGGCTTTATATAAAATGAAAATACAAATCACAAAATCCTAATGAAAACTAACTTGAATCGAAAATAGCTGCAGAGTCAAGTTGGTAGTGTCTCTTCCCTCTCTACCTCTATTCTCCACCCAGCACACACACACACACACACACACACACACACACACACACACACACATATTTATTCACTCACAGAGACATTTGCCCAGGTATTTTGATGCTTAATTCATCACAATTAAAGTTCAATATCTATGTGCCATTCTCCCCTCTTAGTGTATAATATGCAAGTACCTTTGAATTTTTTATTTGCCTACCTAGTCATCTTAGAAAAAAATAACATTTTCAGCATTTATTTACAGAAGAATTTAACTAAGCCTTACTCAAGTTGTTTGCTATCTTTTCTTGTAATCCTGTGGATAGTGAAATTGAATAGACCTGACATTACAGCATCAGGCAGAAATATTCATAATATAATTGCACAGAATTTGTGAGGTTTTGGGTCAATGAACTGACATCTTTCTGGTCTCTGGTCTAAAAGGACAGCAGAGGGAGCCCCTGCATGGTTTAAGGAAACCAAAGGCAGGCAAGAGAATGACAGACTTCTCAGGGTTGAAAGTTACATATGGTGCCCTCTGCTGGAATCACTGGTAAAAGTTCGGGATTTCAAAAAATTGGCAAGCACTGAATTCCAAACTTGATGTTAGTATGCATTACTAGTCATCATATGGGGCACAGCAGAATTTTCAAAATAAAACTAACTTCAGTTCATTTCAATTAAAAAAAAGTAAATACATCCTTTACATTTTTAACATGAATTTTGGTGTTGATAAATCAAATTTTGTCAGACAATCTCACTACTCTAAAATGTATATCATCCCTGAGGTGTCCAATAGTTTCTCCATAACTGTACAACTCCTACATATTCCAGGATCTTAATATGAAATGTAAAGCTATGACACTCAGGGCTTCTACCAACTTTGAATGATGTGGGCAAGTTTTCCTTGTGATAGTTTACCAATAATTCCAATTACTGAAAACCATTTCAATGTCTGCTTGCTTTTCAACTCCTTTGAAGAATCCTTTAAATAAAGATTTCTTTTAATTTAGATTAATTGGTAATAAAACTATTTTCAATTTTATGATAAATATGTTAAGTTTTAATTATAAATAAAAAAATATTCAGTATAATTTCTACTGAGAAACAGCAACTCTCTAGATATTCCACATAATATTTTGTTAGAGGTAATCACTTGCAAATAATACGCCTATGAAGTCTACTTTGCAAACCATTTTCATTTAACTCTTCCCATTTATTTAAATACTACGTAGAAAAACACTATTGCTTTTTGATTTAAAAGCAAAGTAAGGCTGGAAAATATTCCCTTCATTAATATTTTGTCATGATCCTATGACTGTTGAAAGGGTCCATCTTTGGGAAATAGTAAAGTTAGTAAAGACTGATAGTATCAGTCTACTACTACCAGTAAAGACTGACAGTAAAGAGTTTGATGTTTTGCTTCCAGTTTAGACTGAATGGACTAGTCATTTTGGTATTATGCATTTTTAGTCTATATTTATGGTAACTACTTTCAAATTACACTTAAAAGATACTTAGAATAGTGAACTGTAATGATGAAATATAAATGTACACACAGTACTAACTCGCAAAAATTATACTTTTTATTTAAGAAAAAGGAGGATGTTAATGTTTTCCACAACAAAAAAGAAAAATATATTATTCAATATAAGTGAAAATAAGCAACTTTTCCTTTTGTCTGCTCTGTAACATGAACTTTAACTTGATCGAGCCCAGCAGAAATGATACAACATAAAAGGAAAGTTTCTTGAGCTTTTTCCTTGTATTTGCTCTATTAAAAATATTGAGCATTAATCTAATTTTGAAAATAAGTCCTATATGTCTGTTGGGAGCTGGGAGTTGGGGAGAGAAGAGGTAAACTTGGGTTGAAGATAAACAAGGTGTTCATTTGTTATTGTATGTTCGTATTGACCTTTTCTTGGTGTCCAATTTCACATATATATTTATTTACCTTTGTTTTTGCTTTTGAGAAAGAGAGCGTATGTGCATCCAGGGTTGGGGGGAGGGGCAGAGGGAGAGGAAGAGAATGAATCTTAAGCAGGCTCCATACCTAGGGAGGAGCCCCACTCAGGGCACCATCTCACGACCTGAGCCCAAATCAAGAGTCCGGGGCTTAAACCAACTGAGCCACCCAGGTGCCCCTATGTTTACTTATTTTGAAGTCAGTTAAATTTTAAAGAATAAAGGCAACTAAAGTATGAAAGACAGGAAATCCACATTTTTAGCTTGAAACATATCTACATTTTTTTACAAAGCTTTCAATAATTTAAGAAGAGTAATACTGAAACTCTAAATTTCAGAAAAGTTTAATTTTATGAATTTTTATACAGACTTCTAGAAGGCAGAATAGGAATTAAACTATATGGACTTTGATTCAGACTAAACATTCATCTGTTCATCAGGCAAATAAATATTCAATAGCTCTTATGAGTCAGACCCAGTCCTGGGTCCTGGTGAGGAAGCGGTGCACTGCCCTCATCAAACTTATCCTTCCATTTCACAATAGACAATACTGTTATGCCATTTATCATATTCTTTTCTAAAATGCTAATGGAACACACAAATATTCATAAAGCTCAAACAGAGTTAATCTATCCAAGGCAGAACAAGATTTTATGGAAAGTGTGGGAATTGTTTATTGCGAATAATTCACTGTTAAATTTTATGGATTTTTAATCTCACTTATTTTTTTTTTCTTAACTGTCAAAGATTTCTGAAGCTTTCCCTCATTTTCCTTTCTAGCTTCTCAGTTTGGGGCTGATGTATTGATCGTGTTTTCAAACAAATAACATTCTTGCTCATTTTTAGAGTAGAGTGATATAAGGTAGGGCTTACTAACGTCAAACACTAAAGGGACCAAGATTGTAGCAAATATGGGATAATATAAGTGAACGTTAGAAAGTTCAAACTCAATCTGAAGGAGTTCAATATTCTTTCAATTTCCATCTCTATCACTATCTCCCTTTCTTAAAACTGTGTGTGGAAAGAATATAACACCTTTTTCTCTGAATTAAGCCCATAGTGATTTTGCCAGTGATTTCAGGCTCTTCCGCTCCCCTCTACCTTCCCAACCCTATTTCCGCATAATCTCTTCAAATGCCCTCTATGTGGGGGACACATTTAACAACATCGTTTCTTGTATACCACTGATTTTCAACTTTTTTCCTCTCTAATTTTGTACGTAAATTGTCCTCTGGCAAAAATGATCTTTCTTATTTTTGTCATGAACTTGTATCTTTGAGAACTAATTGAAATGCCATTTCTTTTTTGAAGCAGTCCCTGATTTCTTTCACAACTAGAAGCATCTGTGTGCTTTCTCTAAACACTCATAATATTTTTTCTAAACTTCTTTCAGAGCTTAGTATATTTATCATCTTTATTGTTTTTTTCAGTGTAAATCTTAGGTGCTCCAACAATAAACTCTGAGAATCATTGAGTTTCTGGGTGTGATGAACATGAGTGCTGAATATAATGGGGTTTTTTGAAAACAGATATTTACACAAATAATCATAATATATAACCTGATTATTTTCATCCGAAGCACTTCTTAGTAAGATTATCCCCTGAGGTCCAGAGTGCCCTGAAGGAACATATGGTACCTCATGCCTCAGGCTATTTTGGCTTCCAAGATGTTGTACAAAGTTAGTTTATCAAATGATGAATTGTGATATTTAGAATTAACATCTGAATTAAAATTAAGAAGTACTTTTATTGCACATCATTTTTTTAAGGAGTGACAATTTTCAAGATTATGTTTTGTATTGAGGAAATATGTCTTAGGAAATTTGAAGAAAAGTGATTCAGTTTTGTTTAAATTATGCGAAAGAGACACATATATTTTCACATCCAATAAATCTTTCTCAACTAAAAATAATAGCTAAAAATGAATATATATCTTATAAATAGTAAAATATAAGGAAATATTGCTAATAAAGTTTTTCTCTAAATAATTTTCATGTACTAAAACACTGATGGTCAGGTGTTTATGCCATACACAGAAAAAGAAGATTCTGAGTGTGCGATTATTTACTTAATTGTCACACTTTTTGAATTAACATTACACAGAGATGCAATTATGATAGTCATTAAAATAATATTCATTATTCATTTCTAAATTTCTTCATGGAAATTTAGAACTACCCCTGTGGCATAGATAAATACATCCCCTTTCGCTTTTTTTCTTGAATATAGCTAGACCACATTTCCAAGCCTCCATTTCATGTTTGGTGGGACCACATGAGCAAGTTTTGACTAGTAAAATATGGATGGAAGTAATATATGCCAATTTCAGACCTAACAAATGAAACTTCTCACCACCAGACTTTCCTATTCTGTTTTCTTGGGGATGACTCCAAGGCCTTAGGGGATAGTAGAGCCACACTGTGGTAAGAGACTTCATACCTGAATCACCACTTAGAGGAGAGCCACCAAAACAACAACAAGAATCACAACACACCAAAACACAAACAAACAAACAAAAACACAACTTTCTGACTGAGAACATGCATGTCAGGCTGTTATAGGAGAGAAAAAATACATTTTATTATGTGAAGTCACCAAAATTTTGGTAATTTGTTATAGCAGTTGGCCAACTCTAACACAGAGACATCAGCAAGTCATACTATTTTTCTTGCCATCTGCAGACATGGTCCACATAGACGTGTACATAAAAGGATTACATTTAAAAATCCGGATCAGGCTAACCAAAAGGCAGCAAACCTTAGAGCATGATGAACAAATGCTTTTGCATGAAATCCAGTTCAGTAAGAATAAAAATGTTCGTAAGCTAGATTTTTCTCACAAAAACATTATATTTGCTGGATTATGTGGGGGGAAATTCTTATCTTTAAATGGTAGAAAAGTGTCACTGAGAAAAAAGAATTTTAACACTAAAATCTTCATGCCCAGAATTACTTGAGTAATAACAGTGTGGAAATGGCTCTTATCTTTCATTCTAATATTCGGTAGCAACTTAGAGTTTCCAAAGGGAATTCACATATATTATTTCATTTTACCAACAAAGAAAAATTTTAGGGTAAAAATTATGATTAGCACCATTTTGCCATAAGGAAACTGAGAGTTAAAAATACCTCCAGATTGAGACAGCCGGTAGCAACAGAGCTGGTCAGAATTAATCCATTCCAAACAATGCTACAATTTTTGACTATGTTGTATCAGAAACTTTCCTAGCGTCAGGCATTATTGTGAAGATACAAAGATGAGTAAGAGGTGATCTCACCTGAACTACCCTGTCCTAAGATTACATCATCTCTTCTTTATTTGAGCTAGGAAAGGTACAGCTCATTGCATATCTAAGTAGAATCTGATCTATTATTTTCCAGGAAGGACCCTTTGGCTTTTCAGAAACCTTGGGAGAGTCCTAGCAACTAGAGGCTCTAGCTCATGGCAATTCTCAATACCCTTTCCCTCACATGACCTCACCTGTTGGTCTCCCCGTAAAGTATGTTCTAGCCCATCTGTCTTCCAATCGCCAGCTACTGCCTTGGAGAACATTACATCTGAAAAGCTTTAGGGCTGTGTCTGAAGTGATAATCTGAAAGGCTGCTCCACTTGTTCTTTCTACTTTGTTTGAGCTGGAAAAGACCTTGGGAGAAATCAGGCATTACACGGGCTATCGAGTTCCATAAGTTGCTTTCAGTGCCTTACAAAAGCATGCCTCAGACCGACCTGATCTGTAAACCACATATAACACAGAATATCCTGCTTGTGTTTTAAACATGAGGATTATTTAGTAGGCAAAGACTCAAATAGTTATAATATTGAAGAACTTTGTAGGCTTAATAAATAGTATGTGAGTCATGTGTTACGTGCTTTTAAGTGCTTTATCTCATGTAGTCCTCACAACAAGCCAATAAGATGGATGTTATGAGTAATCCTGAAAATTTAGGCTCAGAAAAGTAGGAAAACTGACCAAGGTCACATAGCTGGTCAGTGAAAGGACAGACACTGGAAGCCTCTTCTTTTCTGATGCCAAAGCCCTTGCTTTTAATAGGTCTTGACTTTGTTATATATCTCTTCTTAGAAACAATGGCACTCCATCAAAAGAAATCTTGAGGTTTGAATTTAGGAAAAAAATGAGCAGAAAGATATAAAATAGTTCCTTACATTTAATGTAATCCTTGCATTACGCACAGCCATCTGTCTGCATGTCTTCCTGAAAGCAAATGGTATGAACTGGCACTTGTAGTCCACCATAATTTTATACTGCTTGATATGAACGACTTATATTTCTCTTATTTGGGAAGATAAGAATACAGAGAGATACATCTCTGTCTGTCTGTGCACTTATGACTGTGCTCTCTGAAATTTATATGAAAAATTCAGTGTATTTTACAATACTTTTCAAACTTCATGGTTCTTACTCTATTGTAAATTGTAGGATAGGAATTTAGTCTTCCTGCTATACCTTTCTTACTACTCTTAGCTATGTCTAATTGTTAAGATAACCAATTCATTAAGGATTAATGCAAAATATCCATGAAATTATATAATAACTATCACAATCAACTTCAATTGAAGGCATATATTTGATGTGTATATAAAGTAGGTGCAGATTATATAGAAAGGGAAGTCAGTTTGGTAACCATGTTTAAATAATTTTCCCAAGGACAAATTAATTGTGAGTGAGCAAAGATAAAACTCAGTCATTCTGACACTAAACTTTGCCTTGTAAGCTTCCCACATCTAAAAATTACTATGGAAAAGAATGGGAAAAGAATTTGTTTTATAGAAATGCCCATTAAAGTTAACCATGTTAGAAAACATTCAATTTGGTGTCTTGAATATATTAATTGTAGAAAAAGTTTTATCGAGGAGCTTTGTTTTGTGCAACAAAAAAACCATCTTATGAATGAATCTGATATTAAGCATAGAGAAGTGACACAGAGGTCACACGTGTATAACAAAATATAACAGGTATTAGACAAGTTAATGGGAAAAACTTAAACATAGTCACCATAAATTAAGCAAAAGAAAGGGAGGGGGTTGTTGAGTTGAAGTATTTATCTTCATCCAATCTAACATCATCCAAAGGAAATTGAAGTGGACTTTTAAGAGCTAACTTGATTGAATTACTTCCTTTGTGCTGAGCACTGTTTTAAATGCTTTACTTGTATTAATTCATAATTCTAAACCATCCTAAAGGTTATTATCCCCCTTTTCCAAATAAGACAACTGAGATACAAAACAGTTTTTTAAAAAATGTCCAAGTTCCATTGCCTAAACCAAGCTTAAAGCCCAGATTTAACTCCAGTGTCCTCATTCTTATCATTATGATTTGGTTATCATAATTACTATTTGGAAGCATTTATTATTGAAGTTTTCTGTCTTAAAAGTTCTGCTAAATTTTAAAACACAGCAATATATTTTAAAAGCTAAATTATGATGTAGCATTCCACATATATTATGTCTCAGAAAAACATCTATACTGACTTTTCTGAGGCTGTAAGTCAAATGATTTCCTATCTGACAACATCATAAACTCCATCTGGAATCTGAAAAGAAAACTGCTCTTGCATTGTCATTAGTCATATAGATTTTTTGGTTGGAACTTGGCAGTAGGACAAGGTGGAAAACTCCATGGTCTACTTGGGAGAGATATCCCTTTAGGGGAAAGACCTGGATGACTGCATTCATGTTAACTCTTCCCAAAACTATTTTTAATTTTGGGTAATATATCTGCTTTGAGATCTTGCCCCCAGGCCAGTGCCAAGTAGAAGGACCACTAATAACTATGCAAATGACTTCTCCCATACCACCTGTATTCCACTTCCTGCTTACCTCTTCAGTTTCCATCAAGTTTCTGACTGCTCAGATTTGAATCCTGACTCTCCCCCTTACTGGCTCTGTGAAGCAAAGTAGTTACTGTCTCTTAATAACAAACTGCCCATCTATAAAATAAAGATTAAAATTGTACATACTTGATAGGGGTTATCATGGTAAGTGAGGTAAAACATGCAAGATGCTTAGACCGATTTCCAGAATTTAGCAAGTACTCACTCAATAAATATTCAGTGCATGCTTTAAAATTTAAAAAGCCAAGATTTGATGTCGCATAATAAACCCCTGTAGATTAGTCCTCAATTTTTCAAAGCACTTTTCCAAACGTGTGGAAGGTGTTCCTGTTCCGTTGTGCTGGTGAAGAAACTGAGACTCAGAGCAGAGCAATAAATTGTCAGGACATAGTGCTTTAGGCACTATGAATACATACAGTCCCATTGACTACTAAGTACAGACCAATTGTGGGTTGTTTCCAAAGTATGATTTTTTATTCTTCCTTCAATGAAAGATAAATGCTATATCCCACATTGTCCATGTTTTGAAGAAAATTTGTTATTTCTCCTTACTCAGCTGATACTATTTTCTGTAGAGAGGGTTCCCCCTGTTTCACAGAAGAAAGGTAAAATGGGTTTAGATTGACAAAATAAGTCCCAGAATCATAAGTGTCATCTATCTGTAAAATATATATATATATTTATAGAGGTGTGGGCTTTCCTCTTAAGGTAATAAGAGAGAAAGAGCTCCTAGCTACAGTCTGGGGACAGATGAACGCAGTATCTGAATTTGGCTGACCAAAAGGCATAGTCTTCTCAGATTCTTCAATGTAAATTGTGTTATAGGCTCAACTAATCCGGTGCCAATGTAAAGAACATTGCTTGCAGAGCTGTACAGATAGAAGCTCACATCTTGAATCCACCACTTACTAGGTAGCTATGCATTTTGGGGACGACTATTTATTTATTTATTTATTTATTTATTCTATTTTATTTTTTTTTATTATTTTATGTTAGTCACCATACAGTACATCCCTGGTTTTTGATGTAAAGTTTGATGATTCATTAGTTGCGTATAACACCCAGTGCACCATGCAATACGTGCCCTCCTTACTACACATTATTTAACTTCCTTTTAATTTCTTTTTCAACAACCCATACCTGATAGGAAGATTTAACATGAGTGTGTTTCTAAAGCACTTATTACACAGCTCAGCAGATGGTAGCTATTGGAATTTGAGTTGATTTGAGCATTAAATAGCAGGTTGAACCAGGGGCCTTGAAACATCCCAAATATGAGATTCTTTAAGTCTATGAATCTTCAAATCCTGACATACAGCTTTTTCTCTAAACACAAAATGTATGCCTACCTTGTGTAATTCAAAATCCTTCCCCTACACATGATAAATAGAATCATCCAGCTGTGGTCAGTAAATTATGAAAAATCACTTAGTATTTTCTGCTGAAAGAGGTAAAGAGGTTATCCCAGATTCCATATTTGCCAAATATTATGCTTATCACCTTTTTACATCTATTCCTGCTAATGCATTCGTGCAAGTGAAACAACGACGTCATTCCATCGCTGAAGTGAAAATCAGCAGTATAGTAACAAAACAACGTTCTTTATGGAAATACATTCTCTAACAAAATGAAATTAATCCAAGGACTTTTGGATACAGTGGAAAATGTATGTGCATGTTTTAATACAGCCTCCCTGGTTAACAAATCTGATGAGCCAGAATAGGGAGGAGGGGAAAGAGGGAGGGAGAGATAGTATGTCAGGGTAAAGAGAAAATTTCCTGGGATTCTTCCTATAATTTTCAAATACCTAATAGCCAATGGTGTTATATCTTTGATTCAAAACACTTTATGAGGTGTAATCAGGCACACAGGGCCATAGAGCATTCTACAGTCTATGAAAATGAAATGTAGGCTTTTTCTCCCTACCTTGTTTGCTCTGAAGCTTGAAAAATCATTTCAGCCCAGATAGCAAAACAGAAAGATGGGCTTTGCTATCCAGGAAAACCATTCACTACTTATGAATTTCTTCTTGAATTATTTTCTCATAATAGTTAATGCTTAATAGACTTATTGCTGACATTGTGGAACATTATATATAAAAAGGAAAAAATTGTTTTTCTGATGTCTTTGTTGACAAGATTAGCATTAAGTTAATAACAATCTGATGCTCCTCACTTGAGCTTAAAAATATTGTTAATTCTCAATAGAAATAACAACTTTAAACTTTCTGTTGTGATCAGCTTCACACCATAAGCATTACGAAAGAGTAAGGAGGAAAGGAAGGGCGGAAGGGGTGAGAACGGATGTAAAAGGAAGGGAAAGGAAAGAGAAAGAAAGAAAACATGGATACAGATCTGGAGAAACTTGTTTATAAAAGTACCACTGATAAATATTTTGTTATGAACTTCCTTATATTATCTTCCTTCTCTTACCTCAAATATTTATCAATGACATAAGCAAAGATCTTGACTTCCCTGATTTTCATTTAGATTCCTAACATTCGAGTCCATTGAGGCTGTATTCAAAGCCTACTCTTCTGGAAGATATCATAGGATTTTAAAAATATGGCTACAAAGAGCAAAAGAAGATTTGAGTCTCTCGAGAAAAGATCTCCAGATTGAATGCTGCATAGAAAACAATTTATTCACCTTATGAACATGAAAGGATGAAAAGACTGAAGGGTAATAAAACTTATCCATTTTGGGGGCCCTCCAGAGGCTGTCTTGTCGGGCTTGGTAGTTGGAAAGTATCTGTAATTGCAAAGAAAACCCTAAATAGTGTCCAAGGAAAATGTTTAAATAGATTTTTAAAACTCTACTGTTTTGTATTCTCTCTCTACTCCTTTACTTGAGAAAAATCCATTCAGAATTATGATGTCATTATTTTTATAGATTTATTCTGCATTAAAATAACCCCCAAATCCTAATAATTAATTCAAATATAATTACAACATACTAAAATCCCTATGCTAGTCTGTAAAAACAAGATGGCTTTTATATTTGGAATATTTGAGCTTAATTAACTTTATTTTTTTTTAAGATATTTTGTTTATTTATTTGAGAGAGAGTGAGCAAGACAGCGAGAGAGAACACAAGCCNGGGGGGGGGGGGGGGGGGCGGGAGGAGCAGAGGGAGAGGGAAAAGTAGACTCCCTGACAGGCAGGGAGCCCAAGGCAGGCTGGATGCCCAGGACTCTGATTCCAGGACTCCAGGATCATGATGTGAGCCAAAGGTAGATGCTTAACCAACTGAGCCACCCAGGTGCCCCAAGCTTAATTAACTTTAAGCCCCTATAGTTCCATTTCTGAAAATCTCTCTCAGTAAGTAGGACTGATAAATTAATAGGCAACTATTTGGCCACTAGGAGTATATAAGTTGTTAGATCATGAGATGGACTAAATCATAAAGATTTTAATGTATAAGAGAACAACATGGCAACTATAAGGGAAAAACAAACCCAAGAAGAATAAAGGAAAGTGATCAAAGAAGAGAAATGGGGAAATAGTTGGAAAAGACCTGAAGAAAGAAAGAAAGCAGACACTGACCAGGATATAGCCCAAGTGAGTGATTATTTCTGTCTGTCCATGGGTATTTGTCATCATAGAATTGAAGTTCTACTGCAATGAGCAGTTTTGACCTCCCTGCACATAACTGAACACTCTCCTTGCTGAAATTTACTTCATCTGAGAAGAGTGAATGGGACATGGTCTGACAGCCCAAGTATACTTTTGTCCATTCCCAGGTCACAAGGTCGACATCCATGAGATGGATGCAATGTATTACAGACTTTCCCAATAGAAACCAAGTTATAGCAGTATACTGACGGGAAATTTTTGACACCCAAAACTTTATTGTAAATGAGAATATTGGGAGCGTCTGTGTGGCTCAGTCATTAAGCGTCTGCCTTCAGCTCAGGGCGTGATCCCAGAGTCCTGGGATTGAGCCCCGCATCGGGCTCCTCCGCTGGGAGCCTGCTTCTCCCTCTCCCACTCCCCCTGCTTGTGTTCCCTCTCTCACTGCCTCTCTGTCAAATAAATAAATAAAATCTTTTTTAAAAAATGAGAATATTGACTTCCACTGAAGAGCTAGCAGTGATCAAATTTTGTGACTTTTGGGGGACTTAACACTAAGGGGAAAAAAAACAATAAGGTGCACACTCTATGGCTTTGGAGGGCTGTCCGTGGCCCACTGGCAAAGACCATGCCCATTTAGCTGCTGTGAAAGATAATATATTTACAAAAAAAGCTGTATATGGCAATGTTTTATTGATATTCAGAGTTACAATCAGAACCAGCTTAACTCTTGCTAGTCAATATCAGAAGCTATGCGGTAGGGAGGGTGTTAGGGGGTGGGGTGGCAGGCACTAAACAGATATAATCCAAAGTACATTTTATGGAACACAAAACTAGACAAACACTCTCTCCCCTTGCAAAGTATCTTTTTAATCAAATAAATATAGGGAGCATTGCATGTGTGTGGGTATATATATGTGTGTGTGTGTATATATATGTGTTTATACATATACATATACATGTGCATATAGATATAAAACCTCCTTGGAGAGAAAAAATTTACATTAACACATAGCAAGTACATACACACCAATACACATAGAAAAGTCTCTGAAAACTCCCCCCAAAGCATAGCATTTCCCAGGCATTTCTGACTGCTGAGTTCATTGGCATCTTTGGAAACACTGCTGTTGAAGAATGCAGCTTGATGTGTGGGAGCCATGTAAGACTTTATGTAAACAAAATGCAGGAAAGGGTACAAACTTTCAGCTACAAGATGAATGAGATCTAATGTAAAACATATTGACTGTAGTTGATAAGACTATAACGTAAAATTGAAATTTTCTAAGAAAGTAGAGCTGGTATGTTCTCTCACACACACAAAAGATAATTACATGAGGTGATGGATGTTTAATTAGCTAGATGGGGACCCTTTCACAGTGTATACATATGACAAATCACCACCATGTACACTTTAAATGTCTTATAATTTTATTGTCCAATTATTCCTCAGTAGAGCTAGGGGGAAATTGCAGGATAAAATGAAGTATTTGGTAAGAAATCACCTTAATAGAAGAGAGCTCTTCATATATTTTAATCCTAATAAGGCAATCGTAATGCCTGAAAAATTGTGCGCACTGAGAATTTTTGCCTTGCCTTCTATGTCTCCTCGCTGAGTGGTCCTCAATCCTGGCTGCACATTTGAATTGTCCAAGGATCTTTTTATACACAAAGTGTGACTTAATTGATTTGAGCTGAAACCTGAGCATACGTATTTATGGAAATTTCTCATGTGACTCCAGTATTGTCAGGCTGAGAGTCACAAATGTGTTAAAAAAAAAAATTGTGGAATTCATTTTGAGACCAATGAAAATGTTTAGCTTGTAACTAGAGGCTTTGATCAGCTCAGCAGGCTGTGGCATGGCCTTGTGAAAGAGATATTTGTAATTGATGCTGGCTTGAAAATCCTCTCATTCAATGCTAGCTCACCATCAGCCTTTCTCTCTTCCCTCCTATTCTGTTTTGTTTTGCATTAATAAGTTAGCCCTCTTGTTATGCTCTCTCCTTCAGTTTCCTCCCCCATGACCGCCCTCTCCTGCCTTGTAGAAAGGAGTTTTAGTGTTGCTGACCTCTCCTGGCTGTGAGGAATAACACACAGATGAAAACAGCTTTGGTGGTCATGCAGCTGACAATAATTGGATTTGGTATCACTAACCATCTAAATGCATATAGGCCAATATAAGCCACTTCCCTCTTAGCTATGGTAGGAGGCCAAAAATAGGCACAATTACCATCTAGGAAATCTCATACTGTTGCACAAGGAGCAAGTAGCCCCTCCCTCTCTCACAGCATGTACTACCTTTTATGGGTAATTTGCTTTCCTCCTAATTGAACATTCAGGTGGTGCACAATAGCACCATCTTCTGACATTATGTACACAAGTTCTTTGTTTCAAATATACATATAAAGTTTGCATCAGCATCTAGCTTTTTTTTATTATTGTTGTCAAAGGGTAGCTTACAGTTTTCTCCATGCAACAATTCTATTTAATGAAATTGTGGATCCGAGTGTCAACTCCCAACAATAGGAAATGTGGGACAAGTGTTTATTTCTTTCTTTTTTCCTTGGAGGACAGGCAGGGTTGGGGTACATGCTGGGCAGGGAGTGTGCACAAATAGTATAGGAAGGAATCTTTAGAAGATAGTTTTTTGCTTCACTCAAATAGTTCTATAAACATGAAACACCAAAAAGAAAAAAAGAAAAAAAGAAAAGAGAAAAGCTATCTTTTAAATGTATATGTGAGAAGGACCAAAGGGAAATGAGGAAGGGGAGAAAAAAGGGGGAGATGGTCTGAAAAAGGAAAAGGGAGAACAAGAGAAGGACAGTACTTAGGATAAATTGTGAGAGCCCATTGCCTTTACCCAAAATTCTGTTAGTAAGTAACTTCACAAGTGCTCCTTTCTTATTCTTCAAGCCTAGACACTAACAGTTTTGCTCAAATCCCCATGAAGTGATTTATTTAAAAGTGCTTCTTCACAGAAAATCCACAAAATGGAGTCAAATGGTCTTGTCCCTACTCCCACCATCAATTTTTGTTATCTGTACCAGTAAGGGAGTGATGTTTATTCTTTTCCTTTTTTTTTTTTTTTTTTTTTTGGTCTCAACTATGTAAAGAAGAAATCTGTTTTTTATCAAACACTCATTGACTTTTTTGAAAATATCATAGCACTAAACTTCAAAATACATAAACTGAGATTACTTCTTTAAATGAGAAAATCATTTCTATATAGGAAAATTAATCATCTCTCCAGACTGAACTGAACCCCTAAATCTAAGGTTGAAAGTTTGCAGGGTATACCTTGGAAATATTGCAAGTTTAGTTCCAAACCACTGCAATAAAGTGAATATCTCAATAAAGCAGGTCAAATGAATTTTTTGGTTTCCCAGTGTGTGCATATGAAAGTCATGTTTACATTACACTGTAATCTATTAAGTGTGCAATAGCATCATGTCTAAAAAAATGTATATGCCTTAATTAAAAAATACTTTATTGCTAAAAAATGCTGACCATTACTAAGCTCTTGGTGAGTTTTAATCACTCATCACAGATCACCAGAACAAATATAATAATAATGAAAATTTTGAAATATTGTGAGAATTACCAAAATGTGATACCAAGACACAAAGTAAGCAAATGCTATTATAGAAAGGGTGCCCACACACTCGCTCAATACAGGGCTGCTACAAACTTTCAATTTGTGAGACTAAACAAAACACAGTGTCTGCAAAGTACAACAAAGCAAACCAAAATAAAATGAGGTATGCCCATAATCTCTTCTTACATCTCAGAAGAACTAACAAAACTAACATATTTCAGAAAAGGATCTGAGTCTGTTAAATTTCTGAGCCGACAGAAAGTGTTCATGATGTTGCCTCCGCCTCTTTCACATACTGAAAGGACAGTTTCCCTTTCCATAAATTCACTCCATGTTGCTGCACACTATGTATTTGATCATTCTTCTATCATTTGGTACTTTGTTCAATTAGCATGCACAACCACTTTATACATCTACGGAAATTCTACAGAACATTCTATCATGACAAATCAAATGAGAAGGGGCTCTGAAACCTAGCCTCCATGGTTCCCAACGGACTTGGAGAAGAATGCAGCCCTTCCTAAGAGATATCCTGGAAAACGCTGTGAAAGGCGACAGCCTCCTAAGGCAGCACTACCCACCTCAGCAAAGTACATGAATTAGATGTTTCGCTCCTTTTAAGACCTGGACAATTTAAGTACCTATTTTGCTGAACTGATGAGATGTGGTGAGCTAACGCAAGGTCATGATTACAATGACATTTGGAGCAGAAGTGGCCTCTGAAAAAACACCATAGGAGACCACATCCAAAGGGAGACTCAGCCATGATTTTCATTCTCACAATATTCTGACCTAGAACTCCTCTGTGTGCAAAATAGACTCTATCTTATGCTTTCTCGAAAATAAACAAACAAACAAACGTAATATATCCTCCCTTTATTTTCTCCCCTTCCTTCTAAGTGGCCTTCACCAGACTGTAAGGAATTCCGTAACTCAGTAGCTTCTCATCCATCATTTTTTCTGCATTTGAAAAGCATGGCTATGAGGGAAAGGGAATAATCCACATTCTGTTTCCCCATTTTTCATTGCTCAGAAACTCTGATGACAGCATATCAAATGAAACTCCTATGACACAATCTCCTACTTGAATAAGTCCAGGTGTCCAGGTATCACCACATCAGCCCCTCACCAGCCTGGTTCCTGTTGATAGTTCATGCTCCATCACCAGGGAGAGCAATGGACCTGCTGACAACATAGCATCCCCCATAATACGGAGGCTGAAGTCATGCCTACTGGCCAGACTGCTTGAGGCTAGGTGATGGAGGCTCCAAAATAGAAGCATCAGGAAATAGTAACCCATTAACGACTCTTGAGCAGGGAATTTGCTTTTGAGTGAATAACCTGGGAGTCATATGTAAATTATGCCAAAATACAGATTGGTATAAGAGACAAGACCTGTGGAATTTGTAGTATTGCAGGTATAGATGAAAATCTAGAATGGAGAAAGAAGAGATGGTGAATTTCGATGATCTTCAAAAGAAAAGTACTTTGAGAAATTAGGATCTGATTGGATCTAAATAATAAAAGACACAAACACTTCTAAATTGACTGCACAAATAAAGACCTTCAGTACTCGGAGAAGTTTGTTGCCAGAAAGAGAGAAGTTTGAAAGGATAGTCAGATTGCTGGGAAGATGAATTTGGTTTTAGACATGCTGTTAAAAGTAACTGGGTATTATGTAAGACTGATGAATCACAGACCTGTACCTCTGAAACCAATAATACATTATATGTTAATTAATTGAATTAAAATTTTTTTAAAATGTTAAAAAAAATAAAGGCAAGATATACAAGCAAATAAATCCAACAGGTGCCTCGTGATTCTGAAGTGACAGTTTGGTGGGAAGGTGGAACTAGAGCTGGGCATGGAGGAGACAAAATGCAGAGGTGATGCATGAAGCCATGAGTGGGTGAGATGTCCCAAAAGCAAGTGTGGCAGGAGTTTCAAAGGTAGAGATGCCAGAGGAAGAGGAAGGAAGGAACCTGGATGCAAGGAAAGATGCGAGTGCAGAATTCAGAAGATCAGAAGAGAGATCGGCAGGGAAAGTAGCATAGTGCGTGGGAAGAGCAGCAGCTTGGTAGTTACAGAGTCTAGACCTGGGTGTAGGGTCTGCTCTTACTAACTCTTAAGACCTTCTCTGAGCAGAATTCCTTGTATGTAAAATAAGGGATTAAGATAAGATCAGCATTTCTTAAGAGTTGCTGCACATAAGATTTGAAGTCCTAAACAAAGCAAACAAAGTGTCCAGTGTTCAAATACACTTGGGAAATGTTTGTTTAAAAACACTGTTCAACAGATTTTGTTTATTGCAGGATTTATCATAATTTTTATAATACTGACGCACATCATCAATCTCCAAGATAGGAGATATAGTTCACAATGTTTCCTAAGTTATTTGACAAAAGAACTTGTGGGGTGGGGTGCATGGCATTTCAAAGGGCAGCATCCCACTGTGGAAAATAGTAGTCCGGAAACTTTCTAATGACCCTCCCAACTCCAGAGTTTTATGAATCTATCAGACATATAATCTGATTCTTAAAAATCATACCTATTTTAATAATAATAACAACACAGAAATGCCAATGTCATCATTACATGTTATCTTAAAGCTCAGAAATGTACATTTATTATTTCAAACTCTGCTTCTGATCCATATTTATCACTGTTATCTGCACCGTCAAAAATGACACATTCATATAGTTCTCTGAGTAAATTATGTTCTTATAAACGTGTAGTTTATTTCTGTCAAATACAAGATTTTTATCATGTGAGGTAACAGATTTGTTCTTGTGGTAATATTTCACAATATATATGTACACCAATTCATCACGTTGTGCACCTTAAACTTCCATAGTGCTGTATGTCAGTTATGTCTCAATAAACCGGGAGAGGAAAAAAAAGATTTTTGTGTTTTTGCACACTCGATAAAGAATCTACGCAAAAGGTTTCTCCTCAAAATTGAAGGATCCTAAGAACCGTAAGTTATATACTATTTAAAATTAAGGGGAAAAAAGAATTTATACAGAATTCATGATATATTTATCTCCGGCTCTAATACTGAAGAAAACAAACCCACTTGCCAGTCCTGCCTGACCACAGCACATAATTCTTTTCACCCTGCCCGCTCCTGTTCTTACTGATTCCTGACCAAAGTTCAGTGATGCTGTTGCTCATGGATGGAGCTGATGGGCTTCTTGACTTTGTCCTCCCCTCTCTGCAGACCAACCCCAACTCCCTGACAACTTGGCCCATGTGACAGCCTCACTGAACTGTTTTCTTCCAACCTCCATTCACAGACTTATTCACTGGTGATTTTTTTAAACAAATTTTATGTGCACTGCAAAATGATCAAAAAATATTAAATCAAATGTTAACCATAAAACTATTGATATTTCCTATTTCTATCACTATTATTCTTATTTCTATAATGAACATGCACTTATTTTATAATAAGCAATCTTTTAATGCTTTGTACATGGCTTTCTAGCACTCAAAAGATTATAACAAACAAATGAAGGTTTGAAGGTGGGAACAGAAATTTGGAGGCAGTTACTGGGATAGCAATGAAGTGACAACTGACAGGCTGACATCAAGAAAGGTGACAGAAAAAGGCATACACTGGGATCTGTTACTACTTGGGGACAGATGTTCATTCAAAATGATAAACATGAGTGATCAAAAAAAAAAAAAAAGTGCTCCAGCCTGTGGGTTAGTCAGCATTGAAATGCACAATATATTTTATAAAAATTTAATCCAGAATGATAGAAATGGTATGGCACACGAAAGGGTAAGCTTGAGTGACTAGGATGTCAGTGCATGACACACCTCTTCCTTTTCTGCCGGGTAAAGCGACGTCAGTATGGTTCCGCATAAATATGTGCTAAACCACATTACATATGGTCAGACGTTTTCTACTTGTCAGTTTTTACCAAAGTGTTTTTGTTAAAGTTTGTTGTCTTTAATTTGCTTAAGTGAAAACCAGCAAAGACACATTTTTAATTATCTGACTGCACAAATTCCAAACAGTGAAAATGGTGCCCTGGGCCATCACGCTATAGAAGGTAATGATAGCGAGGTAGGCTATCTGGCAAAGGGGCCTCACTATCCGAGGCATCCCCTTAATGCAATATTTCCCACACTTTTCCGACAAAGATATAGAAAACAGCAGATGCATTTTGTAGGCAATGTGGGGAAATCTTATTTTTCTTAATTTTAAACTTAAAGTATTGTAATCACTTTGGCCTTCAAATGAAACCCTGACTTTTCAAAAGATTATAATAATTGGCAGTTTTCCTCCTCTGGATTAGAAAACCTGAACCACTTTTCAGTTTAAAATTAGCTCAATAAATTTTATTTCAGTAAATAACCCATGTTCTAGTTTTTCCTGATTGGTACAATATGTATTTTTCTTCCCACAATAAGCACCTGACAGGAAACATTGTCAATTTCTGAGTTGGCCCTTTTACAAGATAGCTTACTTAAGGACAGTGTATTTTTGAAATTAGAATACCATCGTATTAAAGTGGTTCTATACTCAATTACACCACCTTTGGAGATACGAACCAGAAACATTAGACCCCATGCACAATTTCATTCCCCTTGTGGTCAAAGCATCTGTGGGTATCGCTAGATCTCAATACGGTGACTGCACCATCCAGACAAACAGCAGCGTGGAAGTACCCTCATTTCAACACTTCACAAACTAAAGCAAAATTGGAGGCAAATTTTTAAACAAAACTTAAACTATACTTCTCTCCAGTTTAATTGATCCTGAGAAAATAAAGGGCTCCTACCAACTTTCCCCCAAATAGGAAAAAGTTTATGATAGAGAGAATGGTAAATTACAATCATCACTTATAGATCTCTTGGTATGTGGTCTCCCCCTAATTTCTGTAATATAACATGATTGGCATCTTAGATCTGTTTTCTTATGGAGAAATGCCAAGCCAGGCCACATTTGTCTTTTTTGGATAGGAGGTATATGCCAGACAATGAAAAGTTTCATATATAAACTGTTTACCTCTGAAAGAAAGCCAAGCAAACATGCCTTACAACAAGAGCACATAATCACCAGCAGTGTTTTTGTTAGAAGAGAAAAAAACAAAACAAAACTTGGTAATTGGAGTAAAGAGGTTTTACAATTTGAAGTTACACCTGGCATCCTTAGAGTTATAAAGGAGGAGTAGCAAAACATTATTTAAGAAAAGTACACTAAAATATCCTAAGGCTCATGTAATGCTTAAAATCCAAAAGTAATTGCCTTCTCTCTAAGCCGAGACACAAAAACACTGTATGTGTAGAAGCCTTCAACGTGGCAGCATCTTCCCGGTTTTCGGAAATCTTGAAATGAGCTTTGTCCTCTATTTTCTTTCTACAAACATTTTAAAGCCACCATAATCTTTCTTTTGCCCTATCATCCTCCACGAGCTGTGTTTTAGCGCTTAAATAAGTAGTCCACTTTGCTATCTAGAGATGGGCTTCTGAGCATGAATGACCTACTCGATTGATAGATTAAGTTCAGCATCTCGTTTAGAGGAAAATTACACAGCAGTCAAGAATTTAACTCAGTGGGCCAGCCAGGCAGCCCTGTAAATAAATGTTTATTGCCAGGTGGTCATACCATTCCCTTCTGTATCCTCTTTGGCAGCTTTTGGGCTGCATTGGCTGTGTTAGAGGCTGTATGGTTGCACGATATAGAAGATTTACTTTATGGACCTTTATAGAAAGAGTTTGCAACCCCCAGGCTTTAGAAGATACTAACAACGAATGGAAAATGAAGCCTTAAACTGCATGTACAGTGATGATAACTGTAAGGTTTATTCTGTGTGCACACTGAGTATAAATATACTAACAGCATGCAGTTAAATAGAACCAACATGGATAAGGCTGGACTATAGAGGTGAAATAAAAGGATTTANTTTTTTTTTTAAAAAAAAAAAAAAAAAAAAAAAAAGAATTTAACTCAGTGGAAATTGTTTTTAATGCACTCTCTATTTTTCAAAATGGCACATATAATCCTCATTGTAAATAGATTACATAAAAAGAGAAATATTGTTTCTGAAATCTTTTTCTTTGACCCGGCAAATGTTTGTATTTTCCCATATTATGCTCAACTTTCTTCTAACTTTTGATATTCTGAAGTGTAATTTTTGTTAGCGCAAGAAGAATATTCTACCACTAAAATCAAACGTGATTTTATACTTATTTAACTACACTTTACTTAAAGAAAGAAAGGAACCAAATATCTGTCTTCCCATAGCAAAGCACAGAGTGCACATATTTCCTATAAATTAAAATCACTGTGCCCGGTTATCTACCCAATGCACCAGTATCAAGTCATACAGCTGTACAATGGTAAATGACTCCATTGATTCACATCATCTCAAGACATTCATATCATCAGATCATATCAAGACCCATGAGGAAACCTCCCTTTGAAGTGGCTGAGTAGTGCTTATATAGGTCATCGAAATAGTTTTTCTTGCTCTTTGACCTACCATTCTACTGGCTCAAGTCTTTCTTGATTATTATACCCACATCCCATTATCCCTTCAAATCCCACCATCACCCACATATTCCAATATTCAAATTTCACCTCTCTTGATCTGTATTTTCAGTCCTGCAAAATATGCAGTCTCAGTTCTCTAATATTTTCCTGTATCATGTAATCAACTGATACATAGAAAGTGGAAGAACTAAACCAGAAATGGAGACAATGCTAATGTGATATAGTGGTAAAGAGTTTTAATTCAAGTCAGAATACCTAGTTTTGCATTACAATTCCATTACTTGTTATCTCTGGGGCCCCAGATGTGATAATAGTATCTACTTCATGAAATTAATGTGTGAATAAAATGAATGACCCTCTCTTGTTATGTCTCTGTCAAATAAATAAAATCTTTAAAAAAAAAATTAAAAGGCAAAGTTGTCATGTGCTAATAAAGATGGAGCTAATAATAATTCCAGAATTCTACTAGGTGGATATTTTGATTTCTTAAATCCTGAAGCTGTACTGAAAAAGATATATGAGTTGGTTCTCCCATAAATTTCCTTTAATTCAGTTCAACAATAATACAATAACTGAGCATTTACTATTTGAACAGTGATAGGTGATAGAGAACAAAAGGAGAAAAGGGAAAAAAGACAAGAACTAACATACATTAAATGTTAAATAGGTGTCAGGCCTTATACGCAGTATTTTCTTTTTTTTCAAATTTTATTTAAATTTTAGTTAGTTAACATACAGCATAATATTGGTTTCAGGAGTAGAATTTAGTGATTCATCACTTATATACAATACCCAGTGCTCATCACAACAAGTGCCCTCCTTACTACCCATCACCCATTCCATCCTCTGCCCACCTCCCCTCCAGAAATACTCAGTATTTTATTTTTATTATTTTTTAACTTTTTTAAAGATTTTATTTATTTATTTGAGAGAGAGAGAGAGAGCGCACACAAGTGGGGGCGGGAGGAAAGGGGCAGAGGAAGATGGAGAAGCAGACTCCTTGCTGAGCAAGAAGCCCAATGCAGGGCTCAATCTCAGGTCCCTGGAATCATGACCTGAGCCAAAGGCAGACATTTAACTGACTGAGCTACCCAGGAAACCCAACACTCATTATTTTAAACTGTATCCTAAAGGGAAAAAAGAGTCGGGGTAGAGTCTTAGCAAGAGTCGTATAATCATAACTGAATTATTAGAAAAATAACTGCTAGAAAGGTAAAAATGGATTGGAGTTGGTGGCTCCTGAATAGACAGAAATAAAAACAAATTAAAAACAAAAATACAGTGATATTACTCAAATAGTTCAAGTAAGAAGTGAAGGAAGTTTGAACTGCAAGACGGAGGTTAATGAATGGATCTAGGAGTGGTAGGTATAAGAGGCCCCCTAGAAATATAACTGACAGAATTTGGTGGATAAATGGATATCAGTAGTAATGACAAAAGAGAGAGATCTTCAAAATATTCAGGTCATACTGCCAGTAACTACTTAGAAATATATCTGTAGTTCCAGGGAGAAAACAGAGCCAGAAACAACAATAGATGATAGAGAGATGATAACCATTGATAGATGCCTACAGTTCATATTTCCATATTTATGATATATGTTGTAAGAAGGAAGTACTATGCACCTCTCCTATACAAAAATAGGTGGAAGTTCAAGCCACAAGAGTAAAGAAAGGAAACAATATCCCTCATAGAAATAGAATATGAAGTAACAAGAGAAAGTTAAAGGTGAACCTTTAGGAAGTTGGCGCCACATAAGGGAGAAACACAAGAAAAGGAAATACTAAAGGAGATAAGGATATTTAAACAGAGAAGTAAAGAAGGGGGAGGAGATGCAGCAAGAAATTCACAGGATCCCCTGAGGAGAGTGACTGCAAGAAAGCAGAAACATCCATCAGTGGCAAACACTGCAGAGATTAAACAGGATAATGACCCCGAAGAGCCCATTGATCAGGCAGTTAGAAAATCTCGGCAGCGTTATTAGTCTTTTGGATACAATGGGTTGTGGATCAATGCAAAAACTTCAAACTTTTATGAAAAAGTTGGCAGTGAAGAAGAATATTGAATTTGCTTGAACAAAAGAGGATTTTTAAGATTTTAAAGATGAGGATAGATTTTTTTTAAAATTTCTAAGAGGAAAGAAGCAAAAGAAGAGGTATATATTTTAAAATATCCTAGATAGGGAATGACAGATAGACAGAGAAAGATTGGGGTAAAAATCAAAAGGGCCTTGATCAAGAGCATAGGAAGAGAGAGCCCAGGAAAGGACAAGAACACTCCTTTATTTCAGGCAGAGAAGAAAGGGCAAGCCCAGCGGGTGTTTTGCGCAATAGGAGAGAGAAGTTAAGGAATTTTAATAAGGTGTGTGTGTGTGTGTGTGTGTGTGTGTGTGTGTGTGTCCAGTATAAGTTCAATCATCTTGCT
Organism: Ailuropoda melanoleuca; assembly: GCF_002007445.2. Lineage (NCBI taxonomy): Eukaryota > Metazoa > Chordata > Mammalia > Carnivora > Ursidae > Ailuropoda > Ailuropoda melanoleuca. The sequence continues at coordinate 20,675,982 of NC_048228.1, read as the reverse complement.
TTATAGCAGGACTGAGATGAGGTAATTTGCTGAAAGAGAGGGACAACCAAGTGGAGGTCGAGGTTTAAAGGAGGGAATAAAGTTGGAAATTTCTCCCTTGAGAGATAAAGGAATGAGTGGACTAGAGATAAGTAAGAGGATTGCTGAACAGTCCTAAGGCTCAATTTTAAATTCTGGTATTCCAACCACCAGAGGTGAATATTTTTCTCCATCAACACCCTCTAATACTGGAGGAAGAGAAGGATTCAATTGTCTTAGAGCTGGGCATTGTCTCATGCCTAGTGTGGAAAAACAGAAGGACAAAAGAACTAAGAATGGTCTTTAAGTCAGTTCTTAAAATAGTTGAGCCAGGAATCTAAGTTGAGTATAAAGGTCAAAGAGACCACAAAGAGGGAAGGTGGGTAACAGTGATGATGATGGTGTGATGGCAGACACTGTAGCTCTGGGTGCTTGGCACTAGTCTACGTATTTTACATATATTAACCTTTTTAATCTATGCAGGGTCATGTCATGCATGCAAAAATAGGTTTATTTCCTAAGCAGCTGTACACCCCACATCACACCCCCACTTTGAGAGTGTTTTATTTGTAAATGCATTTGTATATAACACATTACTTCCAGGACACATGGGCAATTTGTTTCCACTTTTCTAATTCACATTCTAGATGGCTTTGGTTCAGCACTGGAATATTTAGCTCATTTTCCAAACATCACATTAATGCATGATTTAGGAAGTAAACAAGAGTTGAAAATAAAATCCTCTTGGATATTCTGTTGTTTTAAAATCTGAAGGGTTCAGTAATCCTTTAAATCTGTAATCACTAAAAAGACAGCCATTGTCACTAAATCACATGTAGGCTTACAGAAACCACATAATGCAAAGTTCTCCAAAGAATAATTATCATTAAATGTGACCATGAAACAATAATAGTATGTTACAAGGCCACTTACACACGCATGCTATTTTATTTGACATTATTGAAGTCTTTATTCTCTTGCTTAGAGTTTAGGTTATAGCAAATCCAATCACGGTAATAAAATTATCAGAGGTGAAAAAGCAGTTCTCTAGCATTTGAAAAAAAATGTGAATATTCAGCAAGATGCATAAACAGGGAGACGTATTTGAATTAAAGCTGGCCTACTAGGCCACATCTATCATGAAAAATTTTAAACCCTGAAATATCTATAACATATAGATATTTTAACATATGATTTGTTACAACCACAAAACTACATATATAATCTCTATATGTTTGGTTACAGCATTAACATTAGTAAACATAGTACATTTCTTTTAAAACTTTTGTATCTCATTGTAATCAACACAACTTTTACTTAGAACAGTATATTGATGAAAATTTATACTATTCCGAATTCTTTTATAATGATCTTTTCTTCTTCCTTTAAGCATTTTTTTAATTTAAATTCTAGGAAATGTGCCTGTTTTTATTATTATTATTTTAAGATATCCCCCCATTAGTAGCCTTTCCTATTCCATCTCTACTTTTTGAGACTTTTTTAACCTTAAAGCTACCTGCAGCATCTTTAGTTTCTTCTATTTTTGTATATGAAGATATTTAGAAGCCTAATCTTTTGATTTTCAATAACTAAGGTTTTTGGACAAGGTTAAATTCAGACTTTTCCTTATGATGACATCTAATCTTTAAGGAATAGAAAGTTATAGAAATTTTCCAATGTATTATGCTACTAACTATTAATAGTGTTTCAGTTTTCACAGAATTGGTCTCTCCTCTTTAAAAACTGAGAAACTAGAATGAGAACAGGAGATTAAATGACGTTGGGAGTCACAAAATAGAAGATTGGGTACTGGGACCACAATCTCCCAACATCGGAATCCTATCCCATGGATCAAACACAGAGAGAAAACTGTACCCCAAACTTCCCATCTTCATTCTCCAAACCTTCAGTCTGCTGAAGTTTAATTTTTTAATCTATCTAGGAAGGCCTTTGTACATTGTCAGGAGCTTGAATAGCCAGTCACAGNCAAAAAAAAAAAAAAAAAAAAAAAAAATCTGTGTGTAAACATCTCTGAAAAAGGCAAATGATAAATAACACAATTGGGCATTTCTTTTATCTTCCCAGCTTCAGACTTTTGCTAGCTTATAAATTTTTAGAGGAGAGCTATAATGCTATTGAATTGATGACAGCAAGAGACAAGAATTTAGAGACAGTAAGATTCCTTCAGACAGACATTCCCCAGACAAACTGATAGCACTTAAGAGTTTAAGTGACACCTCTTTTCTAAAATCCCTAGAACAAAACCCAAAAAGAGCCGTCGGATCTCAAGGCATCAGGTGTGAACTGAAACACAATTCATCCCTTGGATTATATCATATCACCCCGTAAGCCTCTATGTTAACAAATCATATAGAATATGGTTCCACTTCTTTTCTTCTGAAAAGTAATTAGGCAAAACCTTCTCTTTTCATTTACCTTTGGTGGAAAAACAGCTGGATGCCAAGAGGAATTTCCCATTCCATGTTCAACATAAGAAGAGTCTTTATTTTTATGTCAATTAAAATATTTTTTCTTTTGAATATAACTTGGACGGACATAGACATATTTACTTGAAATATTAATAAATCATGTACCATTAGAGGAAAAGTCATATAAAATTACAGGTGTCTTTGTATGTTCTTAATAACACCAAAGTAGTTTTCTAATCTATAATATATTGGCTTTTAAGGACTGGAGATGAGACTGTGTGCTAGGTCAAAAAGTATCCATGACCAGCAAGCATGTGGCCTGAGTTTGAATTCCAGTTCTTCACATACCATGTTTAAAACCTTGCTCAAGTTGCTTTTGCTCTTAGACCATGGTTTCCTCATTTTTAATCTTAACAGAAAAGAGGTAGGTGTTTTTTTAGGTTCTTTTGAGTCCTATATTGTGTGCAGAGAGATAACATATTTCTAAATACTAATATAGCTGTGTATTAGCTATGCAAGGCAGAATTGCCTCAGCACTCAACTGGCCTGGTAGATGGCCGGGCTTCCTACTAAGGCACCTCTGGCCAGATGGGAGTTTTATGTAAAACTGATGCAGTCTTCATCCTCATTCAAAAGACTCATAAGATTTCTGGAACCTCTTCAAAACAAGTCTTACCAAACCCATTTTGATGAGTTATGTCTACACAGATCAGAAACATATGTATTGAATCTTCCTAAGATTTAAAAATTGAATGAAGATAACACAACAAAATGAAGTTTGAATTTTGTCAAAGCTAAAAAATTAAATTCTATATGACACTGTGGACAAGAAGCCACTGAGCTCTTCCCACTCCAATGCTGAGTTCCTATTAGTTCAATGTCTCCTTTGCTACCCATTAAATGATCTTTCTTTTTCTCAAAGTATGATTGGGAGATGGAACATTCATCAGTTAGAATCACTCTTTCTTTCTTTTCTTTCTTTTTCTCTTTCTTTCTTTCTTTCTTTCTTTCTTTCTTTCTTTCTTTCTAAATTTTGGCGAGTATTCAAGGAAAATCAGACTCAAATTCCTGAGCTCCACATGCCTAGAGAGAGCAGTTATCATCAGCACTCGTTTAGGTCAGATGGCCTCCCTAGCATTTGTCAGCCTTGTACATATGCACTTTTAACTAAAGAAGGACAAGGCCAAAGAGTAGGGTTGAAGGTGATCTGTCACTATCAAAGGTGAATGACTCCAGGTATCTCTTCCCCAAAAGAGAATGAGGATATGAAGGATGGTGGGATACAGTGATGCAATGTTCAAATACTGAATCCTTCAATATAGTAGCTGCCAGCCAAATACAGTTATTTAAATTTTAACTTAAATTAAAGAAAATTTAAAAATCAGTCCACTAGTTGCAAGAGCCACATCTCAAGTGCTCAATAGCCACATGTGTCAGATGACTGCTATACTGAATAGTGTAGACATGGAACATTTCCATCATCACAGAAAGCTCCATCGGCCAGTACTGGCCAGTATAAAGGCTAGCATATAGTAGGCACCCAATGAATTAAAGAAAAATTAAGAAAATATGATAAATAAACTATGATAAAGACATTTTTAGTAGGTAAGATTAATTCAGTAAAGCCTGCTTTCAAAGGACACACATTTCCTTTTTCTGCTTTTAACACATTCAAGGCTTTTCCTCTGTCATTCTTCAACTTTCTGAGATATATTAACATATACACTATGCCAGAAAGATCATTACACTGATCAATTAAAAAATTGAGGTGGTTTCTGACATTAATGATAAAACATCAATTCAACTATAGTTTTTCTCAATTATCATTAATACTGCTTTGTATTTGCATAAATTTAATTACATGCAACTATTTAGCACGTAAAAATTTGCATATTTATTTCAGATTCACAGAATTCTGAGAACCGAAGATTACCATCTCTGCTTTATAGATACGGAAATATGCTGATAGCATTGAGTGACTTTTTAAGGTTATAGAGCTATATTCAAATTTAGAGGAAGTATGTGATTATTTACTGTAGCACAATGAATCACAGAATGGATCCAGAGCTAAAGCCTCATTCTTCTGGTTTAAAGTTGAGAGCTCTTGACACTAAACTATGTAACTTCTCAGCAGATCATCAAAATACAATATACATACTTAAATGAAGAAATATCTTTATAGTTTCTATATATCAGTATAAACAAAGACAAAGACATGAATAATAAAATCACTAGAAAAAATCTAGATGCCTAGATGCTAAATTTGTAGTTTAGTCTAAAATGCAGGTCTGAAGTAATGGTGTATAAATCTGACACTACGCCTTAGTCACGTTGCACAATGCTGGGGAGTATATTTACATTGTGGTCTATCTGGACAGCTGCACACTTCACATCTCCAGCAGATTTCACTCACATCAACTACAATGTGCACTGATTGCTGAAGTAGGGCAACATCACAGGCCTTCAACTTGAGCAAGCTCAACCTTAACATTTGGCATCACGTCCTTTGCATAGCAAATGGAACTAAATCTATTGAGTTATCTTGAGGCATTTTGGAATAGTGGTATAAATCACATCATTTTAAATGTTTTCTGACACTTTGTTATTTAGCAGACGCTTTGGGGTGTTATATAGATAGATTTGGAATTTTACATTTCTTCGAGAACAATATAGTACTCACTAACACAGGCCCTGAAGTAAAATTACTTGGGTTTGAATTACAAGCTATGTAATCTTTTTTTTTTATTATTTTTTTTATTATATTATGTTAGTCGCCATACAGTACATCCCTGGTTTCTGATGCAAAGTTCGATGGTTCATTAGTTGCGTATAACACCCAGTGCACCATGCAACATGTGCCCTCCTTACTACCCATCACTAGTCTATCCCATTCCCCCACCCCCTCCCCTCTGAAGCCCTCAGTTTGTTTCCCAGAGCCCATAGTCTCTCATGCTTCATTCCCCCTTCTGATTACCCCCCTTTTCTTTATCCCTTTCTTCACCTACCGACCTTCCTAGTTCTTATGTTCCATAGATGAGAGAAATCATATGATAATTGTCTTTCTCTGTCAAGCTATGTAATCTTGAACAAGTTACTTGACCTCTCTGGGCCTCAGTTCTCTCATCTGTAAAATTGGGATAATAATGCTTTCTTCTAGATTTAAACAAATTAACACAAATTAAGTATTCAGAACAGTGCCTAGCACCTAAAATGGCCTAATAACTGTGTTTTGTTGTTGCTGCTGCAGTTGTGATGTTGATGAGAATAGTAATGATTTGAAATCGCCTACCGTGATAATTGGTTTCCAAAGACAGCCCTCAATGCGCAATAAGCCTCCCAGTATTTATGTCTTTGTGTAATGTGCTTCCATGTTGGATACTGGGCTGACGTTGCAACTGGCCTCAATCAACAGAGTACTGAAGAAGTGACACTATTCTAGTTTTGAACCTAAGCCTTAAAAATGCCTTATAGCTTCTTCTAACACACTTTTGGGATCCCTGGAACCATTCTGTAAGAAGTCCAGCTAACCTGATAGAGAGAGACCATGTAGGGAAACCATGAGGAAAGGCCACAAAGAGAGACCAAGGCCTCAGAGATTACAGGAGGAAATAAAGAAGTCTAGTCATCTTACCATCCCAGGTGAACCCAACTTCCCAGCCATCCCAAGGCACTAGCCCTGGATTCCATTTGACCACAGCCATAGGATTTACTGCAAGTGAGACCATCAGAAGAATCATGAACCTGAGCCTCAGTCAATCAACAGAAACATAAGAAAGAATTAAGTGTTGCTATTTTAAGCCATGTAGGGGTGAGGTAGTTTGTTATGTATCAACAAATAACCATATTATTAGTTATAAAACTACATATTAATTTTCAAAATTATTACAATCATAGATGTTATTTAAGGCTCTCTACCCTTTGCCATATACTTGTGATAGTAAGTTTTTGTTTATTATATCTATCACATTTACTTCATATCTAATTTTTCCTAACACAGCTTTTTCACCATGTCTGAGCCAATCTACTTGACCCATCCTTCATATAACCTTCTTCCATTTTTACATCTTATATCTATAGCATTTTCACTACCTGTGATATTCCCCTCTTTCTTAGAAGCCAAACTGTTTTCATTTTCTCCTTCCAGGGAGCCTTCCTTAACTCTACTTTTATTCTTCATTGGCTCACAAACACACTTTCTGCACCAGATAAATGCACTGATATGCATTTATAGTATAGAGTCTATTTAGGATAAAGTCTCATGTGTGCCTCACTCTGATTTCCTCTTTGAAGAACAGCAGTCTATTCGTTTTCTGTCTCTGCTCAGTGTTTAGTTTACTGCACTGCTCCATATATAGACTATCTCCCTAAGACAGACTAGTATTACCAAGCCCTAGAAATAGCTCACTCTGAGACTAGGTTAGCTCATTAATTAATAATAAGAATCGTGATTTCCAAAGTAACTGCTCACTAGACAATGGTTTCCTCACATTATGGTATTTTTAACCCACAGGCAAGCAACATAGGAATCAAGAGTTTGCTTGATGAGGATGGAACGTTACTTCCATAATTTGAACATGTAACGGCATCTACCTAAGAAAGTCTCATGCATCCATGTGCACAATAAGGCTATACATATGGCCTGGCTGAGCAAGTCCTCAGACCAAGAACACTGCTTTCTGGAATGTGTTGAATAAACAGTCTTTAACTGAATTTTTATTCATTCAAAAGTATTTGGGAAGCATCAACCATACGTCAGGCCAAATTTGGGATAAAACAATGACCCAAAGAGACAAAAATCCTCATCTTACTGGAAGTGATATTCTAGGAGAAGTTTCTGGTTTACTGCTAAACCCCCTAAACTAAATTCTTAAAAAATAAACATATGTTCATATGTATATACCTATTGTTTTTCTATATTAGAAAATACACATTTTATCTGGAATTTTGAACTTGTAATACCATCAAAATAAGCAAATACCCTGTTGAGGTTGAGACCAAGAACTGCATTTTGTTGGATGTATAAACAGCTAAACCATAACTCCCAGTGCATGAGCTGTAAGGCATTAAACCCTTGCACTAATATAAAAATCACTACAGTACTTTTAAAAATTCACAATTTTTAAATAAATCCAGAGCAAGCATCTGTGTTACGTTCTCTGATACATGTTTTAAACTAATGATTGTTTCTTAGAAATTTGCCAAAATATCTAGAAAGTGAAAGGAGAATTTTATTTGGTATAATCTAATGTTATCCCACTTCTTGTCAGTATGAGCTTCATCCTCACCAAATAGGAAACAAACATGCTTTGCATTTTACTAACCTAATAAAGTATCCAAGGAATCATTTATATGCGAGGATTTTTTAAAAAATATTTAACTGGGTTTGATAGAACTCTTTCCCTCTCCACTTCCTACTCTCTAAAAGTATAAGTAATTTAGCCTTCACTAATACAGCTTGAATGACCTAAAAATGTCTATAAACACATTTTCTTTGCTTATCTAGAGTTCCCCTCTGTTCATTGGGATCAATGTTTAGATTATTTCCAGAGAGGGGACAGCACCTTGTCAATGCCTGTAAAATGTCAAGGGGTCATCTGAGCTCGAATCCACCATTGGAGCCTTGAAGGAATGCATTTACTTTTAACAGGCTGCAGTTTTAGCCTGTGAAAAATTAGTATGTCAAGGGATAGCCATTTAAGGAAGGTTAGTGTAAAGTTACTCCACCATTAGGCCTATTGGAGTGAAACTATCAGCACTTTAAGGAAACTCCAGAGCATTAATGGAAAAAAGAAATGATGACAACAAGGCAAAGTGTAAAAACACAACCTGTGGTAATAATTATGCTAATAATAAAATAGGCCTTATAGAATTCAAAGGTTTACAATTTTGAATTACTAGACGTGATTCCTAAAAATATTCCTTGTTGTAACTTTATACTGCTTTCCCCTAATAAGTACCTCTCTAATAGAAATACTTTAATCGGCATGTTTTTATTAACATCTCACATTTTCTATTTTGTAAAAGTACAAGACACATTGCAGCTGTTTTTATTTTTGCCTTATTTAGACTCTTTCTACTTATCAATGCAAATATGATGAATTTCTTTCATGAAGTCTTTACTACAGGTCTTAACTTATGAAAAAATCAGAGCGTTTATGATCATATTCACCGACCTAGTAAAAGAGAAGGTTGTGCGCGGCTCAGTAATACAGCAGAAAGAGCATAAAGTCAGACATTTATTAGCTGTTTCTCATTGGCTAAATACTTAACTTCTGTTTCCTCATTTACTACAATAAGTATAATAATACCAGTTCAAAAGGTTGTTATCAGATGATACAAGGGTGAAATGCCACTAATGTTGCCAAATCCCTAAAGATTGGTTACATATTCATTATAGAACTAAGTGGAAGAACAAGTCATACTAGAAACAGTGAAACTGAAGGAATTCCTAAGCGCCAAAATACTTACTATTAATCATTATCATCACGCAACCCAATCAAGCTTCCTCAGAGAGCTAAAAGGGTCATCAGTCCGTACTAAATCTTTTTCATTAAGTGCACTAGCTTCAGAGGGCCAAAAGTAGTTTAATTTAACAACTCAAAAACAAAGAACTGGATTTCCATAAGGTAATATGGAAATATGGACTTAAGCCAGGAGCTCCCTAGGCCCTCAGGCTGGCTCCTGCTCTCTCAAGTGACCCATCCTTTGGACAGACAGTACTTGCGGAGTATGACAGGACAGTTTGAGATCGAGCCTTGTGGGTAAGTTCCTGACCATCGGGTTTGTGCAGCCAAAAAAGCGTTAACAGAGGAGTTCGTGAACTGTAAATAAACTAGAAGACAAGGCTAACACCCCTTCCAGCTTGGTTTGAGAGCTGTTCTTTGCAATATAAAGGCTATGGGTTAAATGGTTTTCAAAGGGCAGAAAGCTGAATGAATTTTATGTTCCTTTCTTCTCTATGATCTTTCTAATATATCATCTAAATCCCTACTGTTAACAGTCCCTTCCTCATCACTTCAGTGGAAAGAGAAAAATTCCGAATTGGGTGAATTATTCCTAAGAAAGCCTGACCTATGCAAAATCTGGTAAGAGGATTAGCGCAGACTTCTTGCCCCCATGCTTTTATTTATGCATGGTTCATAAAGGCATGCTGCTGATTCGCATTTAGCTTGTTATCCACTCTAATCCCATTATTTTTCTGCTACTGTTGCTTCACTCTGAAAGGTTCAGTCTGTGTCCTTAGGAGAGTTTTCTCTTCACAGGTGAATTGTTCTTTATTGTCTTTATCAGGAATCATTCAACTTGTCAAAGACATTTTGAAATTCACCGCTCTTTTCCAGGATCTCACTTGCTAGGTACAGTCAAAATGCCTATGATGATCTGCATAACTGACAAACGAAATTATCATCAATGCATACTGAAAAAATATTATAAAATGGTTATAATAGTGTACGGGTCACAGTGGATAATATAAAAAAGTATAATCCATTGTCCCCGTCCAAAGAGATCTGAACTGCCTAGGGAGGCCTGATATCCAGAAAAAACAATCAGAAATGCAAAGCAGTGACTGGAGTTCAGGGGCTGAGAACACAGAGAGAAGGAGAGACCAGGCGATTAACAAACAGCCTTGAAGAAAGGTTAGGACGTTGTTAAACATAAAAGGGGATTCCAATGACAAGGGCGAGGGACACAGTTCCAGCAAAGGCAGAGAGTATTGCTGGAGCCTGCTTGGATCATGAGAGACCAGCATTCCTGAAGTCAAGGCTTCACCCAGAAGCTTAGAGAGGGAACAGCTAGGGAGATGGGCTTATCCCAAATTATGGAGAACATTCCACACCAGGTCAGGCTGTCAAAAATATTCAACAGGATAGTATACGGTATGGTGGCTCAAGTAACAATCTGAAAAGCTAAGTCAAAGTATAGGCTTTGCTACTACCCGGTTGCTAGTCCTTGGGGAGTTACTTCCATTTCTTTCTCCAGGTATAGTGTGAGGATCTGAGTAGTTCCCACTCACAGAGTCTGTGTGGGTACATAAGATGGTGTATGTAAGCTAATCGCTAATACAGAAGTGGTCCAGGCACTGTGGTGGCACCGAGAACATGGGTCAGTAAACCCTATTTGATGCTCATCATCAAGAGTTCACGGTAAGGAGAGTAGATTTATTGGATTGGATGAAAGGGAATCATTTCTTTGTTGTTCATTTTAAACAGAGACCTATCATGATGAAAACTAACTTAGAGGTAAATAGTCTAGTGAATTTGTAGTATATGATTTACACAGGTGACAACAGCTAAAGATAGATACCAGCCAGGATTTTTATAGCAAAAACATTAGAGTGACTCTCTAGTTAAAAGTTATGAAAGATCAAAACTGTGGATTAAGGGGCGCCTGGGTGGCTCAGTGGGTTAAGCTCTTGATTTCCATTCAAGTCATGATCTCAGGGGCATGAGATCTAGCCCCACTTCCAACTCTGCGATGAACATGGAACTTAACATTCTCTCCCTCCCTCTGTCTCTGTCCCTCCCCCATCTCTCTCTCTCTTTAAAAAACAAAACAAAACAAACAAACAAAAAAACCCTGTGGATTAAAAGGTATGCCATTCATTTGCATGTCTGGCTGAGCTCTATGGTGGTAAAATAGAAACATCATAGTTATAAGAGCACATATTCTTTCTGCACAATTTACTTTAGATTATGCCATCATTTATATTCACTAAAGAAATGAGAAATCAGTTACTGACTCATGTCTTAGTCCTGAGATTTAACAGCTGATTATAACAACTGAGCAGCAAACTAGCTCTGTTAAGACCAAGGAAAACCCGGGTAACTCAAGATCATCTCTACGATGAGCTATTAATTAAGAAACAAGAATAAATTAATGGAAAGAACACTGAGTTGAGGCCCAGTAGATGCGGTTTGAGTCTTATTGCTGCCATTGTATCCTTGCAAAAAATCATTCTCTTTTCTGGGTCTCAGTCTCTTCAACACGAAGACATGAAACCAGAATCCTCTTAGCTCCCAAATTCCAGGACTTTATGACATAGCTCAGAGTTGATCTTTCCAAACAATCTATTCTTGTAGAGAACATTGTTATGTAATTAGCATAATTTTTAATTAGGGAAGGATTGCACTTAATAACATAAAAGATATATACGTAACACAGTATTTTTTCTAGTGGAGTGTGGAAGCCAGCCATTGCTAAAGCCAACTGTTAATTTTTTAGGAATATTAAAAGCCAGTTGACAGCAGGCTGTTAGGCTGGGGTTAATCATGATGAGAGCATTTACACCCTGAAGTTTGCAAATAATGCAAAGTATGCTTTTTTCTTTTTTCTGGAGGGCCAGTTCTTAAACATTCATCAGCACATTAAGTGAGATAAGTAAGTCAATATTGTTAAAACAACATATGTCTTCTGTTTTTGTAGTTTTTGAATTAAGATTGGCTTCACACTAAAAATGGTAGGAATTGTTTCAAAAAGTAATTCAAAACAAATTAAGTACATTAAAAACAAAGTGCAGAGAGATGTCATAAAAACAAGAGAAAACTAGTCTTTCATCTTTTTCCTATTATCCCAAGATAATTTTGATTTATATAAATGAATGCTACTGAGAAGATGTGGACCCTAATTCTATATATCCCACTTGGAAAGCAGAATCAAGACTGTTAACTATCAATAGAATGACTTGTCCCCAGAAGGATGTCCCAGGAAGTGGATTAGTTTAGCATTAAACGTCATCAGGAATAAACAAGAAAAACTCACTCTAGAAGCAATGCCAGTGGCTTCACATCAACCCACAGAAAGAGCTCAAGGCAAGCATTACTCCTAATAAATATCCTGATATTGAATCTAAGGGACTCTAAATTTGGTTTGCAAGATTGCCAACACATGTTACAATGCTTCCTGGGGCCCAGCACTGCCACAGAATCATTCTAAAAAGAGCCAACAGTAGTGGGTGAGAGAAAAGCTTTAAATCTGGATTTAATTTCTCCAAAATGAAATAAATGTGTCTTAAATCTTTCCGCGTGCCTATTGACCAAAAAAAGAAAAAGAAAAAGAAAGAAAGAAAGACAGAAAAGAAAAGAAACATTGCAGATTTATAGGACAAGATGACTAAAGTTCCAGGAGTCTTTGTTTGAAAAGAGTGAAATGTTCGAAGTCAATTCATTACAAAACCCTGTCAAGAGCACTGCCGATGCAAATTACACTTTGCATAAAAAAGAGCAACCAAGTATAATAATATCAGGAAGATTTTGCCTCTGGATTCTTCTCTTTTTCTTACCACTTTTTATCAAAATGTGCTGGGTACAATAGTAAGAATACCAACAAAAATAACTGCCATGATTACCATTTGGCACCTCATCTGATGTTGGGCAGTGCAAGCGATCTCAGATTGCAAGTGTACAACCAGGTACGAGGGCAAGTTTTAGAGAAAATTTTTAAAAGAAAAATCGCTTACAGACCTAGAATAGAAACCAACGCATAGATCCTAAAACTACACTTCTACTAGGAATGTGAACTTTATATTCTCCAGTTGTGTTCAACATAGGACTCAGCTTAAATTTCCACTTCTAGGGGTAAGACCCATTAAATGAGCTGATGACTCCTTTATGGACCTATCAAACCAACACCTGTTAGAACTATTAATAATAGCAAAACATTTTGAAGTGTTTGGTTTGGAAATCACCAGCATTTACAGTTAGTCCTGTAAGTATTCTTAAGAAATAAAAGGATAGAAAGATTTTTCCTCAATGGACAAGGAAAAAAAAAAAAAGATTTAGTGAAATCTTTAGCTTGGAAATTAATGTCAGTGTCTTATCCCTTGGCCTTAAATCCGCTTTCTTCTTCTAATACCTGTGTTTGTTGAACCCATAAGTAATCATTTCCTGGGTTAAGTTGAAGGACAGAAAATAGTCTCAAAAACAAGGAAGGTACCATGCTAAGTTTTCCAAGTGTAACCTTATCCACTTGTTGGCATTGAGTTTATTATTATGAATATTATTAATATTATTAAAGCAATGCAGTGATGGACTTTTAACAGAAAAATAAGCAAAGTTTCTCTCACGTTGATGTAAAAATACCATAAAACATGAAATCCCCTCTAACTCCCATGAAAGAGAATTACTGGTTGTGTGTAGTGGTTTTCACTTGTGCTGAAGTCGTATCTGTCAGTTTGGGCCACTCCCTCCCCCAAAATAGAACCATATTGTAAAGTAGAAATGTTCACTTTAAAATTTCCATGCAAATTCGGCAATGAAAAAAAAAAAAACCTGTAAACAATTTATGTCTAATGTAGAGGGTTCCTGCTGTGCTACAAAACAAAAAGTAACCACACCAAATACATTATAGACATCACGCTAACCGAGCCTGACAGTGCTAGGATCAGGAATCAGACATAATCTTATTATTTGGCTGTAGTTTGGACAGCTTCTAGGCACGACTTTAAAAACAGAATTTAAAAGATTGCTTTCTAAAATGGCATTTTCCCATTCAAGCTTCTGTTTCCAATTTGTATTCTCTCTCACACACCATTCCTCTCCTCATTTCCCTTCTTCACTCATCCTCCTCTTCAACCTTGGCCACCTCTTTGCCTTCCCTCCCGGCTTCTTGGCCAGCTATTGGTGATGGGGCAACACACTTCTGGGGGATTTCTTGTGTGCAGGTTATGAACTGAATGCAAACTGTCTCCACATTAGGCTAACTATGAAATATGAAAGGCTAGGTTAGCAAATGATTCTCACGTGTAAAGTCATTGTGGAGGGAAATGCTGCTGTGAGGCCAGATTTTTCTTAAATGAATTTACCTTCGAAAGGCCATTATCAAGCAACTAGATCTTTGGAAACATTTATACAAAACACGATGATAGTGGGAACCAGATGCTTTAGTTTCTATTACAACTCTTTTGAGAGGTGGGTCTTTTTTTTTTTTTTCCTTCCTGTTATAAAGAGCAAGTTTCCACACTTTATCATAGATATATTGCAGTAAACTCTATCAAAGTTTGCCTCCACTAATCTGCGGTTGTTATTAATATCAATGAGAAGAGCTATAAATTCCACCCTGACAAGGCTTCAGTGGTGTGAACCCCCAGATCTTTTCTAATCCCAAGATTAGATACTCAAGTGCTGCTTCAATTGTACAATATTATCACATCCTATCACTTGGCCCCATTTCAAACTGGAGCATTTATTGACAATACTTTCCAAGCTGTTGCTAAGTTGTAAGCACTCCACCTTATCTGTTGCTCCTTTTACAGCCTTAACAAGCAAGACTCTCTCAGAGGAAGCGTCCTGCTAATAATATCACCAGATACAACCAGCTTGTTTTCACCCCCTTTAATACAAAAGGTCCATGATACTCATAAACATTTTTTTACTCCGGTTACTTTTCAGAGTGGAAGAATCAGTCTCTTTTGATTTTGGTCGGTGGGGAGAGGTTGGGGGAACCTAGGCTAACAACATATTCCTGTCTTTCTCACTGGATTTCTTATTGACCTGAAAACCATGTGAGGATATGAGGAAATGCTTGCTATTATTCGTGGGTTTTTTTTTTTTTCCTGTAAAAGATTACTTATGTGCATCTCTTCAGTATGAATGGGGAACTAAGCATGTTAGGTCATCAAGTAGAAGCCAGGGTCATTACTATAGTAGACAACGAAGGCAACAGAAATACCTAGACATATTTGATGGGAAAACACATCTTGTCAGCTAAAAACAGGACTTTCCAAACTTTCTGGATCATTGGAATTTTATAAATATGCAATTATATCCATACACAACACTGGGTAATAGTTAATCTACCTGGCATTTCTACTTGGATGACTAACTGGAGAGAAACAATGAAGAACCTCAAACTCAAAAGGAACAAAAGTGAACTGCAGATCACCCCAGCAAATGTACTCTTTTGTCAATATTCCCCAACCCAGCTTCCAGCAACTCTATCCTTCAGGTTGTTCATGGCACAATCCCAGCATCTTCACTGACTTTTTTTTGTTAAGTCTGCCTCCAATCTTGAAGAGACCTGTGGACTTAACCCTCAAACCCAACCACTCCACACCTCTGTGTCTGTGGTCTAAGCCTGTACAGTCTCCTGTGTATGTTCTTACATGAACTTTTGCAGTAGCATCTTAATTAGTCTTTAGCCTTTCGTTGTCTCTCCAACCGTTTTAAATCTTTTACTACGGGAGCAGGCAGAGTGATTCTTTATAAAGCACTTCAGGTTAAAGAATCCTATATTCAGAACTTTCCAATGGTGTTTCTTCGCAGTAAAGAAAAAAAAAAAGAAAAAAAAAAGAAATCCACTGTAATAGTCAACAAGGCTCTGCACAAACTGGCCACCATCTCCTACTACTCTTCGTATTTCCCACTTCACTCCAGAGACAGATCACTTTGCTATTTCCCCAACACAATGGCCAAGCTCCCCTGCAGGGCCTGGCACTCATTTGCTGGTATCTGAATGTCTGCATGGGCCACCCCTTTGCCTATTTTAGGTTTCTGTCTAAATGTTTACCTTCTCTGTGATGGCTTGCCTGCCTACTTCATTTTTTAAGTCCCACATCCCACCATAGCCCCTTTATCCACTTTCATTTTTGTTCTTGAAACATTTCACAATTAGTTATGCATTTTATTATTTACTATTGCCCATCTCCCCTCACTAGAATATAAGTTCCATGAGGGTAGGTCTGTTTTATTTGCTTCTATTTTATTTGCTGCTTTCTTCTCATTGCTTGGAAAGTGCCTGGGATCATAAAGGCATCCAATATATATTTGTGGAATATTTACATGTCTCTGTATCTATCACATGACATTGAGTATGTTATCTGTCTTGTTTGTTGGCATGATAATTTTGGGGGGGGGGGAGAGGCTGGCTAGAATGTTTAATGTTAGAATAAAACTTGAGAAAAATAAAATCTAATTTCATTCATTTATTTAACCTTTATAAAAATTAGGTAATTTCTTAATTTTATTAAAGACAACAATGAATATACATTTTTATAAACATTCTATGAATTTCCTTAATGACTGTTATGTAAAATAATACACAACAGGTCACATATATCCAGATATTAAGACTTCTTTGTTTGCTTCAAGTGTTTAAGGAAAGGTTGTAAAATCTGAGGAAGACGAAAATTTAAAAATTCGCAACTCAACATACATAATAAGTTGGAGAAACAATATTATGAACAAAAAATTAACTCCCAACCAATTCATCTTTACAATGATAACCAGCAAGAGAAGTTACTACTCTAGTAGTCATTAATAAAAAGAGCATTTAGCTTCTACTTTGCCCAAAAAGGATTTTATGCAACTTGAAAATACTAAAACCTATTTATATGTATATTTAAATACTATAGTACAAATCAAAGTGGTGAGAAAATGTGAGCAAAGAAATATGGTAAAGATAACTAAGATTTTTTAAAAAGGTGACTAAGATGAAGCCAGGAATAAGAGTAGTATATACAGGCATACTTCACATTATTAAGGTTCCTTCACCTTACACTGTTCCATGTATAATCTCATTTTTTACAAACTGAAGATTTGTGGCAACCCTTTGTTGAGCAAGTCGAGAGATGCCATTTCTCCAATAGCATTTGCTCATTTTGTGTCTCTGTGTCACATTTTGGTAATTCTTGCAATATTTTAAACTTTTTCTTTATTACTATATTTGTTCTGGCGATCTTTGATCGGTGATTAAAATTCACTGAAAGCTCAGGTGATGGTCAACATTTTTTAGCAATAAAATATTTTTAATTAAAGTACGTATGTTGTTTTTTTAGACATAATGCTACTGCACATTTAATAGACTATGGTACACTGTAAACCTAATTTTTGTACGCACTAAAAAACAGAAGAATTCATTTGACTCACTTTATTGCAATATTTACTTCATTGCAGTGGTCTGGATCTGCACCTGCAATATCTTCAAGTCATGCCTGTAAAATGCCTGTTGCGAAATAACCAACAAATTTAGCTTTGGGTTTGTTGATAGCCATTTCAAAGTGGGATCTTCATCAATTCCATGATTCAGTGGCAATGAAGATAAAAAAAAAAGAGATGTTTCTCAGAAACCGAACTACCAAAAGTATAGAGACTTGAAAAACTACCTCCTATGTCTTCATTAAAAAGACACTATGTAATGAGGCAAACAGAGTTCTCAAAAACATCCCTAGAACAAATAAAACGAGTGTAAAATAGTAGGCCAAAGGCATAAAAGATAAGGGCATCTTAATGAAACTAATTTTTGCCACCTAACTAGCATATGGAGTGCCAAGGAATGTTCAACATTAATTGAATAGAGTTTTCAAAAGTCAAATGAGTTCTTACCTCTCCTTTAGTTTGATGGCTAGTATAATCACTATGTGGTCTTCTATGGTCAAGTCAACATAGTATCAATTTATTCTAAAACAGAATGTATTAAAACTACCTTCTTCAATTAATTGCATAATTTGGGACCTGAATTACCTGATATTTTACGAATATAACCTTATACCAACTAAATATAAATTGAAAGAAGAGAAGTCATCATAATACAAATGAAAAATGGGATTCTACCATGATAAAATACAGCATGGCAATGAAAGGCACTACTTTCACTTGGTTTGTATCTTCATCCATATATGTATGTTTGGAATTGCTTCCTGAAGGTGTATGAAGACATTTGCCAACTGTTATGAGAGACAGAGTGAAAGAGGAGAAATAAATAGAAGTGTGCAGTGTCTCAGAGCTCTGAATAAGACTAATTTAATGATATAAATGTAAATAAATCTGAAACATATGTACTCATTTCCCCCTTAAAATGCATATTTCTGAAAAGAAACAATGCGCTTCACAGCTTATAGTTTATGATGTAATGTGCTCTCTCAGTTTTAGCCACGTCTAAATTGTAATGTCATTAAAGCCATGTTAGTCTAATATTATGTTTCTCCATCAGATATATAGAATTAAAAACTTTAGAATGGACTAATGTGAAAATAAGATCAAGGGTCAGAAGCTTAGTTTTATAATACTGTCTATAACTTTATGTTGGTTTTTTGGCCTCACACAATGCAAATATGAAGCAGGTGACTGAGAAAGAATGCAGAAATTATTCTAAAGCTAAACTGGCATACCTTACCACACTTTCTCCCAAGACTCCTTTACAATAGTAGCAACACAGAAGAAAAGGAAAAACCAACACTGTCATTCAGTCTGTTGTCATAGTTCTTTACTACTGGTAATACCAGTTTAACTCCTTGTCTCATTTTCCCAATGTCATATGGGTTTTAAATATTTTGAATATGAACCCTAAATCAAATTTATAGTCAGCAGATATGAGTTAAGATATTAATACATGTCTATGAAATGAAAAGTATTTGAAATTGTGCTGAAGGACAAAACAGACTAGAGGAAACTTTAACTCATACGACTTCAATAAGGGGCTTGCAGTGGAAGTCTGAGTTATTCTTTCAAGAAGAATCTTGGAAAGGTTCAGAACTACATCTTGGCAATAAAACAAGAATAAAGAAAAAGAATCAAAGAAAAACATGTGTGTGGATTAGGGTGGACCATAGGGCTTAAATGAAGCTCCATTTATGAAATAAATGGTTGTATTAGTTGTTTTTTTGTACCCACTCCTGCCCTGCAATTTTCATTGACAGACAAAAACTAGAGGTCTTCTCAGTTGAAAAACGGAATCATCTGCCTGAAGATATCAAAGTGTCGATGCCTCAAGAAAACCTGGATAATTCTGCTTTTCTATAGAACCTTCAGTCAACTATTTTGCTCTCCCACCCTATACCACAAAGTGAAATTTGTCAGCAAGCCAATTCCACCAATGTACCCAGAATTCCCAGTCAAACCTCTCATTTTGAGACAGTCCACCAAGAACATACCTACCTGGCAAAAGAGAAAAAATACACAATCTGTCTGAAATAATTAACTCTTCTTTCATTTTCAAACATAAGTGGGCAGCCAAGAACCTCAAGACATATGGGCAAAATCTATTTGAAAATCTTTAGTTTACAGGAGAGGTTAGAGATTCCTGCCCTGAACTAAGCCATTGAGCTCCGTTCCTGGGTATAGGGCCAAGAAGTTAGCTTGGTCTGTTTACAGTAATTTAAGACTGACAGTTGCAAAATCCATAGCTTTTGTACCTATGTTCTTTTACTACATGAAGAAAACAAATCCGTAGTAAGAAGGAAGATTATGAACACCCAAAGAAAAGAAGAAACACAGAAAGTTTGTTAGCATCAAAATTATATTGTTATAGTTATTTCTAAAGCTCAAATACATCCATGTTTGGCCAGAAGCTTAGCCAATGTAATTCTACTATATTGCTTTTCATTTGAAAGTTAGTTTGAAGTGATTCCTAACAAATATGTCATCTTCATAAATTATCAAAGAAGACATTATATGTTTTTGTAATAATGTATCAAAATTAACTAATTCTTCTGAACATCAGGCATAAACATTAGATCTGACAAGTCATAAGAACAAACTGAATTTATTTCTTTAACTTATATTTTCCCCTTCATGCTATTAAGATGCTATAAACATATCCCAATAACACTGGTGATTTCAAAGACACTTTTGGAACTGAGCTTTTAGATTATCTTTTCAACATTTTATAGAGAGCAGTACAGTGTTTCCAAAGATTCATGTCATTGAAGGTTTTTAATTTCATATTATTTCAATTTCCATTTTTATAAATTAATTAATTAATTAGTTAGTTAGAATGTGAAATCTTCTTGGGTACACTGAGTATGGATAGGGAAATGAAGATCAAGTGAGCATATTTAGCCTGAGTCACTCAACATCTTAATCTCTCAACTGAGTGCCAAAAGCCTCTATGATGTTTTGAACATTATGTTATAAATTATTTTTGTCCTTAGCCTTAATACAATGATTTATTTTGAATCCATATTGGACCTTTATTTAAATATAATTATAAAGTAACAAAGAGTTTATATTTGTTTAAAGTAGATAAGTTATGCCGTGGCAACGATCCCAAATAAACTAAGACATTTACACCTTAAAATACACAGTAAGAACATGACTTAAATAAAATATCAGAGTTCAGATCTTAATATCCAGATAGGCTAGAAAGGAGTATTTAATATTGAGAAAACAAACTGAGGACAACAGTTTCTGCAGAATTAATAATAAATTAGAAGCAGAATGACCAAAATATATGTGTTTCAAAAGTTAATTGTCATGTATTAAAGGGCTGAGATAACCCAACATAAATGCAAGATGTGCAAGATCTTAAAGAAACTAAAGAGACAATAATGTACGCAAAGTATAGATAAAGATGATCAAGATGAAGTAGAAAACCCAACAAGAAGATATGTTTGATATTATATACATGAATCTGAAATACAGAAGAAAAAAAGTGAATCTGCAATTGAAGAGGACAGAAAAAAAGTAAGACACAATGTCCAGGCCTAGTTTAGTCATAGAACTTCAAGGATTATCCAAGAATGAGTCAAGCTTCTAGACAGAGAAAGCGAGTCACCTATATGGATAGAAAAATCAAGCCAGCCTTAGACTTCATCATAGAAATATGCAGTACCAGAAAACAGTTGCACAATGGGAACAAACATGATGCAAAAGTATAGTACTAAGCCAAGAAGTTATTCAAGTAAAAGGGAACAGATAAGTATTTTTAAACATGAAAAAATTCATGCATCAAAAGCTAAGGATGTACTGTATGGTGACTAATATAACATAATAAAAAATTATTATTAAAAACAAGAACAAAAGCAAAAAACAAAAAACAAAAAAAAGAACATGTATATTCTAGCTCTACTATATTTAATGAAAAATGACTATTGAACAGTAAAACCTGATTAAATTGAATACATTCAATGATTTTAATAAAGTAACTTCCCTTGTTTGAAAAAAAAAAAGAAAGAAAGAAAGAAAGAAAGAAAGAAAGAAAGAAAGAAAAGAAAAGAAAAGAAAAGAAAAGAAAAGAAAAGAAAAGAAAAGAAAAGAAAAGAAAAGAAGAAAAGAAAAGAAAAGGAAAAAAAAAGAAAAATCAAACTAAAGGGCTTCATGAGGGACACCTGGGTGGCTCAGTTGGTTAAATGTCTGCCTTCGGCTGGGGTCATGATCCCAGGGTCCTGGGATCAAGTCTTGCGCTGGGCTCCTTGCTCAGCTGGGATCCTGCTTCTCCCTCTGCCTGCTGCTCCCCCTGCTGTGTTCTCTCTCTCTCTGACAAATAAATAAAAATTTTTAAAAAGGCCTTCATGCTTTTGTTCTAGAAGTTCTGCTTATTCTTTCTCTCTCTGGATGCTGAGAGCCCTAAAGTGTTCTAGGTGAATTGCCTTTTCTATTCGGAAACTTGCAACAAGGTTAAAATGACTACACAGTATGCTTAGGCAGAGAGCCAGCCTGAGTCACCTTTTAAGTTTCCTTGGCTCTCGTATCACATGGAAGGGATTTAGAAGTTTCTATTTGCCCCTTGCTGCAGGACCACCTATGCAACCTTCTCTAAGAGCTGTCTAGATCAGGGAAGCTAAGAGTAAGCTGTTACAGTACTTTGTAAGCCAGCAAGCCCACTACTAATGGAACATTTTGCTGTCTCTGCTTCTGTCAGTAGTTGATCACCTGAATGCCTTCAGTTCTATGCTAAAACACCAAGAAAGAACCTTTCTTCTCCATGAACTCTAATTAGTGTTCTCCTGGTTCCTGGGTAGGAAAAAATCTCAGTCACTATTCCCTGCTTTTCTTTTAAAGGTAGCAGGTCCTACCAGTACAGGAACCATCCTTCCTATTACAGTTCATACATCTCATGGGCCATGCTCTGTCCAAAAGCAGCAGGATTCTGGTCTTCTCTTGAGATGTTCCACCACCTTAAGTCACTAACATTTGATACAGCTTAGAGGGAAGCAGAGCCCTGTACATATTTTCACTTCCCAGATTCTAATGTAGAACAAACATTTTGTACTCCTTCTCAAGCCTACCCCACTCTGGAGAGGCAGTGACTTTACAGTGATGGGGTGGGGGGAAGTCACAGATATGAATTCAGCCTGAGTGACAGTTATAAAAGTACTATATTCAGAGTGCATATCTCCTGTTGTGTAGATGGCCTCTGCTACCGCGTCTGTCTCCAGACCCACCATCTTCTTTGCATGGAGGTCACACTTGCCACAGACTAAGGATTGTGGAGGAACTAAAGCAGACTGTTCCTGTGAAATTCAGGACTCTTGAACATCTTTGGGTCAAGGACTCATTGGCCTGGTCAGTTTGAGACCCTTCCTACCCAATCATTCTCCCTTTCTTCTCTCAAATCACAGTTACCAGACTTGCATCTCTCCCTTAGGGTTGGCAGCGGGAAAGACAAGGATGAAACCCTGAAAAACTGGTTATTTATGAAAAAAACAGCAGCAGCAACAGTAACTACTCATAGTAGGCCAAAAGGACAATTTATTGTCCTCACATACTTCATGAACTAAAGAGATTTGCAATCTCCCTGTTGATGTACAAATTAAGTACAAGCTAGTTTCCCTTGCATTTAAGACTCAACAAGTTGTTCCAGATCTACTATTCCTGCTTCATTTATTACTCTATTTCATGAGCTTTAATTGTAGTCAAGGGAAATTGGATAGCCTCTGTTTCTGATACCTAAATCTCTTTATCATATATTCATGATATCATCTGTGTTCAGGCTTTCCCCAATAAGTACCCCGAGCACATGTATATGCACCTTATCACACAATAATTACTTATTGAACACCTATTATATTCCCAATATTTGGTAGATACTAGACATACCATGATAAACATGAGTCAAGTTCTCCAACCTCAACAGAGCTTATATTCTAGTGTCAAAGACTAGATGGCTATATAAGATGAATATATATCTCAGACAATGCCAATAATATAAATATAGAGGGTTAAGAGAGAGGACCTGGAGAAGAGACTTCTCTGGTATCCTAGCTGAAATCTGAAGGATAAGAAGAGACTGTGTGTGTAAATGGCCCAGGGGAAGGCATTCTAAGAGGAAAAGGAAGCCATTAAAAGGCCTTAGGCAGGAAAATGATTGGTTAAGCTCTGGAAATGAGATAATGTTGCTATGGACAGATGGTAGCAGTGATGACAAGAACTACAGAAACTCAGTCAGGGATTGGATAGGTGATGCTGACTCGAGGTGGGGGGATGGGGGGACAAAAAATAAAAAGGATACCTCCTAATTTGGGGCATGAGCAACTTGAAAAATGCTGGTACCGTGTATCATGATGTGAAAAGCTGAATACATGGGAGACAACTCCAAGACTTCCACTTTAGACATAAATTAGAAACTCCTGGGGCGCCTGGGTGGCTCAGTCGGTTAAGCGCCTGCCTTCAGCTCAGGTCATGATCCCAGGGTCCTGGGATCAAACCCCACATTGGGCTTCCTGCTCAGTGGGGAGCCCGCTTCTCCCTCTGCCTCTGCCGCTCCTCCAGCTTGTACTCCCTATCTCTCTGTCAAATAAATAAATAAAGTCTTAAAAAAAAAAAAAAAGAAATTCCTAGTCAACATCCAGTTGAAAATATAGGTGAGCTATAGAGTAGGTAAGATACAGAAGTATGTATATCATAATCTAGTCCACAAAGTGCTTCTGAGTCTTTCCAACATCAACAAGATGTGATATTTGAATTCTCTGAGCTCTTACCAACTTTGGCTTTTCTTTTGCCATTTATCACATGAAATCTTCTAAAAAAATATGCTGACATGCATGGGAATTTCTGTTTGATTATGTTTAAAATATGCAGAAAAAGAAAAAATGTTAAAGCTTTTCCTGTCTAAATCTTCCAAGTTAACCTCCATCTATAAGCACCCAGGAGATGTGAGTTGTCCTTAGCCCACTATTTGTTACACCCCTCTCCTAGATAAAGCTCATCTTTGTTGGTATTTATAGTTCTTGCAGCTCCAACGACAATCATTTGACAGAAATATTGTTTAATAATGTCATTATTGATGTAAATGAATATCTGCCGAAATTTATTTAAATACTTTTGCTTATTTTTCTTATAGGGTACTTATCTTAAGATAAACATCAATCATTAATGTTATTCAAGGGAAAGAAATGACTGGCTAACAAGTTCTGAAGAGATATTGTACTGTGGGATGAAAAAATTAATACCAACCCTGCTAAAGATTAAACAGAAAGAAAACCCCTTTGTGAAATTATTTGATAATTTATAAGCATCTGAAAAGGACATCAAAAGCAAGAAGCAAATGTTACCAGAGAATTTTGCAAATTCATAAGTAGGATTAAATTACCATATGACAGAATTCACTTGATATTTTGAAAACACTTTGTATTCTCACAGATGTACCTTGGGAAATTTTCCATATATTTAAGTCCATACATTTCACTTCAGCTGAATAGTAACATCCATCAAAATATTTTATCATCCCATATATAATTATGTAAATAAATAAAAGCATTCTTTTCCTTTCTCTGTTGCCACTTTTCATTTCTTTGCTATTTTTTCTTCCTTCCTTTCTCTTTCTTTTCCTTTTTAAAGTGAAATTTTTTTTCAAAGTCATTCTAGACATTGGACTGCTTTTAGGATTAATTATATAATACAGTGCTGAAATTAAAATTGATTTTAAAATCTCTGCCAAAGTGTCTCTCTGTATTTTAAATTATCAACCAAGCTCTAGGTTGAGAGACTTGAAAGGTGATAAAAGTAACCTACTTACGCCTTAAGATTATAACTTTTCAAAATCACTAGTGTTCAACTTCACATGATGTTATATTTTAACACATGACTCCTAAGAAAGATTTATAGTTTTGACATACGACAAAGGACTGCTTAAGCCCAATGCAGTACTACTGTCTTATGTCAGTAACTACCAAGCATATTTATGGTCAGTACCTATCATGTGCCAAACAGCTGTACTTGGTCTCACTGGAATATTTTGAACAATTGTTATGGAACTATCAGTACTACTAATAATTTTCAACATGAATTGATAAAATAGAAACAGATTTGTGGTCATTATGACTTCTCTGGCAAGAACGCCTTTTCTTATCTGAATGCATATCCCCTATCCAGTTTAAATCCCTTAAAACAAAAGTCTAAACTTGAGCATCTATCAGTACTATTTCTTCACCCAGCTGTGTACGCTAATATGTGTGAGGTGGTCCTTTGAATATAATAATCTTATCTTCCCACTGCATGCTCAGTCCTGTTACATAGTGTCCAGCTGGATATTTCCCCACACAATTACATACATTCACTCTTCCTGGAGACATGAGAAGCCAAAGTTGGGTTATTACCTGGTTATTGACAATAATAGTGATGATACCTTAAATCCATTACTATATAAAGATCAAAATATTGCATATATAAAATAATATACATGAATTCTCAAACATGCTCTAATTAGACACTATTACACCTATTTTCAAAGTGAGAAAACTGAAGTTCAGTAGGCCAAAGCTTCCTCCCTGAAGTCAAACCACCAAGAAGTGGTAAAACCAAGACCCCTACCCAGGCTTTTAATTGCACATATTTTCACCATGCTATACCCAAACATTCAGTCCAAGCTCAATTTATGATATTGACCAAGAGAATCAGAAGGTAGATATCAAAAATTTTAAAAAATAACAGTTTGAGGGATTCACATAATTAATGGCATTTCAAGTAACTTAAGAAAAGTAGCAGAATTTTTTGTTGGCAAAAGGATGAACTGAAATAGAATTCTGAAGAACTAGAAGTATTTTAAAGAGGTGTCTGAATTGATATTTCTATTGCTTAAACTCGAAACATTTTTTCCTCTGTACCTAAAAACAAGAACAAAGTATTTCAGGAATTTGCATTTTAAGAAAAGAGTCTTACAGATATCTTCATTTAAGTACAAATATAGCACAGGTCATGTGATGAAAATTAATCCCATAGGCTAGGGCCAAAGTTTCCAGAGGCAATAAAGTTTTCATTTACGTAGGAGGACTGATTTTCTTCCCAACCATATCACACTGCTTTCTTAACACAAATAGTGCCCAAGTTATGTTGTACTCATTCCTACTTACTTTTAATAACATCCCTTGAATGTCTCAGGAGTTTGCAAGAACAAATACCTTATTTAGAGAAGGCATACCATAAGCAGAACTTGTGATTGCCTCTCAGTAAATGTGGAGGGTTCTCCTGCCTCCTCAGTTCCTTATTCTTAATGTATTTTTCTTCTCTTTATACATTTTACATACATTCTTATTGTATCTCAGAAAGCAAATAAAAATGTGACAGTAGAACAGCAAAAGCCATATAAACTATTTGTAGATTAAAGATAAGAGGAAGTTAATTCACAAAAATGCCTTCTCATTTCCATTAGTACTTTCTACTATGAACAGTGCTGTAAGCAATAAAGGAAAAAAGAGTGTGTGGCTGAATCTGTTTCAGCAAAATCTTTGATGATAACTAAACATCAATCCAGTGTGACTAAGCAGACTGACAGTCTTGAGTTTGTAAATAGAAGATAAAACTTAAAAATCTGTCTCTTGGTTGGAATCTTATTCAGGAAGAATCAATCCAGCATGAAGACTTAAAAGATAAGATGCAAGAACAATCTCTTTTTCTTGTAAAAGATGAATTCAGCAATTTTAGGAATGTGCTAGACTTAAAAAGTGTTAAAGTGATGAAGTTGCCTGAGCTGAGGCTTGGTCAGCCAACTATGTTAAAGAAGTCTGGCTTTTCCTGATGAAGTAAAAAATATTTATATGTAATATGATTATACATGCATGTATATTTTATACACCCATTCACATATGAATATTGAGATAATAACAGTGCTTGTTCCAAATGAAGTTGCCGGTATTTGCTACATATTTCACATAAAAATATTTAGAGTCATATACTCTATCCTAAAATCTGTATCGATATATCCTATCCTGACATTTATATGTGTGTATGTGTACCTTAATGTATGTGTACATACATATGTATATATATACAAATACACATATATACAGATATATGCACACACACAGTGAGAATGATGTATTTACCATAACTCTTTATGTAACTCAAGTACTTCAGTGTATGACAACTCCTTGTGACACCCACATTTTGTCACCAGTCAGCATCCTCAGAAAGAATGTCATTTGGATGTTCTTGCTTAACTCTTTTTCCTATGCTGATATGGTTGATCATATCATTATGAGTTTGGTTTTAAACCTTCATCATAGTCATATAATCCATCTTTCTGGAAAAAAAATATCCTTTCATGAAGCTGACTAACTCATTAATTTTAAGACTATATTTTAAGAATATTCACACAGCAATGACAGAATTGGGGGAAAAAAGTGTCTAACAGATAAGTTGCCTATTGAGCTATCTCTTGTGAATTTTCTTGTATCTCAAATCTTTTTGGTTTTACATGGGCATCAGACTAGCCATTATGAGGTGTGATTTCATTTATAGTCATATCACAGAAAAGATTACTTTCGTTGACTGTGAGATTAGAGCCTTCCCCATAAATGTGTATTTTATAGCTACTGTTAGGTGTAAGCAATCATAGCTTAAAACTGGAAGCAAACACAAAGAAATCATCCAGTTGATTCAGGCTAGAGGCTCTTAGGTAAGTCACTCTTCATTTGCCCGAGTCAAGATAAGCAGTGTTAACATTCTCATTATTCATCAATAAAACAAGAAGGATGAAAAGAATGAGAGAGCGCTAAATGTGATAAATGCCAAATAAAATGTTTGGAAAAAGTGAACGTAGAAGTCAGGTGGAGATTAAAATACAACATACCTTCGGGTCACTCAGTTAAAAGGGTGAGTACATTCATCAGAGAATCTGTACAGCATTTGGCAAACATGTTAATTATAGACCTAAGGGAATCCTGACACAGGTAATATAAACATCCAGTTCTTATCATATATCATCACTAAGTATTATAAACTATCCCCAGGAAAACCATGGATTTTTATTTCCAGCATAAAAACTGTGTGAAATTTGGGGTCATGGTACCAGCCTGATGTGGAGAATTTTTAACCTAGTGGTATTCTTGTCAAGCACAACTTGCAATAAATTTTGAGATGAAAAATTAAATGAAGAAAAAATATATTTTATTTTTATGTTGCACTACCTAAGGAAAAAAATACAACTGGCATCTCTAATAAACAGACCAGGACATTATATCAAGAACATGACATTATTTCTTTTGGAAAATAGCTAACAAAATATATTACATTGCTTTAGATTAAGGAAAACATGAATACAGTGGGGACATGTATGGATGTGTAACGTGACACATTTAACTTAGAGAATACTAATAAAAATATGATGGTTTTAATACTACAGACTTATCAACAAAAATCTATACTGTAGGCAGGCCATCCACCATTTTTGCTTGCCCACTGCAAAATAATCCAACCTCAGAAGAACTGAGAAGAGAATAGAAGGCAAAAAATAACCATAGGGTTCCTTCTTGGCACACTTAAAAAGGCAAGAAGAAAAAAGTTACTAAAACTTTAAGTTAAAGTAGGATAGCATGGCCATTAACTATCAAAGAGTATTAGTAACCAACCAATTATCCTGATACACAGCAAACTGTGGGTGTCATGCAGACCATGATAAAACAAAACAGAATGAATAAGACCCATAAAGAATGGCCTCCCAGTTGAAAATTACAAATGAAATTTGGATTTAGAAATAATCTCAGTCATAAGTGTGATTTTACACTCTATCCAATAATATAGAGTCAAGCATTTCAACTTTAGATCTAAAATTTGCATCTTTAAAATGGTAGCACTGCATAGAGGCAGGTTTGCTGCTGCAAAGCACTTGAAACTTCAATATCCCTCACATTTGTTAAGTCCCTTCCAGGACCCCAAAGGTTATATGATTTTGCAAAATATTCTAAAGTTAAATATTTTAGTCAAATTTTGTTAAGAATTCTGTCTCCTTCTACTCCAACTTTCTTTTCATTTCTATCCTTTCATTTTGGGTGACAACAGAGTAGCCAAGGACATTTATGAGATCCGGCTAAGGGGAAATTATTTGGAAAAACATTTAATTTAGATTCACTGGAGTACAGTTTTGGGATTTACAGTGATTTCTGTGTATAATTAAGTTATCGCTAGCCACAAATGGCTCCCACAAGTCTTCCTACCAACATATGACAGAGTCAGAGGTGGTACTATGATTTGAACATATCTTTGAAGGCCTAGCGGGAAGTATGTGTGGAGGAAATCAAAGAAAAGAAAAGAAAGAGAGAAGAGAAGAGAAGAGAAGAGAAGAGAAGAGAAGAGAAGAGAAGAGAAGAGAAGAGAAAAGAAAGAAAAGGAAGGAAGGAAAGAAAGAAAGAAAGAAAGAAAGAAAGAAAGAAAGAAAGAAAAGAGAAAAAGAAGAAAAAGGGAGAGAGAGAGAAGGAGGGAGGGAGGGAGGAAGGAAGGAAGAAAGGAAGAAGGAAAGAAAGGAAGGAAGAGAAAGAGAGAGGGAGGGAGGAAGGGAGAGAAGAAAGAGAGACACAGAAAGAGAGAGAAAAAAGAAAGAAATGAATAATGAATGACAGTAGCCAGAAACTAACCTTAGGACAGTTTTCCAATGACCAAACATGTAAAGTTATAAGTGAAAAATTTGCTTCTCATCAATGCCTAGACAATATGTAAGTTCTCCCTTATCAGGAAAGAAATACACTGAATAATGCAGTGTATAAACCATAAATGCACCAAATATTTTATTTATTTATGGGAATTACATTAGAATTTTATCAGAAATCCTGTATTTGTAGAACACAAGCCCAACAGTATTGCTTCAACTAGTATGCTTGTGAGTGAAATCACTCACTTTCTGCATGCCAAGATACTAGGTGATGTCTAAGTGTATAGATTTATCATGGCCTAATGAAGTCTGAAGTTTCCAGATGAAAAGGCACACAAAATTTCTACATGTGCAAAAGCCAATGTGAAGAAAAAAGTGTTCGGTGACAAAATTCCTCACATATTCATTGATCAAGTAATGCATGTAGCATCAAAGTGTTTGGTTACATTATACGTAGCTTGAGACTCCTGATTTTGACACAGTTGAAGGGTAATTTTTTTAGTCATCCAGAATTTATTAATTAAAACAACTATGAAAATTCTGATTAACATTAGTGGAATATGAACTAAAATGATAAAATGAGCAAGGGAAGTAATAGAATTTATTCTGACATTGAGAAGTAAATTATGACCAAAAATTAGACCACACTAAAAGCAATAATTCACTGAAAAGAAGACACAAATTTTGAAAAAGAGTAACAACTAGGCTCTAGATTATTTGAAATTC
Source organism: Ailuropoda melanoleuca (assembly GCF_002007445.2). Classification (NCBI taxonomy): domain Eukaryota; kingdom Metazoa; phylum Chordata; class Mammalia; order Carnivora; family Ursidae; genus Ailuropoda; species Ailuropoda melanoleuca. The sequence goes on along the minus strand of NC_048228.1, from coordinate 20,645,296 downwards.
AATTAACAAAGTAGAGTAAATCTTATAAATACATTGGTAAAGACAATTTTGGCTAACTTGACACAAAATTTTGACATAAACAAAGTAATACAAAATTTACAATAACTCTTTAAAACAAGGACATAGTAGAGAAAACTGGTTAATGCAAAGAGTATTTAAGATTACTTATTGCGTAAGTAACCTTGAAATACCATGAAATCTTATAGTCCATATGTGAAAGAAAGTTGATACTTTTCCCAAATTTGAGAATAAGCCTAAAAATTTACTTGGCATTGCTAAAATGATTTGTGAAGCTTAAAGTTTTCAGATCCATCAATAAAAAAGTCCCAGAAATTTCCATCAACTATTCCAGAAGATAGATTGAATTATTGTTGTATGTAAAGAAATTACAAAATCATTGTCATAGGAAGAGGCAAAGAGTATGCAGTATATTTCCTGCAACAAAATTCAAGATAAAAAGTATTATAGAAATATATCAGGCAGTTAATTATATGGATTTTCAAATGCTATATTTGCTAGCTTTTTAAAATGTTTATTCTTGTTATTTCTTTCCTTATTCTAAATAATCACCCATATCTAAATCTAAGTTTGTATTTTTAGTGTTATATCATTTTTCACTAGGAGGGCCCCTAAAATTGCATAATTTAGGTTTCACACATCATAAAACCTAGTATTTTTAGTGTTATATCATTTTTCACTAGGAGGGCCCCTAAAATTGCATAATTTAGGTTTCACACATCATAAAACCTAGATTCACACCCAGAGTTCCTGGATTTGATATTATAAGAGATGAGTTCAGTTCTAATTTGACAATTTCCAGGAGAGGTGATTATTAAACTATTACTTGGGATAATAAGAGTACTGCTGTTACAGACAGTTGTGAAAATTAAATGAAATATATATATACTGTAGCGTACTATAATATATAATATATAAAGCTCTATACAGATGTTACTTTTACTATCATGCAACTGAATTTCCTTTTAAAATGATGATTTTTCTTTGCAAAAGACATGAAATTTCATCTATATTGATGGACAATCAAGAAAAATTTGCCAAAACCACATGATTTAACTTAAGTACATGGAAGACTTTCCCAATAGTGAAAATTTTTAAATGTGTTCATGAAGTACTTTGGGAAATTATACAATCTCTTGAAATTAAATCTCTTTGAAGACCCAAAGTAAATGGTTCAAATTCTTCATGATCTAAATGAGCCTGTAATTTCCCTTAAAAAGATGAGGACTTATTTTAAGAGAATTTGTATGTTTTTTCTTACTACTTTACTTACTATAAAATACAAGGCCATTTGGGGAAATTACAAAATAATAAAAGACAAAAATCACTATCATTTATAAACTGGTGATTTAAATTTATATAGGAAGTTACATTATATATATATGTGTGTGTATATATATATATATATATATATATATATATAGACTTATGTAAGGACACTTACACATTAATAATTCCTGAAATATAAGTCAAAAATCAACTCACGATCTGACCACGTAAAATCTTAATCCTACACACTTTCTCATTATAGCCACTGCCCTGTCTCATATCTGTATTTCAATTTCTCATGTATCACCCACTTCATATTTCATTATCATCTACTTCTCTTCTTTTATTCTACTGTCTTCATTAGCTCTCCATCACCAATGTATTTTAGTTTTTGTCTTTAAGTCATTTGTTATGAAATTCTCACCTTATGTGTATTTCCTAAGGTGGGGAAGACCCGATATGTGGTAATTTAGTTTTATATTTATACCTGTTGTCACTTGTCAGTTGTTTTATATCTTCTTAAATATGCATATTCATTTTCCAGTTAGACTGTAAATTTATTTCAGATAAAGGGTATATAAAACAATATTAGCTTCAACTAGAATTAATACTACAATCTAGATTCACAATGGCTGTCTCAAGAAGTTTGTTCCTCACATATATGAATTCTGGGGATAATGACTCTACTTATGAAGCCCTCAGGGACCCAGCTTCTAAAGCTGCTACATTACTCAATTTCAAGGGGTACTATTCATAGGGGCCACAGTGTGAATTGTAGCCCTCTGGGGTCTCTCCAGTCACTGCTCTAACACTCCTCAAGGTGGCCTCGTGCTTAGGTTCCAAGATGGCCTATACCCACATTGTAGGGCAGCAAAATGAGAGAAGAGAGGACAAAGACTATGTTCATATCTCCAAAAGATATCCTAGAATCTACCATAGAACATGTTAGAGAACATGACTTCCACATGCCCCTACCCATCTGGAAAGAAGCTGGGAACTGCATCTTGTGTTCTGAAAAGCCCTTGTCACTATAGGGAGAAAGAAATGGGAGCAAATGAGGAAATAAAAATAAAGTGAAGCTATCATTGTGAGGAAGGAAACAAAGCAAAAGAGATTCCAAAACTGGGAAAGTTTTGTCCTATTTTTCTTAGATTATACATCAATATAAAGGCATACGGGAAAATAAACTCTTATGTGAGTTATATAAGTACACAGTAAACAGAAAATATGTATTTGTGTATCTCTTCGTAAAGCAAAACAAAACTATTTAAAGGCACTCCTAATTTTCTGGTAATGCGAAGTTGCATTTGCAAAGTAGAAAATGATGATTTCCAAGGGAAAATGTACATTATTTTTAAAGTTTCCACTATGTCAGTAATATTCCATTGTGACCTAAGTACTCAATACATGCCAGGTACTATTTGTAAACCAAAGACTTCTGAATATGTCATGATTAAAAATGTGTATTTCTACATTACGTAAACTGTGCAAATTTCTCTTGGAAGGTGCAGGTGGGAAGGAGAAGAGACAGTGAAGAGTGACAGTATGAAACTATGAATAGTTTTCAGTGAAAGAGATGATTCAGAAATGTGCTAGAGTATCTCAGACTTTATATCTTCCAGCTGGTGTGCCAAAAAAAACCCTCTCTTCAACTTTTTCACTAGGACTGGCATAAACATTAACTTACTGAAATGATATATGCAACAGGACATAAAACAAGGTGTGTCCAGAGATGTTTTGAAGTTAACCTTGAACCAGAGTATAAAATGGTCTATCCAAGTTTAAACATTTCAGGGGAAAGAGAAAAGAAAAAACATGAACAAAATTTTCTTTGACATTAAGAAATAAAACACTGTATCTTTTCTACTCTGCTGCTCTCTTCAATTCTCTAAAAAGGAGCCTGAATCTAAAATTGGAGTTGGAAAGGAATTTCAGTGACCCTTTACCAACAAGTGACCCAACATGCACCTGTGAGACACCTTTGCTGGGGGTTGCAGACACAAGGGGGATATGTTCATTGCAGCTTAGAACAGATGGAGCCAGTACAAGCAAAAAGTAATTTCTTATATAAGCTCAATGAATCTAAACCTATCTGATGTTTTCCAAGGGTAATTTGGAATAGATTCAGATAGTTCCAAACCACAGTATTTGGGCTTTAGCATGATCTTGTCTGGTAATGATTTAAATTTGATAACAAGCCAGAATTCCAATTTTTTATCTCCTCTTCCCCCAAATTGATGTAGCGAGCTATGAATTTATCATGCACCAAAATCATTTTTATATTGGTGTCCTACCATTCTACAGATAGATCATATTTTCAATAAAGAGAAAAACTAATTTCATGTTCATATTTTCCATTTGTAGAACCCATAACAAATATTTAACTTTCTGATGGTTAACTTTCTACAAGCTTGTTTCAGTTAGTAGAAAGAAATGTGACTCTATCTGTGGCTCACAAAAGCCCCATGCATGGCACAACACAATTTTGAGAAGATACAGATGGAAAGAGTTTATTCTCAGTGTGAAAAGCTATAATTTATTCTTTGGTAAATAAATAAATTAAAGACGATTCACATTTGGATTTGACCAGAAACAAATGTGGAGGGCCTTCTCTAGTATACAATGGTAGGTTTAGCCTCCTTTTATGTAAACATGACTTGAGCCAGCCATAGGCTTTGGTATTTGGTGAATAATAAGGAGTGGAGGGGCCTGATCCCTACTATTAGCCATTGGGAGTCTGCGAAAATCTAGTGAATGTACCAGGGCCACATGCATATCTCTGGTAAAATAGTTAATACGACATTCACATTGATAGAAATAGAGGATGACAGACTTTTTACTCTGAATGTCATATTATGTGAAAATGGGAAGAAAGGATTGGTGAATACAAGTCTTACCAACTTTATTATCAACAATTCTATTTCTCCAATCTTTTTGCCAAATTGTTACGTAACATGGCTTCAAATCTCCCCAACATCCTGGACATTTCTGAATAAATGGTAGTCTATGACTCCCTTAAAGTAGACTGTCTAATGCCCCAAACTGAGCACTCTGAGTTGAGCGTAATCTGACCATTGCAGAATAGTTGATCTATTATCAGTCTTTATCCAGATTTCACTTTTTTATCAATGCAGATACTACGGTAACTATTTGTAAAACACTAACAATAGTAATAACAATAACAACAATAGCAACAATGATAATAATCAACAAAAGAGAGAAAAACACACAATCACACAGAGTCACCAGACCAACAGCTCCATGTGAGACAGTGAGGATGGCTGATTCCACTACTTCCCCAGCACCCACACTCTGCCTGGCAGATAATCAGTGCTCAATAAACATTTGCTGATTGAATCCTACTGAAGGATAATGGATTTAGACAAAATTCATTATCAGAACTATCCAGATAAAATCATAAGAAAATCAGAATTAGAAGTGATCTGTGGAGAAAGGCTTTCCAAGACAGTGGCAAGCTGAAGGCTGAGAAACATTCAAAACACCTGTGTATAGAGTCCTACGTCTTCTCAAGGGGGGACGTGCTGCTGCTAACACGGAGACTGGTGCAAAATCCAGGAAAATCCAATGTTTGTAAACCTTCCCTGAAATAGACACACCTGGTTTGTTAGTGTAAAGTGCTCCAAATGGTGAGTGTAAAGAGATGAGAACAGAATACTTCAGATCTGGCCTTTGGAAGTCCCCGTCACTGCTCTATGCGTCAACGGAGGCTCAGGTGAGATTGATCCCACCAATTCCTGCTCCGTGTGAACCTATTACTCCCAATAAGAATTTGCATCTTTATCTAATTAAGTCAAAAGCTTCATTTACCCTTATACCCTGTGTGCATGTGTGTGTGTGCACATGCGCATGTCAGTTGTCTCTGCCTAAACACCTGACACTCACCAGAATTCATGTGGCTACAGATTTAAAATCCAGGATGCCTGGGTGGCTCATCGATTAAGGTCTGCCTTGTTCGGCAGGGAGCCTGCTTCTCCCTCTGCCTGTTGCTCCCCCTGCTTGTGCACCCTCTCACTCTGACAAATAAATAAATAAAATCTTTAAAAAAATAATAAAAACACATAGACCTAGTGACATGAAACCATTAAAAAAAGATTCAAAAACCAATTATCTCAATAAGCATCAATATCTCCTTAAATAAAATTCAGAAACAAAAGTTATAATATTTTACCTTCAAAAACATTAAATGAGATATAGACAGAAAAAATGCTTAAATGTAAATAATGAAGAATAAAATGTGTTCATCTGAGGCCAGAATAAGGAAATCAGGATTTATAGTTGTGCTAACAAAATGCTATAACATACAAAAAGGTCTTTTGGTGTTATAAAAACAGAATTCTAACAATTATCAACATAGATGATAGATAGATGATAGATAAATAGAGGTACATATGCATTCCAAACTACATAAAGTTAAGTACACAGGGTTTCAGAACCACATATACAAGTAAAGATGGGTTTTCATGAGTAAGTAAGGATGAGAGCCAACACTGCAGATCTTGTACAAGAAGCCAGAATTTTAAAACCAAAGTGGATCCACAAATACAAGAACGAAAGGAGCTGTCCCATCCAAGAAAAGAGAACTAGAGCTACTGAATTCAAAAAAACAATTTTCTGCACATTGGCCTAGAAATGTAACACAGGTGTAGACCACATACTCTGGGCCATGAGCTGAAAAAGAATATCCACCCTTTCCAAAAATTGTGGAACTCAGATTCACACTTATTTATAAGGTATAGAAACCTATGTCAAGAAGCAAACAACAGAACTGGTCAAAAACCAATTAATCCTGTAGAGGTATGACAGAAATAATCTTGGACAGGGGTGTGTGGAAGGATATTGTTGCCTCCACAACCTAGGTCATGCACAGTACTCTCACAGGTTAATGATTTTCAGTGTAAAGAATATACAATTTTATTTTTCAAGTTTGTTCTAAAAAGTACTTTACTTTGTAATTTTTTAATTTTAATTTTAATTCCAGTAGAGTTAATATTAAAAAGGAATATTCAATTAAAATTTTTAAATAAATAAGGGAAAACACACCATGAGCAAGTCAATAGATTCAAAAGCAAGAAATCTCATACTTAACATAGTAGGGCAATCTGAAAATGACTTTAAAATAAGTATTATTAAAACGTTTAAGTGAATAAACAAAGTAATAAATTCAACAGAAAGATTAAGATGTTCAGTAATTTTAGACATTGTTCAGTTAAATGTATAAACAGATACAGAATAAATAGATATAGGCTGTTTAAGTTTCAAAATCATAAATGGGGTGGAGGAGACCAATTTACAAAAAGGAGAGAGAAAAACAAGAAAACAACAATCAATAAAAGTCCAGGAAAAACAGAATCCAAGATGATAGTACATTAGCAATTACAATCAATGAAAATAAATTAAACTTACTTACTGACATAGAGATTCTGAAATTGATTACCTCACTATATTTACCAAAGACAAATTTAAAACACAGTAACACAGATATGTTAACATAAAATGATGGGGGGAAAGAACAGACAAATATTTATTAAAATAATGCTTTGATAAGGATATTAATAAAAGACAAAAGATTAATAGGGAGAAAACATGACATTATTCATTAATAAAAGAAAAAAATGTCTAAGAAGTTATAACAGCCGTCAGTGTAAATGTATCTAAAAATATAGCCTCAACTTCTTTAAGGCAAAAATCTGACAAAACAACAAAGAGAAACTGAAAAATCTGTAACACTTGAGGAGATTTCCATGTACTTTTCTCTGTAATTGATAGACCAAACATGTAGAATATTAGTAAGGATATAGATGTAACCAATACAATCAAAAATCTTGATCTAATATATATACATAGAACCACACACCCAACAGAGAATACACATTCTTTTAAGCACATATGAGTTATTTCAGAAACTGATCATGTAGCACCCAAAAAACCAAGCCTCAATTAATTCTAAATATCAATACTAAAATTTCATTGACTAAATTAGGTTCTTACTGACCTTCTATGGGAAACTATTGGGGGTTTTTAGCACAGGAGTGATATGATCTTTTTAAAGTTTTAAGGATCCTTGTGGCTGCTGTATTGAAAAGAAATTGTAGGATTGAGGAAAGCTTAAGACAAAAGCAAAGAAACCAGATTTCTTGATGAATGGAAGATTAAAGAAACCAGAAACAAAACTGGTGTAACAAAAAGTGCAAAATCATGAATGAAATATTTACCTCATATTTACTGCAGTGTTTACATCACGAAGAAATACGAGGTCAGTGTAGAAGAAAATAACAGTCCTTCTATAGAGTTAATGTACGAGTCAGAAGGCAATAAAAACAAGGTTCCCGAACTATTTTCTTAGTTTTAAGAAAAACACATTTAAGAGAGTTGGAACAAAGCCAAGAAACTACACCATGTGGCAGCTCTGATGGGTCAAACTGCCTGATAGTGTCTCTCGCCATCTCTGAAATTGATTACTATATGATATTGGGCTCCTTGGGGTCTTGGATATCACAATGGCTTCAAAAGAAAAAAATGACTCACTGTTTACTTACCAACTTGAGTTAATTTATCAAAAAGAAGATCACTTAACAAGGTAATTTATCATCTTCTACCACGCATAATGCTCATATTTCAAGTTCTCCAAAGAAAACACTAAAATCTACCATCTCCTAGATAAAAATATTAAATAAATAAAGAAGTGACCAAAGGAGATGCAGTAAGAGAAAAAATACCCTTTGTTTAACTACTGGGCTTTATATGAAAGACTGGAACAAAATTTTCTAAAGCTTAGCTACCTAAAGGGCCTGTACTTATTTTACCACATTTTTCTAATTTTTAAACCCTTCATCCTACTTTTTTTCCTTTCTTTGTAAGAAGCTGAGTGTTGGCTGAGCTCAATATCACTTAGATTCAATTTACAGCACAATTTTTTTGATCATAAAACAATTAAGGCCATTTCTTTAAGATTTTATTTACTTATTTGAGAGAGAAAGAGCCCATGAGCAGGGGTCAGGGGCAGAGGGAAAGGGAGGGGGGGAGGGAGAAGCAGACTCCCTGCTGAGCAGGGAGGCTGATGGGGTACTTGATCCCAAGACCCTGGGATCACGACCTGAGCCGAAGGCAGACACTCAACTGACTGAGTCACCCAGAAGCCCCAGACCATTTCTTAATCAACTTTTTTATTTGCTGCTTCTTTGTCCCCCATCAGGGCATCACACACATTCACACACTACATTTTTTTTTTAATTTTCTGATTTTAAAAATACTTTTTTCCCCACTCGCTACATAAAGTTTCCCTGTTACTCAATAAAGCTTTTATCCTTACTCTTTTAATATTTCACAATTTCCTTATGGAGCCCTTAAAAAGGAAAACATAGCTTCTTCCATTATGTAGTCATTTAATAAACTTTGGGATTGTGTTGGTCTTTCCCTCAACTGTTCTATGCCCTAGCATCATGATCAGAAAACACCACCATCAAACTAAGAATTGTATATGCTCTTTAAACTATCTTATATTAGCAAATGGAAAATACACCATAGGAAAAAATGTGGCCAGGACACTGTTGAATAACATGACTATAAAAAGAAAAGGATTAAGATTTAAGCTGATAGTTACCCAGAGTGAAAGAAATGTTTGGATGTTGTTTGGGATTGTTCATTTCAACAGTCTGTTATGCTCAATAAGTTCCAAATGATAGTGTGGGTACATGTGAAATTGAAATTAGACTGTTGGCGAAATCTGAGAGGAGATACAGAAGGTCAGGATGTGCTACACACAGCCCCCAGCTATGCCTTAGGCTAGCATTTTCATCATCAGTCATTTAAATGCTTCTTCTCGGGGCGCCTGGGTGGCGCAGTAGTTAAGGGTCTGCGTTCAAAAAATAAATAAATAAATAAATGCTTCTTCTCAGATTATCTACTCTTAAATTGTGTTTTTTCTCAAAAATTACTAATTTCTTTTTTTTTTTTTAAGATTTTGTTTTTTTATTTGACAGAGATAGAGACAGCCAGATAGAGAGGAAACACAAGCAGGGGGAGTGGGAGAGGAAGAAGCAGGCTCCCAGCGGAGGAGCCTGATGTGGGGCTCGATCCCAGAACACTGGGATCACGCCCTGAGCCAAAGGCAGACGCTTAACTGCTGTGCCACCCAGGTGCCCCCCAAATTACTAATTTCTAAATTACTAAACTATCCTACAAACTTAATTATTTTAGGTCAATATGTTTAGAGCTTGAGTATATATAAAAACATTCCATTCATGAAAAAAGCTTCAAAATACCTTAAATAATAATATGAGTCATTTTCAGTTGAATTTCACATACAGAAGAGCCTTTTAAAAAGGAATAACGATCAAATGTATTTAATTAACATTTCATCACCCATTCATATGTTGATATACGAAGAGGAATACCCAAATTATATTTAAATAAATGTATTTATATTCAGATTCTCAACAATCATTTATTAAAGTTTTACCAAGTACAAGGCACTAAGGATTGTGTAGCAGTAGCAAAATAAATAAACTGCCACCTCTTACCTCAAAAACTGTACATCAGGAGAGCTGTATACACAAATAAATCTTGTTATATGAAAGCTGTTAAATTTGCCATAGGAGAGACTGGCACTGTTATAGTGGTTCATTTTTTCATTCAGTCCTTCAAGAAGTAAAAAGGAATTCCTCCTAAGTACCCAACACTCTTCAGAAGATGGTGGATAGAAAGAACAAGACCAACAATAAGAATATTAATAACTTCACCCAATTATCTCAAGTATGTGCAATCAATAATTTAAAAGGGGGTTCTAGTAAGAGAGAGGACTAGAAGGTAGCATAGTGTCCTATGATGGAGATCCATGCAACTGTTGAGGATCCATCACCTGCTCTGAGAAGAAAAATTGTTTCAGTTTACATTTTATAGGGACTAGCCATTCAAAGCCTTATCCCCTCTGTGAAATTATATCTGTTGTATTGTTATCATACAGACTATAATGCTTCTCTTACCATACATCATGCAATTATTTTACACCAAGGAATATAGCTAGAGCTATATATGATCCTTTCTCGTTTCATCTTTTTCTGATCCCTCATAAAATATTGCTGTTTAATGTGTCCAAATATCAAGATTCCACAAGTTCTGATGTTATGGAAAAAGTCCATTTTTCTCTGACGACAGCATGTGCATGTTCCATGTTCACATTTAATTCATTTAAAACAAATGACCTTAAAAAATGGAGTATTGTAGCTGGAGCATTCCCAGGTACATGGTTAAAGTCTAGTCTCTTTGGCAGTAGTAGTGTCCTGAGACAGGCATACCTATAAGGTTCTCACAAAGGCTCTTGCCTCCCAGGACTCATGAAAAGGCAATGAGAATCATGGCTATTATTTCTGCACAAATAACTCACATAAAGGAAATGCCAGGGCAGCTTCTATTATTAGAATAATTCCACATTCCAGGAAAGTTGCATTTACCACAGTTTTAACTCTCTCAGTGCAAAAGATGCCCTGTCATTGTAATTCCAGACACAACCCCTTCTAACTATATGGCATTTCAGGCTTCACTCAATTATTCTTCCCCACTAGTTAATAAAGTAAAAAGAATGGTAGTTATTATCCTATTTTCTCCAGAAGAGTAAATCGAAACTTTGGCAGGATAACACAAATAATTGCAGATGAAGAGCTCTAAACTAGTTTTTTAAAAATTCTTAGTCCAGTGTTCCTCCCATAATATCATAAAGCCTTCAGAATGATAAACTTGAAATGCTGGAAGAATAATTCCTTGCACCTGAATGCAAACTGTAGATGTGCAGAAAAATTAGGCAATTTTTTCATATAGAGGAAAATGTTAAAATGGATAGCCAGATATTTTTGAACTGTGATGTTAATGTTAAATCCTCTAATTCGTACTCCTAAACACTCTGCTTGCTGTTCATGGAGAAGGAAAATGAGGATGACATTCAACACTATTTCCTTCACTGATAAAATTTCACAAACCAAATTCTTTATTTTCTAAGATTTTATAATATTGATTAATAGTCTTAAATTAAAACCTCTTTTTTATATGCTACATAGCATTTTTATTGTTTTTACATTATATCTCATTTGATCGATACAAAAACTTTGGAATTAGAAAATATCATCCCCGTCTTACAGGTGAGCAACTTAGCATAGAAAGGTGAAGTGAAGGGCCACTAGACCAGCATTATTTGCCCTACACTCTGCACAGGATGAGATTCTCTGGTAGTGTTGAGACCAGGATCTCACCGTATTAATGTAGATAATACGATCTACTTGGAAAAAAAGTAAGGTCGAAGAGTAGCTATTGGTCAAAGTGAAGCAATATCAAGAAATTCTGAAGGTAAAAGAAACTTCTCTGATTTTTGAAACTCCTTGATTGGGTTATGCTCTCATAGCAAATGCTTCAATAATGTCTATTGTACATTTCTGTCACTAAGTTACTGGCCTTGAGAAAAGGACTACTTCCTACTCATGTGCGTATTTCTAGGACCAGCTTAACGTCTGGCAATTATAGGGACTCAGTAAATTCTTGATAGATGAATGAATAAAACTAACTATACAATGGTTTTATTTTTAAAACTTTTAAATAATGAAAAATCTTCGGGTACAGACATTAATCAACCTGACCAAAATAATTGTGAGACTTCATTAAGCTGCCTGAGGTACACATACTATATCTTACCCATTCTTAACCTTCATGTTTTCAAAATAAACTAAATAAAGATGATTTTTACAGTGTTTGTAATGATTTTTAGATGTTTTTTATTATATCATTAAAATATCCCCAACTTCCTGCACTCCACTGAGACCACATTGATTCCTTAGAGAGAAGAAATTAGGATTTCTGTGATTGTGTAGGAGACAAGTAAATGAAAAATGACTGATTTTCAGTTGGAGTTGTAGAAGAAAGAGTTGCATAAACTGTCAGAAGCCCCTTTCAAATGCCCTTAAGATGGCCAGTGAGGAGACCTAGGCCTACTCATTTTTCCTCTAAGAATAGCTTCATAGAATGAATGTGAAAGAAAAGAAATTTGATACACAATTGATTCTATTTGGCTTTCAATTAAGATACACAATGTGTTAAAAGTCATTTTCAAAGCTTAAAGAACAAATGAACCTTTGCTTTGCCTCCCAGGGCTCTCTTCCTAATTTATCACTGACAGTGGAGCCAGTGTAAGAACAATGTGACAGTGACAATTACCAATGACTGAGCTAGGTTTTGAACAACTGCTGAAAGTCTAGGGCAAGATTGTCTCAGAATGACAATCATGTTAAAATATCTGCACCAACTTTCCCGATCTCCTGCCCAAACTCCTTCAGTTACTGAGAGAACACCTGTATGGTTCTTCAAAGGACCTAGGAAGAGATGCTCATCAGCTTGTGGATGAGCTAGCCAAGCAGGGAGTGCTGGAAGCAGGACATTTTTAGCACCCCAGCAGAACTCGGTGCACATCCATCATCACATGTGAGTCGGACTGGCAAGCCCAGCACCATCCGACTCGGCAGCTGCATAGGTTTATGGAATCCGTATGGTGGGGAGTGCAATCTTTCTGGAGAATACACATGTGATTTTGCTAAAAACCAGGATAATATTAGTCAAATAAGCCCCTTCATTGGTTTTCTAAAGAATAAAAAGACTTAAAGAAAGGATTCAAAGAATAATGATGCTGCAATTGACCTGTAATTGCTGAATGTTTTGCATACTGTGTCTAATGATAACAACTGAATGTGATATTTATTTTTATACATTGTTAACAGAAAAATATCTTCCAAGTTAAAAGTTGAAAGAAAAAGATGTAAATCTCTGTGAGAGGTATTAATTCCACTGGTAATTAGGTGAAGAAAGAAGGCAGATGAGAGCAAACATTTTAAATGATTTAACATACCCAAACAAATAATAATAGTCTAAATTATCTAATTCTGGAACCATTTCCTTCAGTATATGTGAGAGTACTAATCAGGGAGATTATAAACATGATTTACGAAAAACAACAGTTTTCAAAGTTTGAGACAACAATCCTAATTATGTCCGCTATTTTGAGGTGATGACATGCAAATTTATAGGTGAGTTAGTAGGACACAGTGTATGTCTTAAGTGAGATTTTTTAGCTGCCTACTGTGATTTATATCATGTTAAGAGTCTAACATTTCAATGAAACCATGGCCAAAAAACAGAGATACTAGGAAATATCTAGGCACTCATACATAGCCAATAGCCATCTAATATAACCAATAGAGAATCACCCAGCCATCCATCACTGCATTTGACTAACTGCCTGCTTCTCCCTTCAAGTACTAATCTACTTGAGAACCACCCTTTCCCTCAGATGCTGGAAAGCCAGTTAATGTATAGCTGTAATTTAGCATTTCCACATGTTCCCAAGGTCTCGTGTTTCCTCTTTTGAATAGAAACATAGATAGACAGACTGGCAGACTGGCAGTCACACCCTTTCCACAGTTTTGGAAAGTAATTTCGAACAGTGGTTACCAAATGAACTCAGTAAGTTTTCTTCAGTGTTTAGTGAAATGAGAAAAAAAGAAAAGAAAAAAGGCAACATAGCGAATTTCAAATAAAATAAAATGTACTCTTTTTTTGGTAATTTGTGTTTTTTCATTGTTAAAATGCCCTTTAAATAATCAAAAGTAGTTATAAAGGATGATAGCTGCTTAGTTTTTTTCTTTATCTTCATAAAATCAAAATGTCAATATTATGCTGTCTGATCCCCCAGCTTTACCTTATTCTTACTAGTCTCTACAAGCCAAAGATTTTGAAACAAATGGTTCAGAGTTTCACAAGGAAATAAATGGTACTCATTAAAAAATAGAGTTAATTCATATCATTATTCTAGTCAATATATCTTTTTTCTGTCCATAATCTATATATCCTTCTAGTAGTGTAAAAGCCCTATGCTGTTTTTATGAGATGGTTTCTGATTGTGTATCCATGTGTGTTTTTGCCTGTCTCTGGTTCCCTTTTTCCCTCTATGTCCTCTCTCCTACATCTGACTTCTCCAAGAATCTGCTGTGTTCTCATAGACTATTATTACACAACTGTTCAAACTTCTGAATCTGGGCTTTTCTTGCTTAGAACACCTAAATGTACTGGGGCGCCTGGATGGCTCAGTTGGTTAAGCGTCCAACTCTTCGTTTTGGCTCAGGTCATGATCTCAGGGTCCCGGAATCAAGGCTGAGCTCTGCACTCAGCAGGGAGTCTACTTGTCTCCCTTTCTCTGCCCTTCCCCTTGCTCATGCTCTTTCTCTAAAATAAATTAAAAAAAAAAAAAAAAGAACAGCTAAATGTACTGGTGACAAAAGAAGGCACATGTATTTTAAAACAAATGCAGTCTAAAGTTCTGGATCACTTACTATAAATTAGAGCTGGAGTCTGAGTTTGAACTGAGACAACAAACTGCATGCAGCAAAAGTGAAAATGAGTTACCACCTCCACAAATCAAGGCTTCCAAGGACTTGAGACCACCATTCATAGATCTAGCACATTAACAGAGACATAACCAAACATCTACAATTGAAGCTAAAGTCCCATGCAACAATACTTATCCTTATTTAGAACAATGCACTCTCATGTTTTTTATTCTATCATTTATTTAAAGCTGACCACATTGCCATATTGATTTCATGACCCACTAATATGTCATGACTCACAGTTTGAAAATTGTTGCCATAAAGCATACCTCATAAGGTTGCTATTAAATTTCACAGCAATATAAAATTCAAAACAATTAATTTCCCTTAAATCAATATAAAATTAGCAACTTAGCCTTATCAAATAATTTTCAAGTGTGTGGCCTTTGAATTCCTAGAGGAAAGAAACATATTTTTATGTCATAGGTCTCAGCTTCCCTTTCATCTGCTCTGATTGGCTCTATCTCAACAATCCTTGATTTTTCTCCAGATAAATTTCTTCTAAACTGCTAGAAGAAGAAGAAGAAAGATAAATAAAAACTTTTTTTTAAAGTAAACTTTGAGGATCCTACTTTAAGCATTGATGATGATTTAAATATTGGCTTAAGATTCTGAATTATATGTATAAACTTCTAAACACATGTTCTTAAAAGAATGACTAAAGAAATGACAGTTATTTTAGGTTGCCTATTTTAAGTTTATATAATAAATTCTCTGCAATGTTTTCTGATTTCTTTTCAAATAAATAAATGGTAGATAAAGTTTTAAGTTGGCATGTATACATGGATGTGTGTGTGTGTGCATGTATACAAGGACACTCATACCCTTACTCAGACAAGGAGACCAGGGTTTGAAATGTACAAATGAGTAGTACTTCAAGTCCTGCCTCCAACTTCATCCCACGGTGTCATTTTTAGATTTTCTTCTAAAAGTTCTTCCTCTACAATATGGAGTAATAGTCACATCTGCCTAAGCTATTTTCAGGAACAAATTAAATAATGTAAGAAAAAATCAAAGTGCTATTAAATTTTTCATTTTACAATAGATTTCAGGGAATGAAATAAACTAAACTTAGTGTCATTGACTATTTGAGTTGATTTCCATGCATGATTCTAATCTTATAATTTACTTAATGCATGTAAGTAGAGAAAAAGAGACACTTTAAGACAAGGAAATTATAGAGAAAATATAATAATATATTTGAGTTTAGAAGAATATAAAATTCTTTGCTTACTTCCTAAAATCTTTAGACATTTAAACTTGACCATTGAGAGATTGGTACTGAGAGAAGCACCCATATTCTGAAAAACATAGTATTAGCTTCTCTTGAAAAAAAAAGACAAACCAAAAAATAGACTCTTTACTACAGAGAGCAAACTGATAGTTACCAGAGGAGAGGTGGGTGGGTGATGGATGAAATAGTTGAAGGGGATTAAAAGAATACACATCATGCTTAGCACTGAGTAATTATAGAATTGTTGAATCACTGTATACCTGAAAAGTATAGAATTGTTGAGTCATATTCTACACCTGCAAATAATCTAACACTGTATGTTAACTATACTGAAATTAAAATTTTGTTTTTTTAAATTAGCTTCCTTTGGCTCCTTTAAATTAATAGCCATATAGAAAATCCAATCTGTGGACTATGTTCTGTTGGCTATACCAATATCAGCAAGCTATGGTTCACAGGTCAAATCCAACTCACCACCTCTTCGTTTATGGCTTAGGAGCTAAGAATGGTTTTTACATTTCTAAATGACTCAGGGAGGATTAAAAGAAGAAAAACATTTTGTGACAATGAAAATTAAATAAAATTCAAATTTCAGTGTCCATAAAAAAGCTTAATTAGAACACAGTGTAATTATTCATTAAGGTATTATGTATGGCTAATTTCATGCTACACCAGTGAGTTTAATATTTGCAATAAAGACCATATGGCCTGCAAAGCCTCAAATAAATATTTATTGTTTGGTTCTTTAGAGTTTGCCAATCCTGGACTACACAGTGAGAAGAAACGCAGAGACAAAATGTGAATGATACTTATTAGCTCTGTAATTAACCAACACAGTTATTTTAAAATACAGCAAAGATCATTCTTAACCATAATAAATATTTTATAGTTTATATAAGAGTATGTATCTTTCAACAGTGACATGGTGTTTTGCTTCAAAACCTAGTAAAAAAATATCTATATAGTTTTTATTAACCCAATAGTTTATTGCACACACCCAGGCAATGAGATTAAGTTGTATTACTATAATGAAATAGATGCCAGTTTATGATAAAAACCCCAAACCCTGTCTTACACAGGACTTACACCTATCATCATAAGTGAAAATTTAGCATTTCCCCAGATCAAACTAACTCTGAATAAGGAGCATATTATTAAATTCCCAGGACTATAAGAACTACTGATTTCAACAGAAAGTAAGCACTAGCTTTTGAAAGGGTGAGAGAATTCTATTTATACATTCAACAGTGCCAATTAAATTAACATGAACAGATAATGACTTTTCATTTATTATTTTCTGAAAAGTACTTAAGCAAAACAGTTCAAACGCCATCCAGACCAAGGAATTATAACGGGTCTATGAGTCAAAAAAGAATGTTAAACAGAAACATTCAGAATTTGCTTCCTCTGAATCTCAGCACTTTATAATTTTTATCAAAGAATGGATCATCATGAAATCCTGATTTAATTTTCAAAACTGACAAGAAGAAATTTTGAGGTAAAAATATGAAGTAATACATAAATTATAACATGCAGTATTTGATCTTCATAGTATAGATCAGTATTTTCTTTCTCCCATCCCCACACCTTTCCCATCCCCACCATACAACACACTGGAGTGTGAAAAGAAAATATTATAAAAGTCCTACTTCTACTTTTGGCTAACTTTTTATGATATACATTAATGCAATACTACTTGCATGTAGCTTATAAATGAATAAGTACACCTGTAATGAGAGTGTATCATGAGGATGTTTTACTTATAGGTACATACAACCAAAATTAACTGGAAACTATTGAACTAAATTACTATGCCAGTATCTCTGACAAACATAGATCCAAAAGCCTTCAACAAAATATTAGCAAACAAAATTCAATGATCCATTTAAAAAAAATCATACATGATCAAGTGGGACTTATTGCAGGGATGCAAGCCTACCTCAACATCTGCAAATCAGTCAGTATGATATGCCACATTAACAAATGAAGGATAAAAATTATTTGATCAATTCAATAAATGCATAAAAAGCATTTGACAAAATTCAATATCCATTTATGATAAAAAAAATAAACTCCGCACAAAGTAGATAAGGAGAGAATGTACCTCAACATAAAAAAAGCCGTATATAAAAAACTCACAGTTAATATCAGACTCAATGGTGAAAAATTGAAAGCTTTTCTTCTAAGATCAGGAACAAGACAAGGATGCTCACTCTCACTGCTTTTATTCAACATAATGAAAAGTTGCAGGATATAAAATCAATACACAAAAATCTGCTGTATTTCTACACACTGATAACACACTATCAGAGAAATCCCATTTACAGTTGCATTAAAAAGAATAAAACACCTAAGAATGAATTTAACCAAGGAGGTAAAAGACTTATATACTAAAAACTATAAGAGATTAAGAAAAAACTTGAATGGAATAGAATAGAAAGCCCAGAAATAAACCCACAGATATTTACAGTCAATTATTTTATAACAAAGAATCAAGAATATACAATAGGGAAAGGACAGACTCTTCAATAAATAAATGTTGATGGAAAAACTGGACAACCATATACAAAAGAATGAAACTGGGCCACTATCTGACAGTATTCACAAAAGTTAATGGATTAAAGAATGGATTAAAGACTTGAACACAAAACCTGAAACCATACAACTCCTAAAAGAAAACACTGGTGGTAAGCAACTTGACATAGATCTTGGTGATGATTTTTTTAAATCTGACACCAAAAGTAAAGGCAACCAAAGCACAAATAAACAAGAGGGACTACAGCAAACTAAAAAGCTTTACAGCAAAGGAAGCCATTAAAAAA
>NC_048228.1:20499775-20626391 GCF_002007445.2 Ailuropoda melanoleuca | reverse complement strand
TATATATATATATATATATATATATATTATATATATATATATATATACACACACACGATGTCCGACATCTTTAATCAGCAGGAAAATGCAAATCAAAACTATAATGAGGTATCTCCTCACACCTGCCAGGATGGCTATTATCAAAAAGACAAGAAAAAACAAGTGTTAGCAAGGATATAAAGAAAAGGGAATATTTGTGCCTGGCTGGCAGGGATGTAAATTGGTGCAGCCACTGTAGAAAACAGTAAAGACATTCCCCAAAAAATTCAATGTAATAAAACTAACCACACAATCCAGCAATTACACTTCTGGGTATTTATCAGAAGGAAATGAAAACACTAACTCAAAACTATGTATGTAACCCCATGTTTATAGCAGCATTATTTACAATAGCCAAAATATGGAAACAAACTAAATGCCTATCAATGAATGGATAAAGAAATTGTGGTATGCACATGCACACACACAAACACACACACACACACAGGAATATTACTCAGCAATAAAAAAGAAAGAAATCTTGCCATTTACAACAACATGAATGGACCTGGACAGCATTATGTTAAGTGAAATAAGTCAGTCAGAGAAAGACAAATACTGCATGATCTCCATGATACACAGAATCTGAGGCAGGAAAGAAAGAAAAAAAAAAAAAACAAGATCACAGATACAGAGAACAGATTGGTGGTTGCCATAGGTGAGGGTTTGGGGTGGGAGAAATGGGTGAAGGAGGTCAAAAGACTAAAAAAGTAGCTAAAAATTAAAGCTAAAAAATTTTTAAAAATTATTCTCATTTTGTACTGAAGTATAATCGTAATAATTTAAAGATTTTGATAACAAGCTATGCTAAAATATCTTACAGAAAATGTTTGGCTTCTCCGACATTCAACTGTGGTCTCTGAAATATGTTGCCTGTTACAAAGAAGCCAGACTCCTTAAGAAATGGCTGATGCTAATAGCACCAAAAACCATAAGATACCTAGAATTAAACCTAACCAAAGAAGTAAAGAATCTATACTCTAGAAACTACAGAACAGTTATGAAAGAAATTGAAGAAGACACAAAGAGATAGAAAAACTTATGAAAGAAATTGAACAAGACACAAAGAGATAGAAGAAGACACAAAGAGATACACTTTCAATTCAATCCCTGTCAAAATAGCATCAACATTTTTCACAGAGTTGGAACAAACAATCCTAAAATTTGTATGGAACCAGAAAAGACCCCGAATTGCCAGGGGATTGTTGAAAAAGAAAACCAAAGCAGGGGGCATCACAATGCCTGACTTCAAGCTATATTACAAAGCTGTGATCATCAGGACAGCATAGTATTGGCACAAAAGCAGACACATAGTTCAATGGAACAGAATAGAGAACCCAGAAATGGACCCTCAACTCTATGGTCAACTAATCTTTGACAAATCAGGAAAGAATATCCAATGGAAAAAATACAGTCTCTTCAGCAAATGGTGTTGGGAAAATTGGACAGCCACATGGAAAAGAATGAAACTGGACCACTCTCGTACACCATACACAAAGATAAACTCAAAATGGATGAAAGACCTAAATATGAGACAGGAATCCATCCAAATACTTGAGAAGAACCTAGGCAGTAACCTCTTTGACATTGGCCACAGCCACTTCTTTCAAGACATGTCTCTAAAGGCACTGGAAACAAAAGCAAAAATGAACATTTGGTACTTCATCAAGATAAAAAGCTTTTGCACAGCAAAGGAAACAGTCAACAAAACTAAGAAGCAATCCACAGAACGGAAGAAGATATTTGCAAATGACATTACAGATAAAGGGTTGGTACCCAAGCTCTATAAAGAACTTCTCAAACTCAACACTCAAAAAACAAATAACTCAGTCAATAAATGGACAGAAGACATGAACAGACACTTCTCCAAAGAAGACATACAAATGGCTAACAGACACATGGAAAAATGTTCAACATCACTAGCCATCAGGGAAATACAAGTCAAAACCACAATGAGATACCACCTGACACCAGTTAGAATGGCAGAAATTAACAAGACAGAAAACAACAAGTGTTGGCAAGGATGTGGACAAAGGGGAACCCTCTTACACTGTTGGTGGGAATGCAAGCTGGTACAACCACTCTGGAAAACAGTATGGAGGTTCCTCAAGACATTAAAAATTGAGCTACCCTACAACCCAGTGGTTGCACTACTAGGTATTTACCCCAAAGATACAGATGTAGTGAAAATAAGGGGCACATGCACCCCAATGTTCATAACAGCCATGTATACAACAGCCAAACTGTGGAAGGAGCTGAGATGCCCTTCAACAGATCAGTGGATAAATATGATGTGGCTTGTATATACAATGGAATATTACTCAGCCATCAGAAAGGATGAATACCCATGAATACCCACCATTTGCATCAACATGAATGGAACTGGAGGGTATTATGCTAAGCAAAATAAGTCAATTGGAGAAAGACAATCATATGGTTTCACTCATATGTGGAACATAAGGAATAGCACAGAGGACCGCAGGGAAAGGGAGGGAAAACTGAATGGGAAGAAATCAGAGAGGGAGACAAACCATGAGAGACTCTGGACTCTGAGAACCAAACTGAGGGTTATAGAAGGGAGGGGTGGGAGGATGGGGTAACCAGGTGATAGGTATTAAGAAGGGCATGTGTGGTGATGAGCACTAGGTGTTATATGCAACTAATGAATCGTTGAACACTACATCAAAAACTAACGATGTACTATATGTTGGCTAATTGAACATAAATAAATAAATAAATAAATAAATAAATAAATAAATAAATAAAAAGGTATATTCAAGTGCAATGGTAATGAGGGAATAATTGTTTAAATTTTCCAGGAGAGCCATTCGGAAATACTTTTGAAACATTTTAACTATCAATATCCCTTTCTCTAGCAATTCCATTTGCAATCTAGATTGGCAGATTTTCAATGATTATAATAAGTCTGTAATTGGGATTACAGACACTATGTTATTGGTACCCCAGAGAGTGAGTATTCAATTTTATTTTTGGAGACTCAAACAAGGAAAATCATTTATTTGGAAGTGGATAAAAAGCTTCGTATGGGTGCTTTTTGGTATTTACCTTAAGAAATTGAAAACTTATGTCCACACAAAAACCTACACACTGATGTTTATAGCAGTTTTACTCACAACTGCAAAACTTCGAAGCAACCAAGATGTCCTTTAGTAGGTATATGGATAAACTATGGTGAATCCAGATAATGGAATTTTATTTATTACTCAAAAGAAGTAAGTTATCAAGCCTTAAAAAGACATGGACGAAATATAACTGCATACTACTAAATGAAATAAGTCAATCTGAGAAGGCTACATACTGTATGATTACAATATGACATTCTGGAAAAGGCAAAACTATGGAGACAAGATCAATTGGTGGTTTCCAGGGGTTTGGGAGAGGTGGGATGTATAGGCAGAGCACAGGGGGTTTTTAGGACAGTGAAATACTCTGTATGATACTGTGTTGGTGGATACATGTCATTATACATTGTTCAAATCTCTAAAATGTACAACCAAGTGTAAATATTAATGTAAACTTTAGTCTTTGAGTGATTACAATAGGTTGGTGTAAGTTTACCATTTATAACAAATGTACTGCTGTGGTGGCAGATGTTGATAATGGGGGAGGCTGTGCATGTGTGGGACCGGGGCGGTGGGGAGGGGGGGATGTGGGCATCTCTGTACCTTCCTCTCAATTTTGCTATGACCAAAAAAAAACCAAAAAAAAAAACCAAAACAAGCAAACAAACAAAAAAACCCTGCTCTACAAATAAAATATAATTTTTTTAAAAAGAAAAAGAAATGGCTGATTCTAGTCTTGGAGTGGAAAGTATACAGGGTGAGCTTTGTAAATGATTAAGAAGGCTATCAGAACCCACTAAGGTTATGTCCAAAAAGACTCAGATGCCAAAAGAGGATTCCAGTGGCCAAAATTAGGACAATATGAGCATCCATAAGGATAATAGCTGCAATAGATTACCTGTTTAGATTCACACACACTGGTCACTTTTTGAGGATGCTAAGGAATTAACTCATTTTGAAAACTGCTAAATTAGCAAGAATGAAGTGTTTATCCTATCTTTCATTTAAGGAAATAATCACGGCAGATGTAGAGGAAATAAAAGATAGGTGACATTGCGCACTTGAAGTAAAAAACATTTTTTCTAACCAATGACATAACTTCTAATCTTGTTCTCAGTATGGAAATACTCAACTGAAAGAAATATAGCATTATTTTTTCCAAAGAGTTTAGATTTTGATGCCCTGACTGGTTGACTTTTGTAAAGATGAATGATTCTGCTACCTAATTGAAAACCTCTTGGAATCCATACTTCAAATCAATCCTTTATAGATGGTTAAAGTAAAGAAGTTTTAATAAAATTGTCGTTCTTTTCAATGGTTAATCCTTAAGACTTGAAAAATAATTCTGAGCTGATAATGTTTCTTTCTTTTTTTTTTCCTGCCCGTAGAAATGAAGCCAAATAAAATACCCTATTCCAGAGTTCCCTTCAAGGATATAAATGAGGCTGAGAGTGTCCTGGCTTCGCCTTCTAAGCTGGCTAAAATCCCTATAGCCATTTGCTTATCTCAGAGAGACTGGATAGCTCCTTTAAATTATGTTTTATATGGTATGCCCCAAGTTTTAAGAACCCTCTGGGCAATAGTAAAAAGTCTCATTCTTTAAAGTGGTACATTGAAGATGCTTGTTCATTTCCCCTTTTGTGTGCTTTTCCACACACTCAGCATGTGAGTATTTCTCCTGTCACTGTTTGTTTGCCCTTTGAGGTGAGGACAAGATGTTTTAGCAACAATACAACAGAATCAAGGAAATGAGTTGTAAAAGATAACATCATAATAAATTTTTAAAAATCACTCTTTCCTTTCTCTTTTCCCATGCTTATCATTCTATACACCGCTGAAGAGAAAAATAATCTCAATAACTTAAAATTGGATGTCCTAATTTCATATTTCAATTCTTCTATTTAGCAGTTACAAATGACTTAAAATCTCTGATGCTCAATTTTCTTATCTGTTTACAGGGAATCATCATCATCATCATCATCATCATCACCTTAACCAAACTGCAAAATTGAAAATGAGAAGGTAAATCTAAATTTACTTATGCAATAAATATGTAGTATGAACTGTCAACAGAATCATCATAAAAGCTCATTTGAAGAATAAAAACATACAGGCTTTTATATATTCCACAGTATTTATATGCCATATACTTAAGCATCTTACATATATTACCACATTGGACTGCCACCAGAACAATGCGGTATGTGTCAGTATCCTCAGCTTACTATTCAGGAAACTGAGGCAGAGAAGCTAAGTAACTGGAAAGACATATATGGAATAAGTAGCCCAGGGTTAAATGTGAATTTTGATCTACCTCACTCCACAGCCAAACTCTTAATTCTTATATTATTCTGCATTTCTATACAACCGGGGGGGGATAATGAGAGAGAAAGAGACAGAGAGAGCAAAAAATAAACTAAAAATAGCAAAAGACAATATTTTTTTAAAATTGTAAGCAACAGATATGCTGAGACGAATGATACATCAATATTGAAAAAAATATATAAACCAGGCTGCCTTCAAAAGTATTGCTTAATTTTGGTAAGCAAATACTTTTAGTATAAATGTAATAAATTGGACTATATCTATATATGTGATTCCTTAATAATATCTTTTACTCGATTAAAGTGAAGATACTATTTTCTTGACTGCTCTGCAGGGATTATTTCAAGTGCCTTAAAATCCTCACATCCCTGAAAGCCTTTTTGATAGAGACACAGTTAATCCTCTTACAGGCAACCTAACCTGAATTTAGGAAAAACGATTTTTAGAGTTTCTCCAAAAATACCATAGGAAGCTTATAATCCCCCATCATCATCATCAAAGTGCAGAGCTGTTGGCTGCATGTGCATACAATTGAAGGGACAGACTTTGCTCCTCCAGCTCTCCGCTTCCCCTTCTGCTTTGATCTTCTGCTGCCCTTTCTCCTGTCTTTTTTTATTTGGAGCCTGCCCCCAACAACAATCCTTGAATTATTTGTGAAGCTCATTTCATATTTGGACTTTTAGCTCAACTCTTCTATTTCTGCTCCTTGCAAAACAGAAATTTTGAACAAGGCAGAGTTATCTAAATATCACTTCACTGTTAAACACATGATCCATTTCAAGTATACTCTGACAAAGCTGAGAACTGAGACATTATTCTGTGAGCTAATAATCCTGAAGTTTGTTTGACATATCTGAAACCTAAATTAATGTTTCTTGTGTTAGTTCCTTTCCTTCTCCAGGACATCAGAGCACTGCCCTCTAAGAGGGAAGAAAAAGAAGAAAACATTGCTTTCTTAGGAGTGGTAGTTTGATGCCAGGGACATGCACCTAAAGAACTCTATCCAAATCCCAAAACGGGCCAGTTTGTGCTCGGTGTTGTTAGGAAACTCTCCCAGCCTCCATTTCTCTGGCATGATAGGCTTATCCCCTGGTGACCGTTGGGGAGCATTCACCTGAAACTAACTGAGCCCATAGTGTAAATGGATTCACTTCATCTGAGGATTAGTCAAAACAAGTCCATTTTTCCAGATCCAGCTGAAATCCCATCTATGAAGCCTTCTTTAATCACTAAAATCCACAGCAATCCCAGGAAACTTATTGTCTGTATAATTCATAAAGAACCCAGAAATGTTTTTAGAATTGGTATTTAACACTTTCTTGGTCATAGAGCAGTTTCCTCTTGTTGGCATTTAGTAAAGAACTGCATAAAGCAAAACACTTTAATATCTACTAATGGTATAACGAGTCAGTAAAAGTTAATGTCTATTAAAACGAGCCTGGTCACCAAGACAATATAGTCTTTATCTTAAAAGTGCAGAAAAGAATGAGATGCATTTTAGAAGGATTTCCATTTAAATAAAGCATTTTAAAACTATGATTCTTAGCAAATTATAGGTAACTGACACTGTCTGGTGATGACAGAGATGCTGTAGCAAATAAATAGCTGAGAACATACAGTAGGTGTTTTCCCTTGCCAGGCACTGGGCTAAGTGCTTTATCCTCCGCTCTTCCCAAAACACAACAATGAATACACTAGTGTAATTTACATATTATGGATGTGAAAACCGAAGCACTAGTAAATTTCTAAAAATTTCAAGTAAGTGGTGGAGTCAGAATTTGGAACTCAGGTAGTTGGACTATTGAACACATGATCTTGAATCTCTAAGATTAATAACTTCTTTGGCTTCCTAGCAATCACATCATGTGTTCACTTTACTCGTACAACAGAACTACAGAATTTCATAAGAAATGATGCAATCTGGGACACCTGGGTGGCTCAGTCGGGTAAGTGTCTGCCTTCGTTTCAAGTCATGATCCCAGAGTCCTGGGATCAAGTCTCGCATCGGGCTCCTTGCTCAGCAGGGAGCTTGCATCTCCCTCTGCCTGCAGTTCCCCCTGCTTGTATTTTCCTGCTCTCTCACTCTTTCTCTCTCTGGCAAATAAGTAAAATCTTGAAAAAGAAAGGAAGGAAGGAAGAAAAAAGGAAGAAAGAAAGAAATGATGTAATCTGTCCTGACAGATCAGTGTATTCCAAAGTAACCCAACACTTAAAACATTGCTTTGTAAAGACATGTAAAGACATGAAGGTAAAATGTGTATCTGAGGGTTTCAGATTAGTAGTAAACATGTTATTTTTCCTGAAGGAATGTAATAATAAAGATATGTAAGTAAACAGTTCCTAGTGAATTATATTATTACAATTCAAAAATAATTAACGTACTAATGAAAGTTAAGAAAACAAGAGTGAACACCATTGACTACACTCTCGGCAGCAAATAAATCCCAAGAACTGAAGGAGTGAATGGAAGGAGCCGTATGGGAACCTGGGGACAGAGATGGGTCTGGCAAAGTCTCCCTGAAAAAGGCAAGCAGTCAGCCCACAGTGACCCAGTGGGGAGAAAGTAAAGAGTATAAATAACCTTACTCACTCTCTTCTTGCTTTCTGGTCTCTTGCTATGATTGCCTTGGTCTAATCCAACCAAAAACCAGAGGCAAGGGAGCCCGTTAATGGAATCCATTCCAGGCCAGCCAAGTAGGTGGAGAGCCAGGTGAAGGGCCAAAGTGTACCTGAGAAGTCAGCAGAAAAATGCAGCCAGCAGAAGCATCATCTGTGCATGTCTTCTCTTTTTCTAGAGCCTCTTTCTTCTTAGAGTTAAAAATATGTAGTTATATTTGTACCATTCTAGAATATCCTCCTTCATATTAAAAATCTATTAAATATTCATATTAAAAATCTAAATCTAGGGGCGCCTGGGTGGCACAGCGGTTAAGCATCTGCCTTTGGCTCAGGGCGTGATCCCGGCGATCTGGGATCGAGCCCCACATCAGGCTCCTCCACTATGAGCCTGCTTCTTCCTCTCCCACTCCCCCACTTGTGCTCCCTCTCTCTCTCTCGCTGGCTGTCTCTGTCTCTTTCGAATAAATAAATAAAATCTTTAAAAAAAAATCTAAATCTAAAGCAAAGTCATTAAAACATGGCATAATAAAAACCTTTTGCCTTGAGAAACAATTTTATCTTTGCTTCTTTTATCCATTATTTCTTCATACTTTAATTGAGTAATTTCTGTCTGTCAGGTATGGTGCTGGGCATCAGAGAGGGCAAGACAAGTAAGTAATACATGGTCTTTGGAGAAAATAGCTAAATAGTTACATTACTATGGTGACTTGTCAAGTGAGTTCAGTAGTATGGAGGCCCATTGCATTAGTAGTGCATTCCTGAAAAATACTTTCCCACGTATCTATGTTAGTTTTGAATCTTATAAACAATGAACACGTGCTTAGATAGTGGCATTTGTGGTGAATAACACTGTATACTTGTTCTATCTAGCCATATTATGAAAACTTGGTGCTCAGAATTCCAAAACCCCAGCCTGTGGTAGTCTCACTGCTCTGACACCTTTCTTTATCAAGATGATTTTGCAGCAGGGTTTCACTGTCCTTCCTTTCAATTTGTATTTCTAGAGCTCCCTGTAGGGTTTCCTGATCTTTGTAAATTCTTTGATTGAATGCAGTGTAGGAAATGTAGAATGGTTATATAATAGGACCTTGGTTCTTTTATAATAAAGAATGATTAGTCTTGGGATTTGAGCTCCTGAGATTTACTGGCTTAACACATCTCTGTTTTTCTGGACCAGAAATAAATGTACAAACGTACAAAAGAATGGGTTTAATGAAGTGTAATAAACAAATCCTCACCCACTTGCCTCAGGGGAGAAGGAATACAGAGAGACTGAGCCTGTCGAGGTTGCCTGATTTCATCTTAGGCATTATTAAGGATTTTTAGAAAAGAATCTCCTATTCATGGGTCCAGTGATATTTTACAATTCAGCGGTGCCCTATGTGTGTAATAAAGCTAAATCAAGCCAAGGTCAGAGAGTTGCTGGGCAAAATGACTGAGTGAGGCAGTCAGAAGAAATATGGAAGAGTTTTTCTCCCAAGCAAAAGTAAACTGGAAAGAGCAGTCACCTTGAATCAGACAAATCTGCGTTCTAATTCAAGCTCTTGTACTTCGTTCTCGAGGTAAATTTGTTAACTTCTTTTCAGCTTCAGATCCCTTCTTTGTGAAGGAGAGATTGGTTCTAATGACACGTAAGTAAAATTATGTTTGAAAAGAATGCGTTATGTGCTTTACACAAGGCCGCTTCTCTGCATTGCTGATTGCTGTTCTTCCGCGGTGCCCTAAAGAAGAAAAGAGGCTGCAGTCGCCACAGAGGCATCTACAGTAAGAGAACTGCAACAGCGTCCGGTGTGCGGAGAGGGGGAGGAGCAAATAGTACCTGTAGCTTTTGTACAATTCATAAGAAGCCAGGTTGTGATTTATTTTCATTCCTCTCGGGTATAAATTAACTGCTCATCAGAATAGAGCCTGGGGAATAATAAATGGCCTACTGAGCTCTTAGGAGTAGCCTACAATCTTATTGTAGAAACTTCTCATTTAAAGATGGAGATGCTGAGGCCCAAGAGGGTTGGTCAGACCCTGCTTCCCAGGACTACAGCGTTCCAGCCCTATCCTGTCCTACAAGCGTTCATGATCATTCCCTCACCTCACAGGCGGCCAGAGTGCTCTCTCTGGAATAGGCTCCAGACCTTTCAGAGTTTTATTGCTAGTCAGTAAAAAACATCTGGGCAGACACCACTAGTACAAGCACATTTGTTTCTTTTTAAAGTATACTTATTGAAAATTAAGCCTTCATATATTGCTGGTGGGAATGCAAAATAGTTTTTTCACTATGGAAAACAATTTGGCCCTTCCCCAAAAGTTCAACATAGAGTTGCCACATGACCCCACAGTTCTACTAGGTATGTGTCCCAAAGAATTAAAAACAGAGCAGTGCTATTCATGAAAGTCAAATGGTGGAAACAGCCCAAATATCCATCATGGATGAATGGATAAACAAATCCTAATAATACATGCAATGGTATATTATTCAGCTATAAAAAGGAACAGGGTACTGACACATGCTACATAGCTCCAAAACATTATATGAAATAAAGGAGCCAGACACAAAAGTTCACATATTATATGATTTCATTTATATGTAATATCCAGAATAAATAAATTTGTAGAGACAGAATGCAGACTGGTGGTTGCCAAGGGCTAGGGGGAGGAAGGAATGATGAGAAACTATTTAATGGATAAGGGAGTTTTACTTTGTAGTGAGAGAATAGACAAAGGTGGTGTTTGCACAACATTGAAAATGTATTTAACACCACCGTATTGTTCACTTTAAAATGGTTAACTTTATGTTATGTGAATGTAACTCAATAAATTATTAAAAATTTTGAGTGTACTCATTTAAATTAAATAAATACAATGTGCACGTTTAAACATAAACAAAACAAATTAAAATAATAATGAGCTATAACTGAAATAAACAGTATTTTATATATTTATCAACATTACTAAAGGTTCTTACTTTCACTAAAATCTTGATTATGGATAATATTTTTAAGTAGAAATATATCACTAAATGTTTCTTTCCGATCAAGTTTAACAGATATTTGATTTTAATGGCAGTCATAGCTAAAAGGGATACCTCACAAAGTAAGTAGATCAAATGGAAGGACATGAACTGAAGTACCTTGTCTGCATTTACCAAGTCATGAAGCTATTTCTACAATCCCTTAATATAATCCCTAGTACAACAAAATATATAATATTGTATACCATATAATACATAATATCTATTATCACTATGTCAGATCATGTACATTGTTCTATAATATATACATTATATATATTTACAAATCCGTTAAAATAGTATTTAAATTTTGCCAGGAAATTTGTGTTGTTCCCAAATCAAGCATTATTCTTATAAACTATACAAAAAATGTTGCTTTTTAAAATATTTTTAACACATCATTCAAAACCTATTGAAACTTCATTCTACTTCCAAACTTAAAAAATTTAAAAGCATGTAATTCTGAAGGTTTTTATAGATGATAATCATATTTTTGACAATAAAATTACCCAATGATTAAAATTTTTCAAATTCAAATTTTCAAAATTCTTTCTCCAAAATCACAAATTTTAAACAGACTTAAATGGTTAAGCACTGCTTAAACCATTCACTTCACCTGGGATATTATTTTGATAAAACCTATTAAGTAACACGGTACCATCATCAGCTTAGTATCACAAAAAAATGTCAGGAAAACTGGAACGCCTTTACTTCAGTTTTAAAAAAGAATGTGTGTAACTCATCTTTGACAATTCATGAGATAAGCAGTGAATTTTTGTGTGGTAAAAAAGATTTTCATGTTCATTCCACACAATTCTAATGATACTGGCATTTGCAAGTCTTGCTTTTATCATAACAATATCAATGGCGCTTTGTAACACTACAGGGCCTCACAATAAACCAAAACTTAACAAACAGGAGAGCATGCTACTGTCAAAACACCTACCCTTCCTTAACACTTCAAGACACATAGCTGAAGATCAGACACAGGGAGAGGAAGTGCCAGAAGACATACTAAATATTATCAATTTTCATTCTTTTCTCATTTAGATGAAAATCAACATAAGTGGAATTTACAATCTTGCCCTCTCCCTCCCCAGTGGATCATGGTTCACACTCACAGGGGATGCATACCCACGTCAGAGACCACTGTTCTACCGGACTAGTCAGGTGAGGAGGAATATGTGCATTTACCTACCACACGGTTGTAAGAGCAAATTGGCTCAACCAAGCAACTGATTTTGATATAAATAATTCTATTCTAAATAAAATGTATACCCTACAACTATTGCCTAGAAGACAAAAATACTTGGCAAAAATCTTGCTTCAATTAAATTGTTTTGGAAACAGTTTTATGTTAAACAATTTTTCTTTCATTTGTAATAGAAATGTTTCTTATTCTGAAGAGTATAGTGATGACAGATATTGTGAAATAAGATTTTTGTTGTAGGCAAATAGCTTACAAAACCAAATAATAAAAGAAAACAATCCAGCTTTCCAAGCATCTTACAGAACACTTTTTTTCTAAAAGTGCATTATTGTAATCTGATCTTTTGTGATTTCTGAAATTGTATTCAAATATATTAAGATGTTAATAATGAAACAAAGTTCATGTGCAGTTACAGATATTGTGTTCTGTGAACAACATGACTTATTTTAAAAAAATTCATCCTGAAATAGTGTTTTGCCAGCACTGGCTCATGTGTGTGTAGGTTGCCTACCAACCATCTAAGAGCTCTTGGGTGGGACAAGCAATGAGGAGAGAAACCAGACCTTTGTGAGACTCCATTGTCACCAAGAATGTCATAAATCATGCCAATTAGATACCCAACATCTGGTCAATAGCCCTTTATAATTCTATTATTTTTTTTCCTTTAATTAACTTAACTTGCAGAACAAGATGGAGGTCAGAAATTGTGTATTCCATTCCTCAAATAAATACTAATTTCTGATTTATTCCTGCCATAGAAATTTTTCAAATATTCTAGCCTTCCATCCAATTGACTCTATGCCTACCCTCAAATAAGAATCCCATCTTATCTTTAAAATCTAGTCCTTCTCCCTTGTTCTTTATTACCTGCGATATCTCCATTAGATAAAATATTTCACCATACATAATGATATATTCATATTCTGTAGATTTCAATGATTCTGGTTAGTGATACCTTCCAAAAGGAAATAATAAATCAGTCTCTTCAAATTGACAATGGTCACAGGAAATCTTTTGTCACCAGAAATATGAAGTTAGACCTAAGTAGATACAAACATTAACTAAATTATTTCTAACTTTTACTAATAATTATGTCTTTGCTTACTTTTTCCCCAAGTTCTCCCTGACTGATGACTCTACATATTAATCTCACTCTTTCCTGCTGTCACTTAAAGTGCTTTCTCTGGTGAGTAACATTTTAGTCCTTCACCTAAGAACTAATGGAGTAGTAAATTTATAAATTATCTCCTCTTAGAGAAAATGAATGGTTTTAATGCACTGTAGCTTAGTTGATCTAGACACAACCACATCTGACAGTGTTAGTGACATAATAACTGTGAAATCACACAATCCCATGCCCCAAAGGCAAATGGCTCTTCATGTCCTCTGATCCTGATGGTTTCTTAGGCACATATCTTATCATGGAATGTGTGAAGACATAGAAGCAAAAAATAGCATGATCACGTGTAACCTTAGAATTTCAAGATTCTCCCCTCACCATCTCCATATATTTGAAAAAGTCACTCTTCATTTCACTTATCTCTACTTTAGTATTCTCCATCGCGCTTATCACCACCTGGTATGATTGTTATTTATTATTTATATTCATTAATATTTATTTATTCATATAAATTTCAAGAGGGTTGATACTATTGTTTGCTATTCTACCTCCAACTCCTAAAACAGTTCCTGGCATATAGACGATATTCAATTAATAATCATTGCATGAATTTATTAACAGTTTAATACTGGAAATTAAATTATTTTTCTTCCCTCTATTTAGTACAGTCTAGAGAAATTTTTGATATTAATGAGTTTTTCTTTTTCTTTTTCTAGTTAAATTACTTCCCTTTCATTTTTTATTGAAAGTCAACTCACACAAAAGATTTGATGAAGTGCTACATTTGTACTTCTTTCACGTAAGTTGGTTCTATATTATTTTTAACCATCATATAATTTATAATGCTTTTTAGAGAGGAGGCTAAAATTCAAACTACTTCAAGTTTCCTCCTTACAGTTTCATACATATGGCACTTATCAATAACACCTTTACTGAGACTTATAAAGTACTGCACTTCAGTGTCCAGCCCAATCTCATAAATACGATTTTGAGAGTCATTCTGTCTTTTAGATTTCTAGAGAGTTAGCTTAATAGAGACAAGTGCTAGGAAATTTTATTTTTATTCTAGATCTATCAATTGTCAATATCTCTAATGCTTATTTCTGATGTAAAAATAAACAAATAAATAAAGATTTCATTTTTCTAATATGCTTTATTTTTTTCAGATGGTTTGTATAAGTGACAGACCTGGTATTTGAAGGTCCTTGATATATATAGAATCACGGACTCTGACTTTTCTAAATGGTAACTTCTCCTTAAACTTGAATCAAGGTAAGAGAATAAACTGGTAAGCAGTTTGGCTTTGAGGTTATATTAGCAAATTTTGAATCCTGACTCCACTGCTTAGAACACTTGCAATCTTAGGGAAGTTATTTATTTCTCCAATAGTCAGTTTCTTCATTTATAAAATAGCAATATCGTTCGTACCTATCGCATGAAAATATTGTAAAAGTAAATGTGAGGGGCGCCTGGGTGGCACAGCGGTTAAGCGTCTGCTTTCAGCTCAGGGCGTGATCCCAGCATTGTGGGATCGAGCCCCACATCAGGCTCTTCCGCTAGGATCCTGCTTCTTCCTCTCCTACTCCCCCTGCTTGTGTTCCCTCTCTCGCTGGCTGTCTCTATCTCTGTCAAATAAATAAATAAAATCTTAAAAAAAAAAAATAAATGTGATAATCCCTGTGAAGTATTAAACACAATGCTAGGCCAAAATAATTGCTCAAAACATGTTAGATGTTGTTCACATCATCTCCAAATGTATGGAAGTTTCTTCTTGAACGCTTAATGTATTTTTTGAATGTGTATCTCAATGTATTTTCACGTTTATCTATTACTGAAGTTCTTTGTGTTTTTCTGCTTTTCCTATATTTCCCTCACATAAGAAATGTCCATCTTTATCTTCTCTGAAGTGCCTAGAATTGTGTCTTGAACATGGCAAGAATTTAATACATTTTTAATTGAATTAAATGCTTAATCATGTCAACATTATAGTGCCTCAAAATGAAAAGTAATTTTCACCTGCTTCTTGCAAATAAATAAAATTACATTAAAGCTTTTTAAATGTAGTTTTCATAAAACACGAATGACAAATGAATTCAACAATTATGGATTGTTCTTGTATTCATCACTTCAAAAGTAGGTGTTATCATGTTTACTATTTTCAAATGTGCTGCATTTGAGCTTTGTGGAAGAGTGATCTAGAATCAGAGATTCTGTACTTACTCACAGAAATGCAAATTTAACACAGTATTTCAGAACACAAAAATTTCCCAATGGATTGGAACAGTAGAACCAATACCTTATTGAATCATTAAAACTCCCTACTATTCTCGCTTGTTCAAGTTCTACTTTCTGCATTGGTCTAACAGGTAATAACCATTTGTATTTCACAGGAACAACTGGGACCCAAACAGAATAAAGAATAAGTTTAGGATTATTTAAAAAACTGGAAAAAGGGACGCATGGATGGCTCAGTCTGTTGAGCATCCAACTCTTATTTTCGACTCAGGTCATGATCTCAAGGTTGTGAGATTGGGCCCCATGCTGGGCTCCACACTCAGCAAAGTCTGCTTCAGATTCTCTCTCCCTCTCCCACCCACTCTGGCCTTCCCTATTCTTTCTCTCTCAAATAAATAAATAAATAAATAAAATCTTAAAAAAGCAGGAAAAAAATTAGTTTTTAGTCCATCATTTTGGAGTATCTCCTGATAATTACAATAACTGAACTAGCAACAAATAATGTAGCTAATTGGATTTTTAAATATGTATTTATTATAATATATAATTATTATAATTTTGATACAGATTTTTTCCTAAAATTTCCTATCCAATAGACTAAAGGACATCATAGCTAGTACAAAAATTTTAAGTATTATGATGACTAATACTAATAATGATGCTATAGTTATAGGTAGAGCTGACTGGATAGAAAATATTTTTATAATATTTAAAATACAACTATTTCCTAATTACAATTACAAAGTTGACACATAAGCATGATAAATTTATGATTTATTGAAAGTATCAACCTCTGCCTGTCACCTGGAAGTCTTGTTCTGCTAATAGCAGAGCATCTGATAAATCCCTGCCTTGTCTTGCTTGCTTGCTGATAATTTCATTTTTGAAAAGCTAAGGAGGTAAGAGTGGAGAAATTGTATATGGAACTTAATTTACTAAACCCTACCACCAAGAATGATATTTACACTATTTCATAAGCAACACTGAAGAGGCACCAACTAGTCAGGTCCTAGTGGCCCTCCAAGCTCCGGCAGTTACTCTCTTAGCTGGATTGTAGGTGCCCTGGCTCTGAAGAGAGGTTTGAGCATCCACTGAACTGAAGGGACACGTGGGTGTCTCAGGAAAGTTGCATTTAACAGTCAGTACTGCAGTACTATAACAACATTACCCATAATGTTACGTATCTGCTGCATATCCGCTTTATTGATAATCCTCTCCCCCCTAGTCCTTGAAGCTCTTCCTCTATCCCCTCCTCTACAACCTATGAACATATCTTTGTTTCTGAGCCTCATTGTTACCTAAGCTAAACCACAGTGTCACCATTTCTATCCCCTCAAAAAGCATTCCAACGTTTTCCCAAGCTCTAGAGTCCCTATTTTCTAATCTATTTTGGCTTCTGCTGGCAGATAAAACTTCTGATTGACCTCTCCAGATCAAAATCTTCAATGTTTCTCCATTAGCAACACAAAACCCCAAAAATTCTTAGCCTAAACACTAGGACATAACTTTCATCCTACTCTAACATATTTTTGCATATCTGTTTTCTTGTCTCGAGTCACCCTACAATCCAGCCAGATGATAACTTGTTTTTCTCTCAATAGAGGACACGTTTTCATGCTCCTATTATTTTCTTTTGCTGCTACTTTGAATTGGAAGTTCTTCTTCTTTGTCCAACCTCTTCAAAGCTCACTTCACACAGGATCTTTATCATAGTCTTCAATGATCTCTATGCTCATTACAAGTTTTATAATGCTTTACACATGCTGCTGATGAAAGTAACCATCATGTTGTAAATTTATCAGATTTATTTTTGCATATATCTAATCTCCCTTTGTAGACTGTAAGGTTTTTGTTTTGTTTTGTTCTGTTTTTGAGTATGATACATAGTTGATTTCTTTTTTGTATCCTCTTAGCTCTTAGCATGTGCCATACCCATGCAGCATCCAATAGATATTGGTGTTTGAAAAAATAAGCATAATAAAGAACAAGAGAATAAAGTGGAACTGGCAAGATTGTTTGCAAAGAGAGATTCTCATACCAGAACTCACGTAACTCAAAAAAATAAATACTAGCTATAGTAAATAATGTGCCCTGGTCTCTAACATGACATATCCCTACATTAACTGAAAGGTAGATAAGACTAAAAATTCTAAAACAGTAAATAACCATGGGGGATTAAAGTCCGTAAAAATTGTATATGGTATAAAAGCAAATTTTAACTATACCAGAGACAACTAAAGAAACTAATCTGCATTCACAGGAGTTATTGTGAACAGAAGTTGGAAGGAGAAGGGGACTGCCCTGACTGGAGACTCTTGAATATCAAAGAATAGAACAGCTAGAACACAAACAGAACCAAGTCTTCTGAAAAATATCAAGGACACAAAATAACTTGTGGAATGGGGAAGAAGGAGCTCTATGTTTGTTTGT
This sequence comes from Ailuropoda melanoleuca, assembly GCF_002007445.2. Classification (NCBI taxonomy): domain Eukaryota; kingdom Metazoa; phylum Chordata; class Mammalia; order Carnivora; family Ursidae; genus Ailuropoda; species Ailuropoda melanoleuca. Next base: position 20,608,326 of record NC_048228.1, on the reverse strand, counting down.
TTTTAGGTTGTTTCTGTTTGGTTTGGTTAATCAGTTGGGCATAATTCACTGTATTTCAAGGAAGGAAAGAAAAAAAATATATAGGGAGGAAGCTAGGCCTCCTGCATAGGGAAGGTAGTGAGATAGAATGATAGATATCAAGTTGCCAAGAAACATACAAAAATACTTAGATTAAAATAGAATAAGAATGGGAGAAGATATTTGCAAATGTCTTATCAGATAAAGGATAGTATCCAAAATTTATAAAGAACTTATCAAACTCAACACCCAAAGAATAAATAATCCAATCAGGAAATGTACAGAAGACATGAACAGACATTTCTCCCAAGAAGACATTCAAATGGCCAACAGACACATGAAAAAGTTCTCCACATCACTTGACATCAAGGAAATAAAAATCAAAACCACAGTGAGTTACCACATCACACCAGTCAGAATGGCTAAAATTAACAATTCAGGAAACAACAAGGTGAGGATGGTGAGGATGCCGAGAAAGGGGAACCCTTTTACGCTGTCGGTGGGAATGCAAGCTGGTACAGCCACTATGGAAAACAGTACGGAGGTTCCTCAAAAAGTAGAAAATAGAGCTACCCTACCACCCAGCAATTGCACTACTGGGTATTTACCCTAAAAATACAAATGTAGTGATCTGAAGGGGAACCTGCACCTCAATGTTTATAGCAGCAATGTCCGCAATAGCCAAACTATGGAAAGAGGCCAATGTCCATCAACATATGAATGGATAAAGAAGATATGGTATACATATACACAATGGAATACTATTCAGCCATCAGAAAAATGAAATCTTGCTATTTGCAACAACGAGGATGGAACTAGAGGGTATTATGCTAAGCAAAATAAGACAATCAGAGAAAGACAATTATCACATGACTCACTCATAAGCGGAATTTAAGAAACAAAACAGAGGATCATAAGAGAAGAGAGGAAAAAATAAAACAAGACAAAATTGGAGAAGGAGACAAACCATAAGAGACTCTTAATCACAGGAAACAAACTGAGGGTTGCTGGAAGGGAGAGGGGTGGAGGGCTGGGGTACCTGGGTGATGGACATTAAGGAGGGCACATGATATAATAAGCACTGGGTATTACATAAGATTGATGAATCACTGAACTCTACCTCTGAAACTAATAATACATTATACGTTAATTAATTGAATTTAAATTAAAAAAACAAAATAAAATGAAAAATTTTAAAAAAGATTAAAATAGAATAAAATCCCATGAAATCACGAAGAAAACATCAGATACACCCACAGTGAAAAGCATTCCACGAGATGTAGAATGAGTGCTCCTCAGGTATGTCAGGATCGTGAAAAATAAGGAAAGAATGAGAAAGTGTCTCAGACCAGAGGAGACTAAGGAGACATAATGACGGAATGCAGTGTGGTGTCCTGGATTGGATCCTGGAACAGAAAGAGGAAATAGAAATTCGAATAAAGTGGTCTAGTGTCTGTCGGTTCTCCATGAAACTTCTATGTCCTGCTGGCTATGTGGGAATTTTCCTACTATTCCTGAGCCAGGGTAAATTATGAAACAAGTTAAAACATTTGGCCTCCTCCATGCTGTGATTAGGTGAAAGGGAATAAACACACAGAAACACAACAACCTCCTCTTGGACTTTTCTTGTTAACCATCTCTCTGGGCTGCTATCTTTCAAGTGAATTTAATGTCACTGGAAATGGGAGTGATCACACCTTCAGGGGTTCACGGGTGCCTCTATTTTCTAGGTCTTGGCTCCTTCTGCCTTTAACACTATGAGCTTCCATCTCCACATTCAAATACTAATGACATCACAATTTTTACGTAGAGACCATTTATTCAATCATTTAACAAGTTTTTATCGAGTGTTTGCTATGTGCCAACGTATCAGCACTTTTCTAAAAGCTAAAGATTCAAAAGGCCAAGAAAGTTTCCTTACACTCATGCAGTTTATATGCGGTGTTTATTGAATGCCTGGTGTGTGCCAAGGAGTTTATACTTTATTAGATGATGCAGCTATACAATTAAAGCTAAAGACGATTAATTTACATATTAATGTGAACTCAGAGGGAAAATTTTACATAAGATACCAATAGGTTGAAACATTTGGACTAATACCAGTGAGATTAATTTTAAAGTCCTAAACATGGATTTTTTTTTTTAAAAATTAACAACTCAAACGATGGGCAATTTAAACAGCAGCAGATCTTTATGTTTTTTTAAAAAAGCCTTAAGGCTTCTTTGACAATTGTTTACTTGATTATATATGAGTCAACTAAGAAATGACTACCCAAAAAGATAACGTACAGATTTTACTGCAAGAGTAAGCTACATTATTCTATATATACTACATATTGACTCTAATGCTGTATTTCGAAAGGGATATTAAAATAATGACGCGTGTTCTTAGAGAAATAAGTTGTCCAAAGACCACTCCATTTGAGGAATGACTGAAGAAAATAGGAATTTTCCACAAGTAGAAGACATGCCTTAAGGGGGTGGGGGGTTGGGACAGGCCGGTGATGGGTAGTAAGGAGGGCCCATATTGCCTGCAAACAATGAATCATGGAACACTACATCAAAAACTAAGGATGTACTGTATGGTGACTAACATAACATAATAAAAAATTTTTTAAAAAAAAGACACGCCTTAGAGAAATCGTGATAGGTTTTGAAGAATTGCCTTGTCAAAGAAGAACTATACTTTTTTGGGACAGTGACATGACACCAAACCAGAACAATTGGGCCAAAGTTACATACACAGGTGTCAAATCAATACTAGTCAGAACTAGATAGGAATAAAGCTATTTTAAATAAATCAAAGAGCTAAATCAAAGAGCTTCCTCAAGTGATAATCACAGTCATGATGAAAATGTCAGGTATGTAATAGGACTGTTAGTGGGTCAGATCATAAGACCTTTATCGTTTCTCCCAATTTCAGAGAAGATAGAGATGTCATTATTTATGATATAAATAAAAGCAGATGAGTTCGCCTTCTGTGGATGCTACTGTGCTGTGAGTTTTCATCTCTTCCAGCTTCTCATATTTGTCCCAAATCAGTTCCCAAGTATTGTTGCCTTTGGCAACAATTTAAGTGAAATCTCTTTACTATATTCCTGCACCCACTCCAAAACCCAACAGCAGATGATATCCAACTATATTTAAGAAAACAAATGCTATTAGGGGCGCCTGGGTGGCACAGCGGTTGAGCGTCTGCCTTCGGCTCAGGGCGTGATCCCAGCATTATGGGTTCGAGCCCCACATCAGGCTCCTCTGCTATGAGCCTGCTTCTTCCTCTCCCACTCCCCCTGCTTGTGTTCCCTCTCTCGCTGGCTGTCTCTATCTCTGTCAAATAAATAAATAAAATCTTTAAAAAAAAAAAAAAAGAAAGAAAACAAATGCTATTAAATCTTGGTTTGTTTCAGGGATTTCTGGACCCCTGGCCTACCTTCTTTAAGTCTTGATGTGGAAATTTGACAGTAATGATTTGTAAATCTTCTAAAGAAAGGTGAAAATCGGAGAAGCAAGAATTCCTAAAGTCCTGATGTTTCACAGTTTAGTAGCCTGCCATTAAGTAAGTGTGGGGCATTGGGTGAGGGAGCTGGAGTCATAAACATTATCAGGTAAAAGTGAGGTTTCCTGGGGCTGCAGAAAGAAATGAGCTTGTTGCTCCTTCTGGTATTAATCATAATAAGTGTTTTATCTAAGCCTGTCATGTTTAGTTTCTCCATGCAATTTACCTCTCAGGCACACTGTTCACAATATCAGTTGCTCTTATCTTTTAACTTATAGTCTTCAAGTACCTAAATGTATTTTCCCCAAAGTTCCCACAGTTAACATGACAAAAGTCAACATAGCACTATTTTTAGGACAATGCTGCTGCTGCATTTTAAAAGACAGTTGCTTATGCCTGGCTACTCCTATCATCTGTTGAAAACTCTAACAGGCAGCACTGATTTTTTGCCTAATTGCAGTTTTACTGTGGGATTTGCAAGAGTTTAAACAGGGATCCCAAGTGCTCTAACAGTTTTATTTTTTTTTTCATTTTGCCAAAGAAATAAAAGAGAGATGTGCTTATCCGATACCATCCTCGTTTTTTTACAAACCAACCCTTGTTAGCTGATACACAAAGTCCACAAGCAGCTTTCGAGGGATCACATTATGAAGCTCAACTTCTAAAGATCGGAGAACACTGCTAGGAGCAATCCAACCAACCAAATAATCAGACAACAAAAAATTCAAACCGGCAACAAGGCAAATAGAGACTTTTTGCTAAAAATGTCAAGGGAAAAACCTGGTAGGACTTATAAACCCAGTCCACAGTTCACACTAAAGAAAGATGTCAACCTTAGAGAAAGATATGACTTGAAGATTAGACAGCTAATAATATTCCACTCTGCGCGACCCTATTTCATGGTAGTCCTCTTATGATCTGCTAATAATCCTTTATAATTAAGCTTCCAGCATAATATTAAAATGTAATCCACACGAACACCAATCGCAGTGTATTTCAAAGGCTGAAGTGGTTACGGCTTCCAGCCATGCATGACAATTACTGTGCAGCTTTAATTTCATAATTTTTAAATGGTTTGCCCCAAGATTTAAAGAAAAAAAATATGATTCGTTTCTATCCATAAGTGCAGGGAAATAGCTCTCATTTAAACTCAAACTGTTAAAAGGATGTCCAAGGTATAGGCCTTATGAATCTGCATTCTTCCCTTTAGAACTAAAACCCCTGCTACAACCCCACAGAACCAAGGTCATCTTTTGGGGAGTATCTTATGAAATGTTTACAGTAAATGAAGCTGGTAGTACCAGAAACTGCAAATGCATGTCATGGGGCAACACACACATTCCGAATACATTATATGTCATAAGATTTGATTAAACACTACTACCCATATTCACCTGCAGTGCACATAACATTTTCTACTTCTTTTATTTTGGTGCATTGTCATCATCACATCTTGAAAAACTCAGCTTTTGTCCAATAACTACATAATAATCTGAACCAAATAATAATCATTGGAAGTAACGCATCCAAGACATATTCAGTTTAATGGAGGTAGTTTTATATTCCATTACGTCTGGGTTGTAAACATAATCCACTCCACTTAGTAGATCTGCTTCAAAGCACAGTTATTCATAGGATGCTGTAGGGTTAGTAAGTTTTCTTCAAAAAAGTGACTAGAAAATTCTTTTGAATCTAAAAGATTCAAAAAAATCTTTTCTGATTCGGACTGTCATTTAAACACAAGGAGGCTGGAATGATGTTAATGATTTTCACATTTAAAATGTTGGTTTTGACTGGAATAAAGGGAAAAAAAAGTGAAAACTATTGTGTGATCTTTTAAAAGATTTGACTTGATTTGTAATTCACGGTTAACAAAATGGCATTAGTGTGGGTTTGTACTGAGCAGAGTGTTACTGCAGATTAGGAAAATAACATGCTGTCAGGAAATAATGATTTGCAATCATTATGAGTCTATCGAGACTTATAAAGCACTCTGAAAAAAAAATACTGCTCCTCAAATAGCTATTTGGTGATATTACTACTAGACATTTGACTAAATTTATTTTTTATTCATTTTTTGGCATTTTGATTCATTTATGTAATATCATAAATTTTATTCATAATATTCACAATGATTTTAATAACTCATTAAAAATTCCATCAATTTCAAAATGATTATCTGAGCACCTACCCACATTTCAAAAAATTCACTGAAATAACAATGAAGATACATCAATCCTGAAAAGTATCAGACATGGAATTGAAGCCCCGTAGAGCTAATACAGGACAACGCAAAGAGAAGGTACTGTGCTTCATTAGCAGTGGGTGAAGGGAAAATGTTATGTAAAGAGACATTTGACTGAACTTAAACATTTCTCCTGAAGGGAAATGGTTTCCTTAATTTGTTTATATGTTGTTAAACAAAAGCAAGTTCTAAGGGAATGATTTACAAATTTCATTTAAGACATTTTAAAATAGTTTATGTCAAGGTCAATAATAATAATGTCCTTTCAAAAATTTTTTGGAAACATTTCATTAGAGCACTCCTATTTTTATAGAAGTTTTATATAATCCTAAGCATTGAGAAAAATAGGCCAAGAGATTTTAAAAGACATCTTATATTTAATGATAGCTATATGGCTGACAGTGTGGCACATGGTGATGGAAGTAAAAAGATGAAGAAGACATAGGGTCTGACTTCCGAAAGCTTTTAATCTAGTAGTGAGTTCTGGGGAGGGGGTAGAGGGAGGAATGGGAGGCAAACCAGGCCGAGGTGAACTAAAATACACAAGCCACAGAAGTCAGCTACAAAACCTTTGAGAGGACAGGCAGGGAATACAAAATTCAGAAGCTAGTTAAGTATAAGACATGAGGGAGTGGTAAGAACTCTAAATAACTAGAGTGCATGACCCATGCAGAGGCACCCAAAGTAAATTATTTCTAAAACATTGTATCGGTAAATCGAAACAGTCTACCCGCAGAATTCCATCTGCAATTTACAATCCTTGCTTTAAAGCTGTAAAACAGACCAGACTATGGTGTGACATGTTATAGCAAAGGTACAAGTAAAATTTATGGAGAGTCTCGGGCTCCTGGGTGGCTCAGTGGGTTAAGTTTGCCTTTGGCTCAGGTCCTGAATGAGTCCATACTGGGCTCCCTGCTCAGCGGGGAACCTGCTTCTCCCTCTCCCTCTGCCCTTCCCCCTGCTCATGCGCGCTCTCTCTCTCTCTCACTAACTCTCTTGCTTGGTCTCAAATAAATAAATAAAATCTTAAAATAAAAATTATGGAGATCCTAAAGAGCCTAATGAGTAAATTCAGGTAAGGGATTGGGAAAGTCTTCAGAAAGAAGATACGATTTAACCAAATCTTGACAAATAAGGAAAATTCAACACATGGTGAATGTTGGATGATGTATGATGCAGTCACTCAGGGCCTGGGATTTGGAGCTACGACGCTGCCTGAATTCAAACGCTCACTCCGCCACTCACCAGTTCTGTGATCCTGGCAAGTTACTTAACCACTATAAGCCTCATTTTCCTCATGTATAACATGGGTACCTACCTCAGTGGATTGTTTTAAAGATTAAATAAGACACAAGTAAATTCTTGGTTTAGCTATTATATTTGCACACATAGCTATACATATTAGTCGTTTTCATTAATCATTTCTAGAATTTAGCAAATCTTTCTGGGAAAATTGATCCTAGATTTCACCATTTCTCACCATTTTGTTGTGGTGCAGCTGTTATGAGCAAGCCGAGTTATTAGAACTGGAGCCAGAATACTCAATGAAAAGGCAAAGGAGATGAAATGGAGCACTGTAACCAACAAAAGGGTAATTGCCAAGAAGTGTTGCCCCTATGTTATTACTCTTGAGAGTAGCTCACTATTTTAGAAATTGCAAGCTGAGGCAAGACAAACCTTATCTTGTTCAATGCTGGAATCATTATTTGAAAATGCACTCAATCAGAAATAAAAGGTGCTGACTGGCACAAAACAATTATGCCAAGCACTTGTTCATTTCCTGTCATTTGGCTTTAATGTTGATTTAACTGTTGTGAGTATATTCCACCTTTCAAACTGAGAACAAGGGGTCACAAAGACATTTGCGATGAAAGAACATTGCGGCTTTTCCTCTCTGGAGATTTATACTGAAAAGGCAAAATACTGGATAAGCACATGGAAAATCATTAGAAACAAAAAGCAAGCACATTTCTCTCCATGTTTATATCATGCCCTATTTTCCCATAACACCCTCTAAATTGTTTCAGGGCACACTCCTGAACCTGATTCTAAAGGCCTTTTTTTTTTAAGATTTTATTTATTTATTTGAGAGAGCGGGAGAGAGCTCAAGCGGGGGGGAGGGGCAGAGGGAGAACTAGACTCCTAGCTGAGCACAGCACCCCATGAGGGGCTTAATCCTGGGACCCTGAGAACATGAGCTAGCCTGAGGCAGGCACCTAACTGACTGAGCCACGCTGGTGCCCCTCTCAAGGCCGTTCTTAATCTGACCTCTCAGGGATACCCAACAGCACACTTTGCTCCCAGCAGACCAGTAGGATTTACTCTGCCTTGCAAATGTCTTCAGTAGCTCCAAGCCACTTCACATTCACCCCCAGCCACTTACCCTATTCTAAACAAATCCTTTCCTTCTCTTAAGCACCAATTCTAGTCCTGATGTGATTTCCACTGCTGCAATCCAAAATGGGATGGGGGGGGGGGGAGTTTACTTAAAAAAAAAAAAAAAGCCCTTCAAAATGGACTTTCCTTCAGTCAAATTACAGCCTATTTCTTTATAGCCTATTTGCTTATATCAATCCCATTTATATTGACAATAGTCATTTAAATCTATTATGACTGCAATTACTTCTAAAATCTGCCAGTCCTATGCTTACACTTTCTCCCCAAAATAAGTTTCATAGTTATTACATTGTATTTATTTCTAGGTTTTTCCTTTTTCTTTCTTTCTTTCTTTTTTTTTTTTTTTAACTATTTGATTTGACATGACTTGTTTATGTAAGATGTGAAATGTTAGGGCTTAGATATTTTTTTTTCCCTAAATGGCCAATTAACACTATTTACCAAATAAGCCTTCCCTTCACAATTCAACTCTAATGTCTTCTTGACCCCAAGAAGCCTATTTCAGGGAATCCTAGTGCATTGATCTGCCTATTCTCAACACCACTACTTAAATGTTTATATTATTCATCTGAATTTTGTTTATTATTGCAATTTTTATGAACATACATTCATATGCTTATTATTCTAGTTAAGTTTTAAAACTATTTTGTTTCATAAAGCAAACCATAGGTTTTCATAAGAATTACTTTAATATTATCTATTGATTTGGCCAGGAGCATGTTATTACTATATTTGGAATGTACCATAACATTTAGAAACATGTTAATCTTTCTAAACTCTCCTACACCGTCTTTAAGGTCCGAACAAACTGAATTGCTCCCCATTCTCTGAGCATACCTGATACATGTCTACCTTTCCAAATCTGCCCACTTTCTTCTTCACACTACAAATGTCCTCAATATATCTCTTATTATTGCAACACAGTTCCCAAAGAAACCCATCTCATATGCCACCATCTCCATGGGTATTCTAGCTACACAATGAGAAATAATCTTTTGATTTCTTAATTTCCTTTGGGGGAGTAATTTTGTAGATAAATTTTGTCACATCAAAAATTTTGATCTGCTGTTACCCAAATGTCCACTCTCCCCCTTCTTCTTTGATTTCCAATGTCTATGTAACCATTTCTGTTTTCAGTTGGCTCCAGCTTGTATGCAAGTCTCTACGCTATTTAGCATTTCCCGAAAGTCCATTTGACAAGTTAATTGATGAGAAACGAAGATTTTTTTACAGAAAATTTTATAACTTGTAGGACAGGTGTTTTACATTATAGATCCTCAACAAACAATGTAAAAATCATTTAAAATCCTTATTAACTATATTCTGTCTTCCCCAAATCCCTGTCTCCATTGGTCAGCCCCAGGCATTCTTATCTCCTCACACTCAGCCAACCAGAGTGGTCACTGCACTGGCCAAATGTCCCTCTACTAGGCAGAGGGCTTTCTCTTCTTTGTACAGTCTGGGCCCCACTAATAGTAGGACTTTAGAGTCTTAGCCTCTGTCCAGATGTGAGCTCATCAAATTATTATCAAAAACATCATTGGGAGGCAGGGGTGGTGGGAGGCTCCTCATAAAATGAAGTTTTATACCAGCTGCTAAGAAAACAGAAATTTCTCCATATCTGTATTTACTTAATTATGACCATGTGTTGTCTCTCTACTATAGACAAATTCTGTAAGTGTGAAATCACTGTCATATTAACTTTTAAATACCCCCACCACACTAGGTGTGTGACCCACATTACCTTGTGTCTTGTAGATGAATGCTTTTGGATGAACACATAAGTTGTTTGATAAGCTCTATTCATTAAAATGAGGAGACTAATTTTCACCACTACATAAACCTTGTTTCCCACTTTCCTCCCTAGATTCACAATACCTCATTCTCTTAAGGGAGAGTTAGTTGTTTTTTAAAAAGGAAGAAATCCATTTCTAGTTTCAAGTTGCTCTTTTTGTTTCTTTGTTTTATTTTTATTTCTTATTTACTCCAAATGAGCCTCTCTCAAATTCCCATAGATTATCAAAAAAAAAAAAAGACAAAGAGAAAAAATAAAATTTGTAGTACCACCTAAATCTAATGCAATAGGATGTTGAATAAAATTTTTGAATGTCCTAGAATTTGCAGATGGGACATAAAGATGAAAATAAAATTAAGCACCCTGTTCTAAAGAGAGGAAAGGCCGGGAAGCCCAAAAATAAGTTGTCAAAAGTGCAATCAGGGGTGTCTGGGTGGCTCAGTTGGTTAATCTCCTGACTCTTGATTTTGGCTCAGGTCATGATCTCAGGGTTGTGGGATAGAGTCTCTGGGCTGGACATGGAACCTGTTTGAGATTCTTGCTCTCCCTCTCCCTTTGCCCCTCCCCTTCTAAAAAGTGTGCAACCAATTTCTTTAATTACAAGGTATACATTTTAAAATCCCAATTCAAATTTTATTTTACTTTAACCTGAAGCAAACTTACTATTCTGAGATAAGGTAAGAAAAGTGTTGTAAATATAATGAGAAATTTCATAAATGATTATTGTAGGAAATTTTATTATTTCTTTTTCTTTTTTTAAGATTTATTTATTTTAGAGACAGAAAGTACACAAGAGCAGGGGAAAGGGCAGAGGGGAGGAGAGAGAGAGAGAGAGAGAAAATCTCAAGCAGACTACCCACTGAGAGCAGAGCCCAATGCGGGGCTTGATCTCATTACCCTGAGATCAGACCTGAGCCAAAATCAAGAGCTGGCTGCTCAACCGACAGAGCCACCCAGGTGCCACTATTATTTCTTTTTAAACATGTGACAAAGTGAATACATAAATAATACATAAGGGTAGAGAAAATTAAGCTACTTTATAAGGTTATACTATAACTGTGTACCCTCTATTGCCTAAAATTAATTACTCTTCAAGTATTCATTGCATATTTTCAAAATATTATAATACGCACACATATATATACATATATAAATATGTATATGCACAAATATAAATACACTAAGTCATAAGAAAATATCAATAAAACCCCAACTTCAGAAATTGTATAAGCCCTATCCATATCTGTATCTGACAATACAACAAAAATGGAAAATTAATAACAAATTCTAAGTGAAAAAGTGCCCTCTTGGAATTTTTAAAAGCTTATCTAAATCATTATTCAGTTAAATAATAAATTTTAAAAGCCATAATAAACACCTCAGGAAATGATAAAATTGAGACCACTACATTTCAACACTTGCAAGACATAACCGAAGCTTAATGAAGAGGAATGTATAGCCTTAAGGATAATCTTTATGAAATAAAAATAAATGAAGCAAACACTTAACTTAAAACATTATAATTATTATATCAGCATTAACAATATCAACAGAAGCTTCTGTTTTTTGTTTTGTTTTCTTTTGTTTTTTAGGGGAGGAGGGGCAAAGGAGAGGGCGAGAGAGAATCTTTAAGCAGGCCCCATGCTAGGCATGGGGCTCAGTCTCAGAACCGCAAGATCATGACCTGAGCCGAAATCAAGAGTCGGACAAAGAAGCTTCTGTTCTAACCAACCACCCTGGTACTACAGTCTATTAAATACCTTAGGATGGTTTTTACGGTTAACTCTGACTTTCTGAGGTAGATACCATTACTTGAGTTTTACACGTGGGAAACAGGCTCAGAGAGTTTAAGTAACTTGAGCAAAATCGCACAGCTAACAAGTGCCAAATTCAGATTCACAGTAGAATGTGTGAGATCCTAATCAGGAGGAATTATATATTGAATATAACAGATTAGTGAATTTTAAACCAAAATGGTATTAGCAATAGACTAACTAAGACTTATATATCAACAATAAAAGAGATAGACTTGTGGTAAATAAAATAAGGGGAAGGACTATATAAAAACAACCACAACCACATATCAGACCGAAAAAGATACATAACAACAAAGAAGTGAGATTTAAAAGATTTTTAGACAATATTCTATATATTCCAGTACTAATAAATGAGAAATTTTATATAATTTTAAAATATATGTACACTTCAAAAGTACACTCATAAAATAAAAAACCTGAAGAGAGAAATAAAATGGAAGAAACTGAAAGTATATCAGAGATTATGTCCTCAAACAGTTTCAGACCAAAATAACTTTACCAATGAGTTACTTTGATCTCTCGAGAAAGAGATAATGACAATGTTATGTAATATTATCTAACAGAGAAAAAAATAATTTCAAATGTACTTTTTGATGTTGCTCTAATCCTCACACCAAAACCTGACCAAGGGAATTATCTACAAACCACTAAAACTCTGACTTACTTAAAGAGATATATACATAAACTAAGCAAATAAAAGTGTATTCCTAGATAAATGGCATGGGAGAGTGAAAGTAAAAAGAATTTTCAAAGCTCTAGCCAACAATATGAATGAGAGAATAATTTAAGGAAGAATATTAGTTTGTCTAAGAGGGTTATTTTAAGGTAAAAGATAAATAGGGTTATTTTAAGATACAATCCATCCTAAATAAAAGTTTAAGTCATAAACTTTCAATAATCAATAACAATTTCAAAATATATAAAGCAAATATTGCAAGTCTTTGGAAAATTTTTTTTTAAAGATTTTGTATTATTTATTTGACAGAGACAGCCAGGGAGAGAGGAAACACAAGCAGGGGGAGTGGGAGAGGAAGAAGCAGGGTCCTAGCACAGGAGCCTGATGTGGGGCTCGATCCCAGAATGTTAGGCAGACGCCTAACGACTGCACCACCCAGGCGCCCCTGGAAATTTTTAGATATATAATTGTAGTGGAAGAATTTAAAATACTAGTCTATCTCTGTCAGATTAAGGAAATGAAAAGGGAATAAAATATAGAATACCTGAATAATGTAAGATTAATATATTGGATTCAATCTACAACAGAGAACATAGTTTCTTTTCTAAGTATTCATGACATGTTTATTTAAAAGCAATTCTACATTAGGCAGCAAAAAAAACTGCAAGAGAATCCACAAAAGCAAAATTTTAACAGGCCATATTCTCTGATCATAATGCAATAAAACCAGGAATCAAAAACATTTAACAACTGAAATATAAAAAGGAGAAATAAACTTGACTGTATACTAAAATTATATTTAATATCTAAATATATCATATATTTATTTTATATATAAGTAAAGTGGAAAATATTTATTATATAAAAAGTTCTCACAGGTAAATAAGAAAAATTCACGACTCAGTGTTAAAGTATGCAATAGTAAATAAATAGAGGAGTCAAAAAAAGAATAAAATGGCCAATAAACCTGAAAAGTTGTTCACTCTGTTAGTCAAACAAGTGCAAATTAAAATCATAAGATATATCTCTTTTTTATCTGTCAGATTAAAAAACAATTAAAAATAAAAGTAGTGTGATGAAATATGGATACTAATGATCATATACAAAGGGTGTTCAAATATAAATCTATACATTCTTTTAAAAGGTCATATGTGCACTAGATGTTGAAGTTTTAAAAATAGCTACAATCCAATCTATTCATTTCACCCCTAAGAATTTATCCGAAGGAAACAATAAGTGTGAGACAATGCAAATATGTTACACATCTGAATGATCAAAATAGTGAAAACTTGAAAATAATCTCACCTTTCAAAAGGGAGATAGCTAAATATTTATTGGAACATTATACAAAAGAATAACTCTTAGCTAATAAAAGTAATAATGTTAGGATAAATTTTGAAAGCATGTTACATAAAAGTATTGTATGATCTCATTTTAAAAGGTCAAACTGCAGGGTGCCTGGGTGGCTCAGCGGGTTAAGCGTCTGCCTTCAGCTCACGTCATGATCCCAGGTCCTGGGATCCAGCACCAAGTGGGGCTCCCTGCTTGTCTGGCAGTCTGCCCTTCTCTCTCCCTTGTGCTCTCTCTCTCTCTCTCTCTCTTGCTCTCTCTCAAATAAATTAATAAAATATTTTAAAAAAATAAAAATAAAAGTCAAACTGAGTATGTCTCAAACTTCTGGGGGCTGGTGAAGGATGTAGAAATCTATTCTTTAAAGGCTCCCATTACTTTCATTGGCTCTACTTAATTTAGATTTTTCTTTCTTCTGTTTTTAATTTGTGAGTATTTTTATATTTTTGAATATAAACTTAGAATTCATTCAGTAAAAAGATTTATGTGTGGTCACTGAATAATGTGTGTTCCAAGCATTAGACAAATTTTTGTTCTAAAGGCTCCAAACCACAAAAACATTTAAGTTTTTGAGATATTTCATCCCAAATTAAAATCAGCCACATGTTATTCACACCATTCTAGGGTCATCCTATTATCCCTTGGCTGAAAAAGGAGTCAAAATTCTGGCCGAGATTTGGTCTCCTCATACTAGTTCTTGCAAATGAGTGTCATTCCTCTTTTCCGAAAAAAAATTACTGACTTAAAAATTCAAAGTTCAAATTTTATTTTCATCCACAGATTTGAACATTCTTTTTTCTTCAGGTAAATTATACTGTCTTGTTTACTTTCTGGGTTGTGATCATTTCAAAGTTTACCAGACAGTGAGACTGAGTTAAAGACTTGCTTAAGTGTTATCAGTCTTCTTGTTTTACTGCCATTTAGACCCAGATTTCAAAGGTCAATGAATTAGGCCAGTATTGTTTAGTTTATGTACCAACTACAAACATACCGAAATGCGCAGAGCCGATAAGAAACATGATCAATAACCAGATAGCGTCTTACAACTAGTACTTTAGAAAGGAAAGATGATCAAAAATGACATAACCTTTTTAGCATCTGTTTACAACATATTGATCAATTGTATAGTATTCAGTGTATTCTAAACAGCATGACTGCTCAAGCTGAAGTTGTCTTATAACATATAAATTGGATAGAAACCCATGAAGAAAACCATGCTGTGTTTCTCAGTGTGTCTATTGATTTTTTGTATTTCTATATAATATATATACTATATATAATATAATAATTGATATATATAAATATATAGATATACACGAATATATATAAATAAAAAGATAAAGAGATATATACATCTATCTTTAATGATGCATCCTGGCACTTTTCTTACTATTCTGAAAATAGTGTGTTCACTGGGTAAGTAAGTCAAATACAAACAAAAAGTAGGTCAACTTAAGCCCTGAAAAATCTCAGGTCAAAGTAGTATATGAGGGTTTTTAAATCAATTTACTCAGTATCCCAAAGGATCAGAGCTCTTTTCTAAAGCTCTAAAGCTCTGGAAAAAAATTCTGGTATAGAGATTCTAAATATTCCACCTAATACGAACCTTAAACAACTCAACATTTTCATGAACAAAATACCAACCTATGATTCCTGATTAAAGAATTCTTACACTGGAAGTTTAAATGAGGTTTGAGTGCATTTGTACTCAGGAATAACTGCTAAACTGCCTCAAGTTCATTTCTATGCCAGGCTCCCCCTTAAGCACTACATATATTTTATTTCAAACAATCTGAACAGAAACATTACAGAATAGGTACCCCCATTTTAGAGAAGAGAATGAAGCATAGAGAATAAGTACCTTCCTGCTTACCCAGCTAGTGGGTGTGGAGCTGAGTCTCAGTGCCATAATAAAGTTGTCTTTGAAACACATTTTTAATAGTGATCAATATAATCTTATGGAAGACTTTGAAGATTTTTACTCCAGACCTTTTTTTTTCAATTTCATCTTTATTTCTGATTTCAAACTTTATTTCCAAATCTCAGTTAAATAACTGTCTAGTCTCCAAAAAAAAAAAAAAAAAAAAAACTTTTCTGTTTGAAACAAGCTTTATCTCATAGGATGTGTTTAACAATTAATCCCTGTTCTCACCTTAACTATGAAAGTCAGCTGCTTTGTCATAAATTACTGTCTGACACCCTAGTAAACTTTACCACCAATAAAACAAATAGGAATTAAAAGTATAAAAGAAAAGTAAGAATATGTGCCATGGAAAAAGAGAGGTGAAAAGGATGCTAACATAAACAAAACAAAAAAGTTTGAAAAAAATTAAAATTCCATTTTCAAATAAATACAAGGATTTCTTACCTGTTGAACAGAAAAAAAAAGATTTGTTTTTAAAAAACAACTGCGTATTCAAAAAACAAAATGCTTGCTTTCTTTTCTACTGCACAGTTTTAACATGTAATTGTTTATACAAAAAATACATCCATCATCACAAGGATTAAATAGGAATAAAATTTTTAATTTTAAAACTGGTTAGGTCAGAAACCAACAAGTGAGTGGTGTGTGTGTGTGTGATTATATGCGTACAAGTGCACTCGATTCATTGAACCATATCTGGGTGTTTGTTTTGCATAACGAACCTTCCTCATCTGTCATCTTCTGCTCTGTGGGAGGGAATAAGTGGGAAGGGGTCAAACCTTGTCCTTCTTGCTCTTAAGAAAAGCCTGCCATTAAATGAAGGAAAACTAAAGATTCTCATTAGAATCAGAGTGATTCCCACCTCTTTGTGGTAGAGTTCTGCTTCTCTCCCCAGGGACTGGTCTATGCTTTCCTCCTCCCTGTTAACCTGGATATCTCACCTTCCTAACTGAAAGAGCTGAGTGAAGTTCTATTCCATTTCTCAGAAGGCTAAACTTAGTGAAACTTGCAAGTGTGCCTTGGAATGCCATGTTCATGGAAGTTTGTTTTTTGGTTTTTGGGTTGTTTTTTTGTTTTTTTGTGTGTGTGTGTGTGTTTTTTGTTTTTTTTTTTTTGGTTTCATTTTTGGTTTTTTTCTGCTGTGGATTGTTGTTGATACTGCAGGAGCAGATAGACTGATGTGCCTTGAATTCAAACAAAGAGAAGGTGGTGTGTTGTTCTTTTTGAATAAAGAGTGAGTATTTTTAAAAGGCTTTTTACTTCAATGTGCTTCATTTTTATTCTTGATCAATTCTATGTGACTCATTTAAATGCCATGCAACATTAATTTATATTTACTCATTTGAAAACTTTGTCTGGTTATTTGCTCATATTGGAATCATTTGAGACCAATCTGTAAACAATATTCAAATTCACTGTCATGCAATAAGAATTAACGTGTGTGCATATACACGTATCGGGGGAGTCAGGGGATAAAGAGAAAGTAAATTATGGCAAACATTTTAGAAATTAACAAAGTGTGAGTCTTTATGATTACTGAATTAGCGGGGTTTTTTTTCCTTTTCTTTTTTACTCCTCAATCAGTTTTGACCTTATCCTGACAATTAGAAGTATTTATAAGCAATGATGCGGTCTAGAGAAGTGATGTATATATTTTCACAGACTACTCTAGAAGATTAAGACCTTTCGGTGTATCTGATACATCTGCTTCTCCAGGGCCCACATTTTGGAGGAACTGCCATGTGATTTTACGTAGGGATGTTCATAACCTGAGTTCCTAAAGCTGTGTATGAAACATTTTAAAGGATCCAGGACTGATTAAAACAGTTAGCCTGTTCGCATCCTCCCTATTTACTGTGGATTACAGGAAGGGAAGTTGGGGTTAAATCAGCAGGTCTTCCTGTTTCCCCAGAGGTTAACCTGGCAGCCGGTTTGGCACCCACAGGAGGGCTGACAGGTAGCAGGATTTGTCTAAGCAGGCTGCCTGAGAGCCAACAAGGAAAACTGAATGCTCTGGATTAGTTCTGGATTATGTTGTCAGAGTGAAGGCTGATGGACAAACTGCAGAGGAATAAAATGCAATCTGTTTGGGGAAAGAAGCAGCGTGCATAGCTTTCATTTTTCAAGAAATGACAAGAAAAATCATTAATAATTTGTAAATCCATGTCCATTAACTTTTCTCTTTGTTATCCCAAGACAGCCTTTTTAACACGAGTTTGCCACTGTCCTATATCTCTTCTGTCGAGTGACAGATGGCAAGATAGTTATGAAATTGGATTCGTAAAATAATACCCACACCTCCAAGAAAGACAGAGCCTTCATTCTCCTAACACTACTTTGTCTCCTCCCCATATCCTCCCCCTACCCGGCCCCAGGATGAAAGGAAACTTTGACATTGATAGCCAACTGCCATGTGTTTGGTTTCTTCCCTCTGGAATAAATATGTTTAAGACAATGGTATCACTTAATGAAATTTAAAGCCAAAGGGAAGTAAATAATCATGATTGCATTAATGCATTTATTATGATGATAAATGCAGTATAGGATTTTTTTTTCACAAAAGGACTTGAACATCAGTTCCAGAACCATCTGAGAGAGTTAATCGATATAAATACTTATATCTAATAAAAAGAAATTTAGGTTTTGATAAAAGGGGTTTACATTTTTCCAAGACAGGAGTTACCAAAATTCTTAAGGAATACTTGGTGAAATAGTTGTAGTGATACAATTTTCACTGACGAACAAATCTAGCATTCTAAAGTAACTTGGGTTTCGGTCTTTTTCTTGCAAGTTTCATTATCTACTTCGACATTTCTTACAGTGAAAATTACCTTATCAGAAAAAAAAAAAGCTCTCTGCTTAGACTCAGTTGAAGCTAAGGGTTATTTTTAACTGTTTCCAAAATATCAAAAATTAGGAAGTTCAGGTATTTGGGCTTATGACCGACTTAGCATTATGACTTCATTATCATTTCAAAAAATAGAGTTTTGTGGTCTACAGGAGCTAATAGTCCTAGACCTAACAGTAACACGGCAGGACTCTCATTGATCCTCTGCTCTATGATTTCAAGAACAAATTCTCTCTTTCCCTAAGTAGAAGACCTTGTTTTCTTCTTTACGGGAAACAGTATAAATTAAATCCCAGTGCCTCAGGATAAACTCAGGCTGTGTACTTTTGCATATATTGTTATAAAAAGAAGGAACCCACAGTCCCAAATCAACATTGCGAGCTTGAGGAGAATTCCATCTTGAGTTTCCATTGCTCTGACATCTCACTGCATCTGGCCAATAATAGGTAGTCAATAAATATTTGTTTAATTCTTTATTTAAATTCAATTTAGTAAACATATACTGTATTATTAGTTACTAGGGTAGAATTTAGTGATTCATCAGTTGCATATAACACCCAGTGTTCATTACATCACATGCCTCCTTAATGCCCATCACCCAATTACCCTATCCCCCCACCCACCTCCCCTCCAACAACCCTCAGTTTGTTTCCTAGAGTTCAGTGTCTCTTATGGTTCATCTCCCTCTCTATTTTCATCTTATTTTATTTTTCTTCCCTTCCCCTATGTTCATCTGTTGTTTCTTAAATTCCAGGTAGTCAATAAGTATTTGATGAATAGATAAATAAGCTAATAAAAACATATTTAATGCAAAAATTACTGAATTCACTTTGATCCACAAAAAGGGAAAGTACCTGTTAGAAATTTTATATTGTATAATATTGCTCTAGTGGATGTTGATGCATGAAGCATAAAAGAATAGTAATGACTAAAAAACAGACTCAACCTGGCTACTTCACGTTATAATAACTGAAGAAACCTCTTTCTTGGCCTGAAATTGTATGGGTTTTTTTTTAGAATTAGAATCAATTAAGCTAGTCTTTATGTATAAACACACTTTCAAACTTGTGTTTACTTATCAGTCAGCTCAAGCATAGACCATCATTATGCAATGTATTATTCAAAAAAACAATGGCTGATAAAATTATTCTCACTTTAAAAACGAACATCAAACTATTTGCACATCGAGATATACAGCCTTATGTTACCAGTTAAGAGCTATCAGAAACAATTTTTATTTCTTGATTTTGAATAAAAAATAATCTTTATTCATTATTCTGTAGTAATATAAGCAGCTGCATAAATAAATACCAGGATTTTGTTTTTCCCCGTAACTATCCTCAAGCTAAGTTTGGTTTTACTGTAAAGTAGTGCTTCCTGATTATTTTCATATTGTAGCATAAAGGAAATGTTAATATTTCTCTGGGCACTGGTTTAACAGAGAAAGCTGCCTTTGGCTGAGAGTCCACCCTGCTTCCTCACAGCTGAAGACATCAATCTTTCTTCGCACCTCTAAACCATGGGGCAAAAGGCCTGTGTGCCACAGCACACTAGGTAGAAAGCTCCGCAGTGCTGGATTTTTTTTTTTTTTAATCTCAAGACAAGTATGTCATGAATTTAGTTGTGAAAGTAGAGAGACTGGCTTCTCCTGTTTCTGAAGAAATATATACAATAAACAATAATAGAAGCTAAAATATATTACTTCATTTTAAATAGCAAAATAGTAAGAAAAATAACTCCATAAATAATATAACTGCTTGGAAAACATTTTGAAATATAAAAGAAGCTGATGAAAAACATCATCCTCAAAGGATGTTTATAGAATAAGAGAACTTTATTTAACTGCCATTCATATTATGTACATAGACGAGTCAGTGTAAAAACAAACAAATGGGCTATGATTTGGAGTTATATAAAAACTCCAAATATTTACAATTTTAAATCTGTTAAAAGATTGGCAGGGGAAAGAAAAAATATAGAGGTATTATGTGGATGGCAATTATTAAGTCATTTCTATGAAGCCACCTACTGCATAGAATGTGGCCTAGCTATCTAGGCTTTCCTATTTTGTCAAAGGGGAGAAGACCATCAAATTCACTGAACAGTTGTCTTGTCCCTGACTGATACCTTATATGATATAGGCTTGGATGAATTATAAGCATTCAATGAAAAAAGATGAAGGGTGGGAAGAGGAACCGAAACCCTACACATTTAAAGAGTCTCTGAACTCCCACAGCCAGATCACTGTCTCTTAGGAGTAAAGATAATTGCATTACTTCATTATTCTTCTTTTTTAAAATGGCAGTCACTTCCCTAAAATCCTATAAAATCCACGTTATGGTATTTTTCCTGGACTGAGTAGTTTCATACTTTTTGTTGTAGATGATCTTATTATTTTGTATCTTTGCAAACCTTGTTGTTTTGTATCCTTGCAAACCTAAATAAGAATATCGAATTGGGGCAATATTTAAGTGGTTGTGAATTTTCTAGCATAAAATAAAATCTCACTAAAAGTCAAAATAATTTAATAATTTCATAATATATGTCTTTTTACGTCCAGTGTCCACCCCAGTAATATAATGATGAAAAAGAATTATTGGTTTTGGAAAATTTAAGTATATAGATATTACCTTAATACAAAAAAAATTTTCAATATGTGGCTAAAAACAAAATCACATTTCAGAGAACTGAAAAATTAAAGTAAAAGTGAAAGCTACTCTTTAACAAAGTTTAAATGAGAAAAGGAGAAGAAAAAATGAATAATAACTGTAGGGGCTCAGGGTTAAAAGGTGTATTATTAGAATGGGAGAGATTTAATCATTCCCATAGCCTCATAAGGAGGATCCTTTTAGAGAGGATGAGTTTGAAGGCGGGGTTGGGCCCTCAAAAATGAAATAAAGTCCAGCAAAATGGGGACAGAATGGAATCAAAGGATAGGGTGGATAGATATATCTTCTGACTTTACGGAACAGACTTTAAGTTTGGTCTAGATATAAAGAGCTTATAGGTAGAAGGACGGGTTACAATAAGAGTTTGCAATACAGTTGTGAGAAGCACAATTTTCTCAGTAAACCAAGAGGTCATTTGCTGACAGGAGGAAAAGGTTAAACATGTCACATGAGAAATGTGGCAAATGTTCAAATCGTCAAAGTGATTGGATAAAATGCTGAAACAGGGAGCATGTTACAACAACTGGTCGAATTGGGGACCGTAGTTGTATAATGATTGATGTTCAAGTTTATGGGATTATTCTTTGGTAGGTTCAGCTGCCTGAACATGGGAGCAGAGAAAGTGGATTGTGACAACAATCCAGGATTAGCAGCTTATAGTTAGAAGATGAATTTAAGGATGTTGATGTGAGAGTAATCTGGGAAGCAAGTCAGAGTCCAGCCTGGAGGAAAGAAAGGGAGAAGAGGAGGGACCTAGGGACTGGACAGAAGCCAGATGGATCAAGAAAGTGGGCACCCTTAGAGCAAATAGTAGGAACGTTTAAAAATTTAGATAACATGTGAGATGGCACATGGGACCCTAAGGCTAAAGAAGGCTAAGGACAAAACACTAGGGAGTGCTGGCATTAAAGGAATAGGGAAGCATGCTTTTGTTCTAATTGGTGACATTAGAGAAAAAAATTTCAACTTTCAAAATAGTTAAAAAATGAAGTCTGATAAATGTATCCAGAAATGCCTTCCAAAATGTTTGCAACAGAGATCCTAAAACAATTAGTGATTATTTTCTGTCCAATTCTATAAATAAAACTATTCAGTCTCTAAATAAATTTTTAAGGGAACGTGACTGCATGAAAAAGTTGCCATCAAGACATCTGTTTGTAAAATGTTTTATTCTTTGACCAGAAGTATTTTCAGAGCTTCCATGGGAACTTCACCCAAAATAGAAAAAATAAAATGTCAACACCCAACATCTAAATCCACCCTCCCCCCACCTTTGAAAAAACCTCATGACTCTATCAAAGCAGAATAAGAGGACTCTGAAAATCTCCTGAAAGCACGGGCACCTGAGGCACACTCCAGTGTAAGGGACAGCTCTGTTCGTTAACAATAATAAATGAGCATAAAGCCAACAGACTTTCCACAAGACATTTCTTTAGCTTCTCAAACTCTGTAGGCTGGCACACTCCCAAAGTACTACCTTGTATAATTATAACAATTCCAAAGGAAGAAAAATATGATTAAGATCTCTTAACAATAATAACACAACTGTGAAATTTGACCACCTCTAACATGCAAAACTAAATCTTCAAATCATGGATTCAGTTCAATTTGAGAAATATTTACTGAGAAAACACATTGCTATATGCACTGAAGAAAGTGTTGGGAGGTATACAAAGTTTAAAAAGGAAGGAATATACACTCTAACCACAATAAACTCAAGTGCTAGTGGACGAAAAAGCCAATAGCAATAAATATCTCAGGGAGTGAATCTACTTAGAAAAACATACACATACACTGTGAGGAAATATTATTTTCCCTCTTGTCGATATTGCTAAAAGAGACTTGGCAGAGCAACACAGAAACAGGTTTAGGACACTGAAGTAATGCTATGCTTATACACGAATTGATATGTGAATTTTACCACCCTTACAAAGGCACATCATCAAAGCCACGTGTGTGCGTGTGTGTGTGTGTGTGTCAGAGAGAGAGACCCATTAGTAATGTGGTCCTCATTGGACTTTAAGATGAGCACCATCATCATCGGAAACCATTACAGCGATACGTAGTCCAGAGACACATGAAACAATGATTTTTTTTCCCACCTCTCTTTCTCTATCACCACCCCATCTTAACCCAAGCATGAGTGCACACACACACACACACACACACACACACTCCATCACCTTATCCTGCTTTATCTTTCTTCATAGCACTTATTAGTACCTGAAATTATCCTTTAGGTTAAAGATCTTATCTGTCTCATTTACTGCTGGACCCTCAGAACCTAAAACAAGAGTGGCACACTGAATTGAGTGGATGGCTGAATGAAAACACGTAGGCCAGTTCTCCACAGACACAGTACACAAAGATCTTGAACTTCAATTACTGCATTGCCACCCTTGACTTTTTGTTGTTCATAACTCTGTTTTCCTTTTGTTTCTACTTCTTCCTGCAAGAAGGTTTTAGAACTTACATTTCTAACATAGAGCAGAAGAAAAGAATTGACAAATCATAGTTCAGACGTGGAGATGTAACTTGACAGTCATAGGCAGACACAGGACAAGTAGCTATGTGATTTTTATTATACTTTTAAAAATATGTTTTTGAGAGCATTTTTTATTGTGGTTATATATCTATATATATCTACATTAAATTTGCCATTTTACCCGTTGTAAGTATACAGTTCAGTGGTACAGAGTCTATTCACACTGTGCAACCATCACCATTATCTGCCTCCAGAAATTTTTCATCAACCCAGGTTGAAACTCTGCACCCACTATGTAATAACTTCCAATCACCCCTTTCTCCTAGACCTTTGTAGTCACTCTTTCTGTCAATATGAATTTGACTGCTCAAGGTATTTCATACAAATGGAATCATACAGTATGTGTCCTTTGTGTCTGGTTTATTTCACTTAGTATGTTTTCAAGGTTCATTCATGTCGCATGGATCAGAATTTCATTTCTTTTTAAGGCTGAATAATATTCCATTGTTCATATGTGTGACATTTTGTCTATGTGCTGATGGGCATTTGGCTTGATTCCACCCTATGACTAATGTGAATAACGCTGCTGTGAACATTGGTATGCAAGTATCTGCTTGAGTTCTTTTTATTTCGTGTGGGTCTACACTTAGAATGGACGAAGACCATATACCTGTAAGTGGTTTTGTTTTTTACTCAAATGAACTGGTGAAACACTGAAGGGGTTTGAGCAGAGAGAAATAATCTGGCTTATGTTTTACCATTACTATCCTCAGTACAGTTTGCAGACTTTAGGGACTTTATAAATCAAATGGAAAAATATTTAAATAATGGTGAGATATCTCAGAAGTGTATAAAGCATCATATCCCCTAATGGGACAACACGATGTGGCAGGGGAGTCTGTAAATGCAGAAACAGTGCAGAGGATGATGAGATCTTGCAGATGATGGTAAATTGATGAGGGCACTCTGGTGCACACTTTGAAGGCCCCTGGAACTGTGGTAATGAGCAGGTGTTTGAACTATACTTTGATTCAGAGGGAGGAAAAAAATAAAAAAGAAGTGGAACTGATAAATTCTGCAGAAAAATATCTAAGACCCGAGCTATCAGTGTAAGCCATTTGGAGCTGCCATACAAATGTCTTCATTACTTTTGATGTTAAAAGTAGTAACTATTATCTGAAAATAATTCAAATTTGAGGTTAAATTCAATTAGAGATTACAGAAAAGCCCCCATAATCCCACTCCTCAGAAATAACCAAAGTTAATTATGATTCTACTGGCCTAAAATTGACAGTTGAAGTCAAGAGAATAAATAAACTCACCAAAAAAGAGATGAAAGTAAACCTAAAACAGAATAGGTAGGGAAGTAAAAAAAAAAAAAAAAAAAAGGATCCAGAAAAGGAAAGGAAGTAGAAAGAATCACCCAAATATGGGAAGAATTGGGATAATGACATACCAGGAAACCGAAGAAAAAGAGAGTTTGAGAAGAAGATGCAAGTCTAGAATCTCAAATTCACAAGCAAGTCAAGGAGATTTGGACAGAAAAAGTCCATTTGCTTTAGCCCAGTTCTTTGTCTTTATGGTATGCAAGCAGTGCAAATGTCATAGAACATGTATCTAATAACTTCTGCTAAATTGAAAAATATTAATAGTACATAGAAACAAGTTCTGTCAGAAAAACAGACATTTTCTGTTCTTTTCTCTGGCACACACTAATTTCATGCTTTGTATAAAAGCAGAAGTTTTGTACAAGTACAAATTACAACTTTGTGTTTGTCTACTCTTTTTTTTACCATACACACTAATCATTTTGTGGAAACAATCACACACAACTGACAGAAAGATTACAATCTCTTTTACCCATTAATTTTTTTGACTTGCTGAAAAGCAAGAATAGCTAAAAGTCTTTTTATCTATAAAAACATCTTAAGTATAAGCTGCCATATATGCCACATTCAATGGGTTGAACTCTGACAAAATGGCAATTTCTTCTGTTATTTTTTCTTTTCATTTTGAGTTTCTCTATATGAAATACAATGAGGACTGGTTCACGTGCTACATATTTGCAGAGATAAAATGGCAGAGACTCCAAAAAGGTTTTGAGTCACTCATGAATAAAAACACGACTGAACAAGGGAAGGAAATGAGTAATGATGCAGAAAGAATAACAGGCAAGAAATTGCTGAAAGAGTCGTCTCTGCAGCCCTCCATTCACAGTAAATCAGAAACCCTGGTAATAAATACTTTTGAAGTATTTTTAGGTACATTTAGACATATATATTGAACCAATATAAGCCATTAATACTGACTAATATAGATAGACTTGATGGTAGGAATTTTCCACTTTTAGGAAAAAGCAGTCACAAATGAGTACGAGTTGGCTCATATATTTTATTGCTTCTCATATCCAAAATTAACATATTGCTTTCCATAGAAAACTCATCAAATGCAATAGTATATTTATTTCTTCTTAAAATGTACTTCTTCTAAGAAATATTGACAATGGATTTCTTAGTTTGGTCATAAAATGAGTCAAAATTCTCTGGAAGTCTGTTTTATGTGTGGAGAAGCTGCAGGGTGTTAAAGAACTTGGGAAAAATAATACTGTATGTGTGTTCCACATGAAGATTTTTTTTTTCTTTTTTAGAAAGAGTGCAAGCGCACAGTGGGGAGGGGCAGAGGGAGAGTATCTTTTTTTTAATGTTTTATTTATTTATTTATTTATTGAGAGAGAGAGAGAGCATGAGCAGAGAGAAACAGACTCCCCACTGAGCAGGGAGCCCAATGTCAGACTCGAACCCAGGACCCTGAGATCATGACCTGAGCCAAAGGCAGATGCTTAACCGACCGAGCCACCCAGGTGTTCCCACATGAAGATTTTTGATTGCTGAAACCCAGAAGGAAGTTCTAACAGTAGAAAGATTAGGAACTGGCTCGCATTTTATGTCATAAAGCCTTGACTTAAAACCTTTCAAAGCCCCTTGTGAGCATCATTAGAATGCCTCCACATAAGGCTGGCCCAGCCTGAGATAGTCTTCTTTCACATACTCACATCTATGGAGTTTTTGCCAACTTTAAGTGGAAAGGACGGGGCTTTTCCTATCTGTTTTCCATGGAAATATTTGGTGTACTTATACAGATAAGGAAAATCAGGATCTAGAAAACTAGAAACTCTATTAAGGGAAGATATGATCCATTCAAGAATGTAAGGCTTCTTAGCCATTTTTATTTTATTCCACTTGATAATTACAGGTTATACTAACACTGCTTTCCTTCCTCTCACAATTGTTTTTCTAAAAAAATCATTTTTAATCATCTACATATTTCATTTGTTATGCAGCTTCATCCCTTACTGCCAAGAGTAACTGTGCATTAACTATAGATTGAAATTTTATGTATCATACACAGTAAACCCAATGACAGAAAGGAGTCAGGTACCATTATCTCTAGCCACACTAAGTTGTCAATAAGAATTCTTTATTAATTATCAGAAAACTATAACCAAAATCACAAAAAAGGAGAAATTAAACAACAGGGAAATTTTTTTCTACCTTCAAATCTTTACATTTAAAAGCAGAATATCTGACACTTGTAAGCAATTATACAACGCTTATAAATGGCATTTTTGTGCCTAAAATAAAAATGCTTCAAATAATTCCAGACAACTTGTTTTACTAGTAAATTAAAACATTTATTTAGCAAGCAGAAGCTGGACACTTCTAGAACGTCTCTTAAATATGTTTTCCCTTTGCTCAGCTCTGAATCAGGGAAACAGCTCAGCTGGCTGAGAAAACAGCATCATGGGGCCTTTTGTGCACCAGCCATTGTAGGTCATCTAAACACGCCTCAAGTAGCAGCTCAGAAATGCCCCAATTGAAGAGGCCTTGGGAGGTTAATTCTGTCATTACTGCGTTGACATGAGGCATGTTACAGCCTTCAGCGCAAAATGTTACTTGTAATCTTTTAATCCCAAATTAGGTCAATATTTTATCAAGTTAATCTAGCATGAAGATTAATTGCATTAGTTACACACACATCTACGCATGCAGGTTATTTGTTTTAGAGATACTTTTAATCAAAGAGCAAACCTTTGGTTACAATAGGCGATTTTTAAAAATCATCCTTTCTCCAATAGTATTTATCTTTATAAAAGAGACATTTATTCCTTCAATTGATCTTTAGTCAAGACTGATGTAAGAGAAAAGATAATGGTCTTATAATTACTAAAACAGTGACCACTTAGAAAAGCTGCTTATGAAGAAATAACTTCTGATTGAAATGCTTTTAATAAAGTATCTCATTATTAGCCTCTTATTTCAATTTAATTCTAGTTGTTTTCTTAAAATATATGATTAGTCCCGCAAGGAAAGTCAATAGTTTTCTGTGTTTAAAAAATATTGTAACAAAGAATATAAACTAGAGTGGTTTTCTATAAAATTATTATCATACATTGTTTTTCTTTAGTTATGAAAATTGGGATCAAGCATTATCTTTTTTTTTTCTTTTCTTTTAATCTAAGAAGTAAGTTTAGGGGGCAGGTAAGAAGGTAGAAACATATTGATCTAAGCAGCATAAATCTGCTAACAGAAGTCAGTAGAGTGGACAAATGCCTCTCTCCCTGAGTTTCTTAGATAAGAACTATCTCGTAGTTTAAAATTCCCAGGCATCATTCTGGGTAGTATTACAGGCCTCCTGGATGGCAGGAGAAGAGTTCATGCCCCATTTCATCAAATATCAAAAGACATCATCCAAGGGTCATGCTAATTATACAAACTTTACAACCAATGTTTGAGAATACTGCATCTCAAAAATTTCAGCTCTAGTCTTCAAATATTGGTTTTCTGGCATTCTTTATTAGTGAAGCATGATAGGTAAAAGGATCCAGAAATATTTTCATATGACTAGAATTTTGAATTAATTAACAGATTAATATCAAATCTTTCATGTGAAGAATAAATCAATAATCTCAGTGTCAGATACTTTCTAAGAAGAGATTGTTTGATTGAATTTAGAAGTAAAATTCACAATCCTAAATGTCAACCTTACAGTTATAAAGTTCAGACAAGCTATGCTGAAGAAACATGCCAAATAATTCTCTATTTTTTCCACTTAGTACAATATAATATTCTTCTCACAATAAATATTAAGAAAAATCTACATTCAACTTGTTCAAAATCAGCCAAATGCATGTTAAAATAAAAATGAATGCTTTCAGGAAAGGGTACTATAAAAAAAATCCCAAATGAAACCTTAAAAAAAATTTAAGGTCCAAGATTCAATCTTTATTTTTTTTTTGCTTAAAGGAAAATTAAGCCTCTTCTTCCTTCCTTTCAATCTCACCAGTTAGAAGCAGCCAATATTAAAAGTTTAGTGTACAGCCTCCTCACTTTTTTTATGTTAATTTAAAAATAATTTATAAGTATATGCACATTTATAGTCTTCTTTTAATTTCTAATTTTAAAAATGTACAAAGTAGGGGTGCCTGGGTGGCTCAGTCGGTTAAGCATCTGCCTCTGCCTTTGGCTCAGGTCATGATCTCAGGTTCCTGGGATGGAGCGCTGAGTCAGGTTCCCTGCTCAGTGGGGAGACTGCTTCTCCCTCTCCCTCTGCCCCTCCCCCCAGCTTGTGCTCACTCTCTCTCTTTCTTTCTCTCTCTCAAATGAATAAATAAAATCCTTTAAAAAAGTACAAATGTAAACACAGATTGTCATTTTAAAAATATATAAATATGCACATTGTTTTTATCACAATATTCTATATTTTTAAAATTAATAACTTCTTATGGACTACTATCTTCGTCAAGAGATATACGTCTAAAACATTTTGAACAACCACATTAGAAACTGCCCAGCCCTGAGAAAATGCAACCTAACCTCTATTAATTTAATCACTATTTCCCAAGAATTTATGCTATGTGTACTTGTTACAGGTCAGATTTCTGTGGTATTCAACAAAAAGTATAAGATAGAATTCCCAGCAATATAATTTACAAGAGGGAAAAAAACAAAACAGAAACATCATCATCAATGGTGCGGTCTGGTGGTTAAGAACATAGACTCAGGAATTGGGCAGATCTGGTTAGGAACTAGTTCTTCACCAGCTACCAACAGGGTAACCTCTGGAAAATTTCTTATCCTGTTTATATCTCAGTTTCCTTAACTGTAAAGCAGGAATAATAACAGGACTTGTTGAATGAATAAATAAAATAAGGAAAAGAAAACAATGTAGTGCCTAATACTTGATAAGTGTTTGATAAATTTTAGCTAATATTATTGTCACCATTACTTAGACGATCCATAAGAAAGGGCTAAATTATGAAGATAAAGGTGAGAGTTCCAGAGGTGTGAACTGCAATGTAAAAACTGAAAACACTGGGGAAAGTTTCACATAGATGAGCCGTGAGGTCAATACAACTGGGCACATGCGAGTAATATTTCAGAGGACTAACTTCTCATTGCCCACAAGTTTTGCAATCACTGTAAGGAGACAGGGCTGAGAACATGTGGGTCACTCAGGTAAGAAAGGGCTGCAGGGGATGGAGGCAGAGACATACAGGTCAAGTTTTATAGACTCATCCATAAGGCTAAACTTTTAATCACAGGTATGTGGGATTTTAGAGTTGAAGGGAACTTTATGACTCCACTAGTTTTATTTTGCCCAAAAGGAAGTGGGGACCAGGAGAAAGATACATCCAAAGGCATCCAGCCAGCAGCAGTCAAGTCAGGACCAGAGTGTAGGCCTCCTGTCTCCCGGCTTATCTTCCTCTGCTCCGTTCTGCCTGCCATATCAAGGGACTAATGTGATGACAGCAACGTTTTAGGAAGATTGATTTAGCAGTCAAGTGTAGGCTGAATTAAAGGAGGAAAGCCTGGGGAGAGGGGGGAGGAAAAAGGCTGTAACGGTAAACCAATCAGAAGGTGATCAGCCTCAATGAGGGACATGGGAATAAGATGCAAGAGGAAAGAAGGAACTCAAAATGATGCCAAAATCATGAGATGGAAAAGTTGGCCACTCTTCAATATGGCTCAACCTCATGTAACTAAACATCACCTTCTATAACTTCTTATTTAACACAAAGTAAGCAATAGCATCAGGAAGTTAAGAAAAGCTTTCTATGACACTGTTGCTTTTCATATGTATCCACGCCCTCAGAACTCATCACCACCCCTCACACCACATAGGTAGACTGGTTCATCCCCACTCCATCCAACATCTCCATCTCCACCTAGCATCTAAATCAATGTGACACTGAACTTTTGGCTTATCGCAGCAAGAAATATGTTGCTTAAATTTATTTTGGGATGGAAATTTGGAGTTTTTTGTGACCTAAAATAATTTTTGTTCTGCTTTGTCCCTTTACCTTCTATTTATTCCATTTACTTTGACTTTTTTCTCAATAAAACTGAAAGAACAATTTTTTAAAAATGTTTCAACACCGTATTCAATAGACAAAGCCAAGAATAGGTAGAATTATGATAGAACTAATGGTAGCACACCAATTACAATTTTAATGCATCAAACTCTGAAATACTATTGTCCACATTGATCGTTTAGTTGACTGTTTCTGTGACAACACATCTTGTCTGAGATGTGTACAGAATCACTTCTCTAAGTAGTGAATACATCAAACAAGTGAATCATTCCTCTACAATGCCACACTCTACCTGTTAATTTAAATTTACCCACTTCCCCTTAGCAAGTTTTCTGAAGTGCTTAATTTTTTTAGCAAGTAAATGAGGTTTCTTGCAAGTGTTTATGAGCATTAAATTACAAAGTAATCAGCTAGGAGAGGCCAGGCCCCCCGGCATCCATAATTTGATTTAACTGTATAGTGTTTAGCTTAGTCTAATTAGTGTATAAACACCCAAGTGAGGGACTCAAGGCCATAATCCTATTTCTTTTTTATTTTTACCATAGTATATTTATGTATTTAGTAAAAAATCAATTTTTAATGAATACACAATTCTGATTATTTTTCCTCTAACATTTTATTTTGAAACATTTCAGGACTACAGAAAAGTTGCAAGAGTAGTGAATAAGCACACATACACCTTTACCTGGATTTATCAGTTACTAACATTTTGTCACATTTGCATGCTCTCTTCCATGGTGCACATTTGTGTATGTATATGCACATTCACATAGATTTTATACACACATTTATGTATATATATATATATATACACACACACAGACTCTTTGCAATTATACATGAGTGTTTGTATATATATGTATAATATATACACATGCATATGTGCATACATTTATGTGTGTATATATATATACACATACATATATATACACATATACGTGCGTGTGTGTGTGTGTGTACACAGATGAATCATAACAGAGTGAATTAGATATACATCCATAATCTTCTTCCTAAGGCTATCAAGTGGCATGAGTAAAATAACATTTTTTACTTCTGCCTTAATACTTGTACATTGCTTTTCTCATGAGAATTTAACAAAGTTACCTCAATATATTTATAAATGAAAGGAAATTTTAGGCCATCTTTTTCTCAATTATCACAAAGTTAAATCGCATTTTATTATTTCACTTAAACTAATGTCAGTAATTGGCCTCCTGGCTGCCACTCTTGTCTCCCTTCCACCCACACCCGCATCTCAAGTCTATTCTCCAGTCAGCAGCCAAGGATCCTGTAAAACCAGAATCACATCATGCTATGATCTCCTCAGAGCCCTCTGTGATTTCCCGTCTTACTCAGAGTTAAGCCTGATCTGAAATAGCCTACAGGAATCCACACTGACTCCCGACACCCCTTTAATCTCATCTCCTGATGTTCCTGAAGGATCAGGAAAGACCCAGCCTCAGGGTCTCCGCTCCTGCTACTGCCTGCACCTGGAACATTCTTTCCTCAATGTCTTCAAGACTTGTTACTTTTTAGATGGTGACTTAAATATTACCTTCGCATGGGGTCTCATCCTTGCCAACCTTTTTAAAACTATAAAACAAAAACACACAACCTATATGCAAGCGCTCCTTATCCGCTTCCTTGCTCAGGTTTTATTGTCTAAGTACTTACTGACACCTAAAGTACCCTGCCTTTTATTTACTTACCCACATGTAAGCTTCAAAAGGACAGGGACGTTTGGAGTATTTTTGCTGCTGTATTACCAGTCCCATAATGGCGTGTGGCACAAGGAGGCACAGATATCTCCCCAGATTTTCGTTGTTGCTAATGAACGATACAAATACATATGGAGCAAACAATAAAATAATGTAATTTGATAGCTTTCTGCTTATTTGACTTGGTTTCTTTAAGGTCATTATTAACAACATTAATACATCAATATCATAAGCATGTTGTGCATTTTCAGCACCCTCCACATATGTTAGCTTATTGACTGTATTAGTTACCTATTGCTACATGACATGAACTCAAAACTTGGTAGCTAAAAGCAAGAAATGTTTATCATCTCAGTCTCGGTAATGAGGAATGTGGGTGCAGCTTAGCTAGTGCTCTGGTACCACATCTCTCCTGAGGTCGCAGCCAAGCAAGATCAGGCCTGTCGGGGGTGGCCATCTACTTTCAGGTTCATTCATGTTGCTGTTCACCCCATGTGGCACTCCATAAGTGTGTGTCCTGATGACATGGTAGCTAGTATGCTGAGAAAGACAGCTAGAAAGGGCTTCTGAGACAGAAGCCACTACCTTTTATGATCTGATCTCAGAAATAACATCTCAGTCCAGCCCACTTCCTAGGTGAGGGGATTACATAGGTTGTAAACACCAGAGACCAGGATCATTGGGGCCGTCTTAGAGGCTGCCTAAATTTCTGACCATTGTCTAGATATAGAAGTTGAAATTTAGAGATGGCAACTTTTCCCAATTTACACAAGTAAGGTAGAGTAATTCTGATTCCCTGTTCAATATCCTTTGAGGATTACTGATAAATTTAAACATAAGAATCATTTTCAAAAAGTCTAGAGATTGGGATGCCTGGGTGACTCAGTCAGTTAAGCATCTGCCTTCAGCTCAGGTTGTAAACCCAGGGTCCAGGGATCGAGTCCCAGATCAGGCTCCTTACTCTGTGGGGAGCCTGCTTCTCCCTCTGCCTGCTATTCCCCCTGCTTGTGCTCTCTCTGACAAATAAATAACTAAAATCTTAAAAAAAAGAAAAGAGTCAAGAGATAATTTTTGCCTTCCTATGTGCCAACAACTTAAATTGTTTTGCATATGTCATCACATTTAATCTATAAAATAATCCTATAAGGTAGGTATGCTTATTACACATATTTTACAGATGAAATAAATGAGGAATAGAGAATTAAAATAATTTTCTCAGGGTAATATAGCTAAAAAGTATTAAGATTGACACTCAAACTCAGCATTCTGGATTGACAGGATGACTTCATAACCAGTACTCTATACCATATGCTTCTTAGACATATAATTTGTCCTCGATTCATCAAAACTCATTTTCTAACTCTTGTCTTTTGAACTTTAAACAAGAGAGGTGTGGCGTTATTTTAAAATTTGTCTGGTGAGGAAACTTTCATACAACTGGCAAAAATCCCTCAGATTAAATACCTATCCATTGTATGTTCTGACTTGCAGTGAGACGACAGACAAGCACGTGTCCGTGGTTGGATCTGGTCTCGATAGAGTGTCTCATTGCTACCTAGAATAATCACCTGATGTCCTCAGGTGAATATTGCTCCCCTCTTTCAAAGGAATAAGAAAACTACACAGAGAATGCGGTGCAGTGCATGGGAAATACTTCTCTTTTTTTTCCTTCCAGGTTATAGAAGTTCCCCTTCCAAACAGCAATAAGTCACTTCAGAGAATGCATTTTCTAAAGGATGATTGCCCTTCTTGAGTAGTGACACACTTAAGGCAGGCATGCAGTAATCCTCAGAAATGTACTGCCTGGAGTGTCTTATTGCTTAATTAGAGCTGGCACTGGGCCATTTCTTCTTAGTCTTGAACCAGTGCAAGAGCACTGGAAGGAGGCACGGGTATTAGAAGTGCTATTTCAGGGGGATATAAAGTAATGGCACTGTGCCAGTCTGTAAAAAACAAAGCCAAACACTCCTGTTACCACAGTAAAATGTCAAAATGCCTGGTTCTACTGTAGGCAGAGATCAAATCTTTCATTGTGCCCACGGTCAGGGCTTAAATATGATCTCTGTTCTTCTAAAAGATTTTACAATCCTACTTACAGTAAACATATGACAATAAACATAACTTCCCCCAAAAGTATCCATTGAACAGAGGGAAGAAGCCATCATTATAATTATGTAAAAATATTCTCTTACCTCCTTGAGTAGCTGATATTTTTTCTGGGTTTTTTTGGTGGTACTACATTTTATCAAAGAATAAATGGCTAGTCCACACCAATGGAATGATAAAATTCTGTGGCTTCAGCTGATGTCCCTACCAGCTTCCCCGTCTACTCAAAAGTTTCACAAAGCATCAGCATTACTTGATAATGACAGCAAATTTTACTTTTTTATTATCCCTATCTTAGTAACTTCCTATTTGGGTATTGAGACAGTTTAGCTAGGGGCCACAGCACCTTATTAACTAGTTCCTTTGCTCTTTCCTCAATAACTCGTTCCTACTTTGTCTTCTCTGTCTCTTATAGAAGTGGAATTTCCTCCTGATTATATCAGCCCCCTTGAAACTGAATTTCTGCCCCTGATTCTGTCTTTTCATGAACTGGTCCTAAACAACTACTATTCATCCTCATTGATGCTGGCTGACTATCTACTGAGAACCTCATTAATTACCTAACTTGAACTTTCTTGAATAGACATCCTGAGCCTCAGACCAAATTTGATTCTTTTGTACATGGTAACTGTATCTCACCCCTTCCTGTCTCATGTTGATCATTTTTCATTTTTAGATGACTAGTTACAGATTCTTAGACCAACAGTGGAAGCCTGAAAACAACTGACGTTTTTTTTTTTCCAGTCCCGTATTCAGATCCCTGCAGTTTCACTAGATGTGTTAGCCTTCTTAATGCTGGCCTTCTCTTGGCTGGTCCTTGCTATCACCATCCAAGGTAAAGTCATGACAAATAGATAGGCAACAATAATAAGATAACTCTCATAGTCTCGATAGATGATGTTTTCAGGTAGAAAGTACAGGGAGGGGGGGAAGCTCTTCAGTTCACAAATAGTGAGTAGAAGTCCACTGTAAAACTACAGGTAAAAGAAGACCTCAACTGGAAACTGTGTTTTATGAACTGTGTTTTATAGACTGCTGGGAAGTTAGGTTAACAAAACCTCAGTGGCCATCCTTCTAAAAAAAAAAAAGTTAACCCAATCTTAAATTGCCAGAAGGCAAAGCAGTTAGGGCTTCAAACCTATGTTGATTTTTTACTTTTTATGAAAGCAAAATAAATTGCTTTACTTAAAGATCTTAAACTGAAGTATGTGAGGAAAACTATAGGCAGATCTTAAAACATTGATGAAGGGCAAGGCAAGCTCCTTAAGTTAAACTTCTCTTCACCAAAAGATTTCAAGTTGTCCACTGGCAGAATAGTCCATACGAACAAATCTTTTGTTTTTATGATGAAAATCAATGGAAAAATGTATACAGTTATTCTTTATAAACAATCTTTCATGATCATTGGACGCCTGTATTCTTCTTTCAAGATCAAAGCTCAGTCTATACCAACTATTTACTGAGTCCCCACTATGTTCTCATGGACAATCAACTAGCCTTCCCTACTAGTAGTAATGTATCTAGAGGCCAAAAATTTGAAAGAATTACTACTGGATGTCAAGACCAGATATATAATTTGTGGAGCCCAGGGAGAAATGGAAACCCCAGGTACCCCCTCCAAAAATCAAAAATTATTAAGAACTGCAAGGCAACAACAGCAAGGCATAAATCAAATGAAAGGTCCCACTAAGTGTGAAGTCCTATGGAATTATATAAGTCCCATACCCATGAAGCTGGCCTTGCTGAAAGTCTAAAACACAGTATGTGAAATACAATTAAATATATATGCTCAACAGCATTGTTACATAGGTAGTTTTTCATGTATCCAGGTCGCCTGCTAATTCAGTCCTTACTAGTCGGTTCGGCACAACAGACAAAAATGTCTTCACTTCCACTGCACTGACCAAAAAAACCAGTATCTTTCAAAAGGAAAATTTGTCCTCAGATGATGTATTCATGCCACACTGGCAAGGATGGTCAATGTTCTCCAACTAAAACAGAAAAAATTTAATATAATTATGCATGTGTTCAAAAGGAGGACATGGCAAGTAAAGAAAAAAAGGGTATATGCATGGGAGGCATCCACTTAGGTATTAAGAAATCTGACAGAGACTTGGCATCCAGGTTCCAGCTGAATCTTCTAGGGCATCATGTTTTGGAATTTAACTTGAAGTTTAGCATTCAGTGTTCACAATGCTGATATTCAGAAATACTACAAACCTCCAGAGCCATTTCTGTTTTTCTTTAAACATTGTATAGTTCTCCACCATCCTGATCTGGGAAAACAATTGACATCAGTCTTGACAATATTAAAGTGGCAGGTTACAGAAATGCTCCTGGTGGAGGAAGTAAAGAGAAGATGATGCCATAGGCTGAGTTACCTCATTACTAATATATGCCCTACAAGGATTGGAGTTAGATTTATGTGCTGAGAAATCAAGTAATCATTGATGTTCCAGGCAAACGTCTCCAAAGCTTGGATTTTACTGGATCATATCAAATGAGGGAGAAGAAACAGATGTATCTTCCCAACTGGGGAAAAAAAAGACAGGGTTATAGCTCAGAAAGAAACTATGTGTGATGCATATGTGCCTGATTACACGAAGATGTCTTTCCTTTTTATATATATCTAGAATATGCAATTTATTTCAATGTTTATGTATTTCTTGATATTCTATCAGCTTGGGAAAAAATGACTGTTCCTATAAATGTCATCATGGAATAGAATTATAACTTGTTTGTTTAGATAACTTTTGTTTATCTCTTTGAGTTATTCTGATAATGACGGAGACTCATACCACTCTCTTACCTCCAACCAAACATGTGGTCAGAAAAGACTCTTAGGAAAGTATCTTTTTCTTGTTTAATTAGGATAAAATTCTATTTTCTCCTTTTGGCATCTTTTTTTTTTTTTTACAACCTCCTAATTTTATAGTCACTTCATATTTTGAGAGTATTTTCAAAGGCTTGGAACAACAACAAAGCCTTAGGACATAGTATTTTTTCACTGTATAAGGCATGTATGTGTATCATGAGAGAAGCACTATGATTCCTCCTTATTTTTAGGTATAAGTTCAGGGTTTATCATTGACTTGCTGAATGAAAAATTTTACCTTTAGAAACAGAGACAAAGACACTCAATATAAAATGGAAATATTGTACCCTATTCCCTGACATAGAGGCTGTGGCTGTCTTTAGGTTTCAGACCAGAGGAGTACTACATGAATGTTCTTCCCCCTAATTTAGCAACCTTTGCATGGAACTTCTCTCTATATTCATTTTTTTTTTAAAGATTTTATTTATTTATTCGACAGAGAGAAAGACAGCCAGTGAGAGAGGGAACACAAGCAGGGGGAGTGGGAGAGGAAGAAGCAGGCTCATAGGGGAGGAGCCTGATATGGGGCTCGATCCCATAATGCCGGGATCACGCCCTGAGCCAAAGGCAGACGCTCAAACGCTGTGCCACCCAGGCACCCCTCTATATTCATTTTTAACCACACGGTCTACAGGTTTGGAGGAAACTGTATGCAGGTCTAGGAATTCAGAGAAAAATTTTAAAAGCCCTTTCTATAACACTATAAATCTAATCTGCTCTTACTTCTACTAACCCCATTGCCTAAGTATACACAGAAAATGTCATTTCGCCTTTCTTTCCTTCCTTTCCCTCCTTTTCTTCTAATTATCATTGAGTTCTTGTGCATACAAGCATCTCTAGAGTTCACATGACTTTCTAGGACCACTCTGGCTTATGCTTTGGTATCTAGGAATTTACCGATGAGATAAACAGGAGACTGGACATTATTTGCACTCTTCCTTGATTTATGGGGGTTATTGGGTGGCTTACATGCTCTTTACTTATTCAGCATCCAAAAAAGTCAACCAATATTAAATGACATATTTCAGTAGATGTCAATGAAATGAGCTGAACTCACACAGCCATAAATTTAAATTGGCAACTCCGACAGTGGTCCCTTCCACCTTAGATTTCTTAAACGGTTTAGAAACAACTATTTTGTTCAGGCAGTAATATCTCAGCACATGTTCTGTGTTACAATACTACTTTGAAATGAAAATAAGTATGGGATTTTTTTTTCTTGAGTAGCCATAAATTAATGGGTTTTTTTTCTTAAGTCTCAACGTCCTGATTTGTTTGTTACACACAGTTAAAAAATGATTGCCTGTTGCCTTTGTTTTGGTAGTAACACCATCCTCACTGCATTTCTCCAGCTATATTAACAGTTTATGAGATACTTAATCCAAAAGAACATAAATGATGTACATCTAATTCTTTCTGTCTTCCTTCTTTTATATATGCTACTGGATTTCTGGATTCCCATTGGAACCACAGAAACAAACGAGTTGAAATATATTCAGTTTTTGTAAATGGAAAAATAAAGAACACTATTTCCGTCAATCTTTATTTTTCTTTTATTGAATTTAGAAAATCTTGCTATTTGCGAAATTGTGACTTTAAACATTCAAGAAACTTAAGTGAGTGCTTTCTAATTATACCTAGAGGTTCTCAGTTATCATTTAACATTTTGTATACTTCACACTTCATGACATAATACGAATTATCATTAACATTCATTACCTAGGTTTTGTCAGTCTGAGATATTTACCGGTAGTCAAAATACAGCAGGAATGGCTGCAGTATTAAGAATCTCTAGATGGTTACAGTAGAGCATTAAAGGGCCCAGGTTCAGGGCCCATATGAGTAGAGAACCATATGCAACTGCACAGGTCAGACGCCCACGGAGGCAGCCATGAATGGTGGCATATTTCAGCTACTTTTAAATCCTATGCTCTATCATCACATTTCCTATCAATAATCTTCACGGAAGATGCGCAACCTAAAAAAGTTTGAAGATTTTATTTCTATTTCTACATATCAAGTGGATATATGTTTTCACAGACTAAGATATAGATTTTTTTACATTCATGAACTTTTGGGTTACATTCAAATTGGTAAAAATCTTAATATTCTAAGATGGAAGAATTACAGTATCCCATGTGAATATACTAGGAAGGGGGGAAAGGAAAGCCTTCAGATTTAGTATTTACTCATTTCATTAGGAATGCTTCCCCCTAGATCTGCATGATTTGATTTTTGTGAAATACAAATTTTTTGCTGAGAAAACACAAATAAGATTTGCAAAATAATAACCTCAGCTTTCACTAATACGCCAGGCAGTCATGCATTTAGTCACCTAGTCTGGAAGTCATCATTTTTATTCCCCAGGTGTCATACCTTCATAAAAAAGATGGTCCAAAAAAAGAAAGGGGAGATAGTCTATAAGGCAAATGCTGCCATCTAGAGAGAAAGAGAAAAGAACCTACTGACAGTGGTAATTTTCCAAATATAATTCAAGCAAAATCGAAAAGCCTCAGATAGAGACTGTGGACATTTTCCAAGAAGAGATCATCCCTTAGAAGAAATCAGCATTTCATAAAAAGGAGCCATCGAGGATCCATTTAACTGGAAATGAGAGGTTATTCTGCTAATAATTTTGTATAACAGAACCTATCAAGAGTTGGTTTTGGTTTTGTTTTTATTTTTAAGCATCAACCTTTAAAGATGATTTTCCTAAGGCTCTTTAAAATAACTGCCTGAGAGCAAATTGCTTAGAGCTAACTGGTGTTTAGAGCTAACTGTCTATAAAGTAAATGAGTATATAGCTTTGTTTCTAATTTATCTCGTTTAAGTACAAGAAAGAAAATCACAAGAAGGTTGAATTGTCTGTAGTATACTGGCCAGTTTACCTTGTTTTCATGATGCACACAAAGACACTGTTTACTCTGTGAGCGGCTTTAAAGAAACACAAATTGTAAAACTGAAACAGAGAAACACAAAGGAATAGCTAAAAATACCTGAAAAACCAAGGGAAAGGCAGAGATTGGTTTGTCTCTACATATCACAGGTAAGGACATTTAAACAATTCACCTTCTGAGAATGAAGAGTGCATACTGTGTTGGTAATACTCAAATCAATCCACTTAGACACGCCCCAAAACATTTCAAGTAACTCTTATTTGAGTATACATTATCAAGATTACAAGAAAACAATCAAATTCTCATTTAAGGAACATCGTAAATCATGTGAAAACCTAAGCAGTATGAACCGAAGTAGGTACGACAGTTCTCTTCTTCAACTGCTCGGTATTCGGCTCTGTGAGAAGTTTTAACATTTAATATCGGATTGTAAATTTCAAATTTTTCTGAGCTATATATTTACCTATGTATATTTTAATGAGTTATTTACCAAATGTTATCTATGATACTTATAGATATACGAGTATATTTAAGTACTTATATATAACATATATATGTTATACATATATATGTTATAAGTTATACATATATAAGTCTGTTGTACACATACTAGATGTATTTAAAATTATAAAAATGAACAAACTGAGATCTGCCATTTAAATTGGTTTAAATCGAGAGTACATGATTCTGCTTATTGAATAATAAGAATACTCATAATTAATTGAGCGATGTTATAAGCATTATTCATTCATTCAGCAAATACATATTAAGTACCTAGGCACTGTTATAAGTGCTAGGGATACCACAGAGAACAAATATATGTGCACAGCTCCGTGACAGCCTCATAATATTCTATAAGCAGTAACCATTTCCTATTTCACAGAATCTTGCCCGAGATCTTACTGCTTCCAAGTGAACGAGTGGACTTGAATTCAATCTCTGCTTACTTACAAATCGTATTTTTTTTATGGCACATTATGCTGCCCCCCCCCCGTATTGTTGCCTCTTCTTGCTCTGATGGAAGTTTTAAGAATTAAAGCTTGATTTTCAGTAATTTAAGAAGTTGTGACAGGTGAATATCAATGTGGCTCTTGCAAGGTTTTTCATAATTTGGTCAAAACACTTAAATCCTTCGCAAGCAAAATCTCTAGTCAGCAGGGAAATGCAAATCAGAACCAGGATGAGAAATTACTTCACACCCACTAGGATGGTTAATATAAAACAAAACAAAACAATAACAGGAAACAAACATTGATGAGGAAGTGGTGAAATTGGAACCTTTGTGCATTGCTGGTAGGAATGTAAAATGGTTCAGCTTCTGTGGAAAACAGTTTCGGTGATTTCTCAAAAAGTTATGCTAGAAATACTATGTGATCCAGCAATTCAACTCCTAGCTATACACCCAAAAGAAATGAAAGCTGGGACTAAAAATAGATACTTTTACACCAATGCTCATAGTAGTGTTATTCACAATAGCCAAAAGTGGAAACAACACATGTGTCCATCAAAAGATGAATGGATAAAGAAAATGTGGTACATACATACGTTAGAATATTACTTGCCTGGCATATACATACAGCAGAATACTATTCACCCTCAAAAAGCAATGAAATTTTAATATAGGCTACAACATGGATGAACCGTGAGTTCATCCTTATGCTGAGTGAAATAAGCCAGGCACAAAAGGAAAAACACTATATGATTCCACTTATATAAGATACTTAA
Organism: Ailuropoda melanoleuca; assembly: GCF_002007445.2. Lineage (NCBI taxonomy): Eukaryota > Metazoa > Chordata > Mammalia > Carnivora > Ursidae > Ailuropoda > Ailuropoda melanoleuca. The sequence continues at coordinate 20,565,913 of NC_048228.1, read as the reverse complement.
AATAGGCAAGTTCATAGAGACAAAAAATAGAATAGAGGTTACTAGGATCTAAGGAAAGAGAAGAGTGGGGGAAGTTTATTGTTTATACAGTTTCTGCTTGGACTGATGAAAATGTTCTGGAAGTAGTGGTGATGGTTATACAACAATGTAAAAGCACTCAATGCCACTTACGTTTACACTTAAAAATAGAAAGAAATGATAAATTTTATGCTATGTGTATTTATCACAATTAAAAAAAGAAATCCTTCACAGGTAGTTATGGAGTTCTAGGCAACCCCAAAACAATGGGGACCAGAAAGGGCAGGCAAATGATGAAAAAGGGAAGAGGAAAATATAGCATGGTGTCTCTCTTAACACCATTTTTAAATAAAGAAGCAAATAAATGTTTGCCTATTTCAAAATTTCAATAAGATATGCCCCTACATACATAGTTTAAAACAAACTTCTTATCCTTACCATAATTTATCATCCATAGATGTTGGAAAAAGTATCTCCACATTTGGCAGCAAAAGACAAGATCAAACAGAATGCATTTGGTGTGATGGTTTATATTAGGATATTATTCTTCTGAGTTATTTATTTGAAGAATGCAACAATAGTCAACTTTCTTAAAAGATCACCATGTGGGGAAATGGGGTTTCACTAAAAAGGAAGTATTTTAATCTTCTTTGTTTTCTCAATCTCACATTGAGATACAGATTCTCTCTCACTCCTGTGTGTGTTTGTGTGTGCCTATTCTAAAAATGACAAAACAAACTAATAAGAATTTTTGCATTCTCAATCTCAACTGAGGCATTTAACACTGAGATCCATGTGTACCAAGCAATTTCTTACAAAATAATTTTATATCAGAGGAAGTTTAATAATTTGAGGTGAAATGTATTGGTATTCCCTATAAAAATAATTATGAAAAGGCAAAATATTATGAAGTATCCATGTCTGAGACTTCAAAAATTGTATATCCATATGGTGTTCAATAAAAAGCTGTTACGTCAACATATTTATATGTGGCACTTATTTGGCCAACATGCATGCCTACTGTTAACATCTACCTGATTTTATATGAACTCAAGGAAGACTGACATTGATTAAATGTTAATATCCTTATATACAATTCACCACTAAATTTATATTTTCTTTTTCATCGCTTTTTTTCTGTTAACTATTTCTACACGTATTAATGTAGGTCCAGACTCTGAAAGCCTAAAGTAAATTATGTCAAACTGACATAGACTTAAATTTCAGCTTAACTGGGAAGGATCTCAGTTACACATTTTGAAGTTCACCAGAATCGAATCATATGTTATTATTTTTAGTCTAAGTCTAAAGGGCTAAAGTAAATTATGGAAGCAGATAGATTTTTTTGAACCTATATATAAATATGAAGCATCTACTGCTTATGGGAGCATCTATCCTAACCTTTACTTTGTGCTCAGAATGCCTCTAATGCAAGAAGGGTTAAATGATTGAAAATAGATGAACTAAAGCGGCTTTCCTGGATTCAAATCCTGACTCTGCTATTTATTAGTTTATTATTTGGACAAGCTACTTTCTTTATCTTGCCTCAGTTTCCTCATCTGTAAAATGGGAATAATAATATGCTGGCTTCATAATATTGTTGTGAAAAGTCTGTAAAGGACTTAAAACAGCATTTGGCACAGAATGAGCAGTTACTATACGTTACATATTACTATTAATCCTCTGTTCAACATTAAGGAGATCGAGGCTAAAAAGCCAGTACTTTCTTCATGAAATTTATAGTAAGATGTGAGGTCAGATCCTAATTCCCTATTAAACTGTGATTATTTTGGAGGGGAAAAAAAGGAAGCCATCTGTAGAACATTTCCTCATGGGACGGCTATGATTATTAAAATTACATTAATGGTATTTAGGCGGGTGAACTCAAAAATATGACACTGGTTGCGTCTACTTTCCCTTATAATAACAAAATTTTGACAATCAACAGATGAAGTTCTAATTTGGTCTGTAAAATATTTGTTGGTAAGTATTAGAGTAAACTCTTAGGAACAGTCTCCTCAGTTACAAGGCATTTGGGGTTGGATGTTAGTTAAGATCCAATGCCCTTCCACGTATTTTATGACGTTTAGCATAAATCAAATACATTTAAAACCTTCTGTAGTTATTTTATCTAAAAAAAAAAATGTTTCACTTAAATATTACTGATTAAAATGAAAAGTGCTGGGAAAATTTTAGGGCGAATAAAGAAATCTAAGAAGGACCTACTACCATAAACAGGGTAGCCAATCTTTTCCAAAACAAAGCAAAGATATCCTTGCTTAGGGCAATTTAATGAAGTTATTTTCTTATGTGATTGGCCAATGTCTTGTTTTGCTTGTTTTTGTGCTATGTGAGTTTAATGTTTGTTTTCTATCCGTCGTGATTTTGCCCTCCTCCCAAATGATAAACTCTGCATTCTACAAATAGTATCAGCTACAAAAAATTAACCAAGCTAACTTTTATTAGCTTGTTTTCTTCAACTACAAACATGATGAGATGAGATGCACCCCTGACCCCCATGACCATCAAGTCAGGTCATTACTGGAGTAACTGGCATCTATGGAAAGATCTGTTGTCAAAGCATTGTTTACAAATTAAGTGAGGAAATGTCTCTCACCTACTATGACAGAACAGTGAGTTGTTCTGTTGTTTAACATCTAGGCTAATGTTTAGTATTTAATTTTTTTAAAGCTTTGTTTAGGTGAATTTTATAGACATCTAAAATTTAAAACTATTTTATAAGTTCTTTTTTCTATTTTATAAGTTTTAATAAGGTTTTGTTTTCTTTTTTATCTTGTACTTTACATGTTTACCAAAGCTCCTTCTAAAGAAAAAGTAATGAACTTTTCTGTATTCAAGCTAAAAATTGACATCTGGGTTGGAGGTTTGAGAGGAGGGAAGGAAGAAAGCAGATACAATATCCCAACTCTAAAAAATATCTAAACTGAGATAGAAAGTAGCAGCAGGAAATCAGGACCAGGTTTTGCTAAAAACGGCTAATATAATGAAGCAAATGTTGACCCAGATGCTACAATGAGCCTCTCTCCTAAGAAGCGCTGGGCACATTTGTAATATCCAAGTGGCCCAATCAGAAAGTTACCCTTCCTAAAGTTCCAGACTGAAACTCAGTAACTGACTTATTCTCAGGATTTGGCTTAAGAAAATTTTGGATTTGAAAAAACCACCATATTACTGTTTTGTATCTGTCACAAGTGATGAAATTTCTTCTAACCAATACTTTTCGCTTGGAAAGCCAAGTCTGTCATTTTCCTATTGTTACCTTTTGCTCATGTACAAAAACTCGTGTTATTTTAAAATCCACAACGAGACTTTTTTTCAATATGCTTTTGACTCAAAAACTTAGTTACAACAGTTGGAAATGTGAATAACACTAGCATTGATCTGCCCAGGCATGCAGACACAGACTAAATCAATTCTGGGATACAGTCATTCGGACTGAAGGAAAATGTCAAAATCCACCTTACATACCTATGAATCAACTTACTTTCTATAGCCATAACTGGCTCCTGAGAATATCTGACAAAAGTACTATAACTTTGGAGGAGAGAAGCTGACCAGTCTTATGGGAACCCCATTGTTGGAACTGAACGTGGTAATACTGATTAAAATGCTTCATAGAAAGTTTGCCAGTCTAACTAGAAAGTAACCCAGCAATTTCAACAACATTATTAAATCATTAGCAGATTCCTTTAGTGAACTTTGTGACATGAGCTATAAGAGGAGCCTCTTCAGAATTCCCAGGCATGCAAAGCACATGTATCCTTGTGTGCCTTACCAAGCTTATTAAGATCTGCAATCAGACGTTTTTAAATATACCGTATAAACCCCTAGAAAGCCAAGGCCAGATGTGGTATTTTATCTATATTCTACCCTTGTCTGCCCCTTTGCTAACATTTCACTGAGTGCAGCACACAGTTCAGCACTCAGTGTCAAATACTTGTGGACTAAGAGAGCACACATATCCCTCTACACATCATATATGGTATCACAAAATGAGGACATTTCGAATATTAAAAATGTAGATCAACTTTCGATAAAAGAGAACAAGGCGGGGAAAGTAAAACAAATGTTATGTCCTTTCACTTAATTTTTCTGGCATTGAATGTGCAAAATCAACTATTTCAAGAAGAATTTACATAGAACACAAACTTTTCTAACCATGGAAATGAGGAAAACTTTCAGTTCATGGAAGTCACTAAGGATAGATAACCGAAGACAACGGATCTCCCTTTTGTCACCACTTCATAAAACACAGCACTTAAAATTACTTAGGAAAGCATTGTGGTAATATGTTGCTCTAAAATGTTGCCAGTTAGAAAACACATTTTATCATCTGACAAGCCTTTATTTCCCCAGCCCTCCTTCATCATTAAAAAATACTTCTATAGTTTGATGCATTTTTCCAGAGAGCAATGAATAGGTTAGATCAGCAACTGACTTTATCCACTGACATACAGACTGACTGATGGAAACTTCTAACAGCCTTAAGACTTTAAGCCTTGGTACAAGGGTTTACATCAGACCCTTCACAGAAGAGGAAAGCCATTTAATCCTAGAAACTTGCTAAACTTCCTCCAAGACAAACCAGAGATTTTTGTGTATTTCATTAATTCCCAAAAAAACAGCAAAATAATACTCTTATATCTGTGTGTGTTCATATTTCTTCTTTTGCTGTATATTTGTGCATTAGAAAAGACAAGTGCTTAAGACTGAGCTTTAGGTGGCAACCCCAATTTCACTCTGGACCATGCGTCATGCTTCCTGTTAAGTGCTACTGCTTGCTTGGGTCCCTAAAAATAATTGCTACCACTTCATTCTGAAATGACATGCAGGTTTAAAAAAAAAAAAAAAAAATGAAGAAAGAGAGAGAATGTCAAGGGACACTGTGCTTATCCTCCTAAAAGCAAATCCAAAGGTTTCATAATTTAAATGGAAAATGACTCGAGGGCACATTTACCCACGTGCTTTTTATTAAATTATTGAAAGCTTTTTTATTTCTCTGCATTTTCAAATTCTCAACTCTAATGTATATTTTCTATGTATTTGTAGTGAATGAGAAAAAACTCCCAAAAGATTGCATACCAAGGAGCAGAGTCTCCTGTTCCCTGAAATTGATGTATGTTTATGAGGAAATCCAGCATGCGATTTTCAAAACCTGCAGGTTCATTGTAAGTTAAACCATGTGGCCTCCACTCAAATCATCCCTTCCTTTCAAAATCACTCATAAGAATTCCCAATTGCCCTCTTCCCTTGAATCTTTCTGCACTAATCTACTCCCACCAAGCCCCGTGCTCTGTGCCAGTGGAGCCATTGGGGGTGGTGGTCCACCAGCCATCTGGGTGACCCCTTTCATCACTGAAGTACCATGGTAATGCCCTCTCAAACACTGAGCTGTATTTGTTTGTCCTTTACTCTCTTATTTCAGATAGGGAGTTTTTAAATAAAAAAGGAAACTTTCTTCAATAAGACATACAGAGAATGTTCTCAGCATGCATCAGAGTGACCTGGAGGGCTTGATAAAAATACAGTTTCCTGGCTTCCTTCTAGATGTTTTGAATCAGAACACTGATAGGTATGTAGGAATTTGCATTTTAAACTTTAGAACTTCTTTTGGGGCACTCATAATATGTTTATGCCATTACAAAAGTGAGAAAAATACACTTGAAAGAACTTGATTCTTTTCATAAAAAAACACAAATATTTTGAAAGTGTGTAGATAAATTGTTGAATAGATAAATTAGAAGCAAGAATATTCAGCCTCAAGAAGTAAAATCTTAAGCTCTATATTACGTTTCATCAGTAAATCAAAAAGGGGGGAAAAGGAAACTTAGTAAAAAATGCAGCTTTTTTTTCATCACCTGATTTTTAAATCTTGCCACAGAAACCTGTGTAAAGCCTGGGAGTCATACATCACCGTTGAAGATGACCTATGACCGTAATTCTCAAACAAAAGAATCAAAATACAATTTAGGTAAAGAATTTGCTGTACATTTTAAAATCTTTTGTTGTTCATTTTCACTTAGCCTAGGCCTCATTCACCTCGGGATTTGCACGGAATCCTGCTGGAGGGCCTCCTCTTGGAGTTGTTAAGTGACAATCTAAAAGCCGCTTCAGGATTAACCAGTTTAACCAGGTGAGCAGACAGTTTCATTTTGATTAGGACAGAAAGCGGCAGCCCTGTCCGGAAGTCCGGACTGAGGACTGCGAGTCCAGAAGGGCTTTATCAATCCTGAAGGGAGCGTGTTCGGTGAGGATGAGCTCACACTCAGCGCGGGGATTAACCGCGGCTCAAACAACACCCCACCAGTGCAGGCTGCCCCCGCCGTCCCTGCGGCCAAGAAGCCAGGGCACCAGAAGTATAAACAGCGGGTGACTCTTCCGTGTGTTAATTAGCACTTTCTAGGGGAGCTTGCTATTGAGTCCTAAGATGGTCACTCCACAATAATGTTGAAGAAAACCAGCCAGGATGTGTTATTTCTTAAACACCAGAATGATTTGATTTGCTCATCCAGAGACGGCACTGTTTTCCTTAGAAAAAGAGAAGGAACGCTTTATGGTATATTTCTTAATATTTTTATAGGAGGTGTTATTTCTCTTAGCCAAAGACAGTATTTTCCATCTGCACCCATCCCTTCAGTGATTTAAACTGTCCCTGTGTCGCGTGACCACATCCAGAGAGTCTTCCATGTCCTTGGAATTCTTGACAGAGAAAGGGCGTGGTTCAAAGAACTGTGTTCACTCGGGAAACTGGAGAACAAGGGATTTCCCTTCAAGGACACTGAGCTGTGGTTTTTGAAAGGAAATGCTGTGCCTGCGAGAAATTATTACATTCATTTACATTTCTGTAGATAATACAAAACTCAGGGAAAAAAGGTATACATGAAAGAGAATGGACAGGGGCGCCTGGGTGGCTCAATCAGTTAAGCTTTTGCCTTTGGCTCAGGTCGTGATCCCAGGGTCCTGGCATCGAGTCCCACATCAGCTCCCTGCTCAGTGAGTAGTCTACTCCTTCTGCTCCTTCACTTGCTCATGTGCGCTCGTGCTCTCTCTCTCTCAAATAAATAAATAAAATCTTAAAAAAAAAAAAAAAAAAAGAAAAAGAAAGAGCATGGACAATTTCAAGTGGGCAGGAAAGGCAAAGACCGAAAAGGAGTAATGAGCAGAAGAAACGGCTGTTGGCTAATGTAATAAGGCTCTAGAATCTAGATTCTCCTATTTCAGAGTGGTTCAGGGGTCAGCATCATCAGCACCACTTGTGAGCTTGTGAGAGCTGCAGTATCTTACTCCTTACCTGACACCTACTGCATCAGACTCTGTATTTTAACTAGATCTCCAAGTTGTTCATTCACACAGTAAGGTTTGAGGTGCACTGTTCTAGAAAACTCCAAGAGAGCATGAGAAGTAGAGATACGAACCTTGAGCTTCAGAAGGCATTCCAGATTCTATTTGTAGATGAAAGAAGGTAAAAGAAGAGTTTGAGCCAGGGACTTACTTCAGAAAGAGTAACATACTATTGTGTACTAGAATTTGGAAATATACACACACATAGCTGTATCTTATATCTCTATTTATAGAGATACAGATATATAACACAGAGACAATTAGAATCCTAATGAGTAGTTCACTTGACAGCCATGCAGGATAAATGATTTAAGAAATATTTAAATGGGGCATCTGGGTGGCTCAGTCAGTTAAGAGTCTGCCTTCAGCTCAGGTCATGATCGCAGGGTCCTGGGACGGAGTCCCACATCCAGCTCCCTGCTGAGCAAAGAGTCTGCTTCTCCCTCAGCTCCCCCCCAACTCGTGCTCTCTCTCTCACACTCTCTCTCTCTTGCACTCTCTCTCAACTAAATAAATGAAATCTTTAAAAAAAAATTTAAATATATTATACTTTAGCCTATTTTTCCTTTTATACTAATTCCTATGAAGACTCTTTGCTCCTAGTTTCCAGGAAGCTAAATGGTCTCGGGAGTGTCATTCTCAGGTAACATTTTATCAAATAACAATTCAACAGAGGCTAACTCCACAGATGGTAAGTTCACAAAACACATGTCAACTCAGTTACCACCTTTGCAAAGGAACTAATACAAAATTGTGATAGCACCATGAAAAGTAAGAGGGAAAGTAGAAAGATGGAAGAGTTGGAGACAAATTTGTGTGAGAGAGAGGGAAAGAAGACCAAGAAACATACAGGTGTGCCCTGCTATCCAAATTCAAGAACTTGATGAATTCTGTTAGCAGGAAATGTGTGTATTGTCAGAGAACACTAGGTTAGAGAGACCGGTACAGGCAATATAACCAGCGCCATTTACTTCGAAGCTCACTGATAAAGAATTGATAGACTATCAAGAAAAGATATACCCCAGTCATACTTCTATTAATGAATCATCGTGATTTACTGTTAGAGCAGTGAGCATGGTCCATGACTCAAGAGTAAGAAGTTGTAAGCCTTTTATCTGTAGTTTCTTTTCCTCTGTGCCTTTAATGCTTTTCCTGTGAGTAAGTCCCCTTTTATTTAGAGGTAAGCAGAGCAGAACTTTCTGCAATTGTGGATAGAGGTGGTATAGAAAACCATCTATGGAGGACTGTTATCTAGGGTATTGTACCTCACTCAGACATCAGATGGAACAGTCTTCCTTCCACAACTGATATGCCACACTAATTCCTTCAGCCTGACTTACTCACATGCCTGTAGACAATGGCAGCAGCTAATCTAACTTGAAACAAATACTCAGTTAACAACCATTTCCCTAGATCTGCTTTCACAGTTCCATACGCTTCTCTTTAACAGTCCATACCATAGAGATTCCTAAAGACCCATTTCTTTGGTGACAGTGTACTACAGGGGGCAGTTTGAAGGCTACTTGAGCTGTGTTGTCTGGGCAAGCTAATTAACACCTCTTTGGGCTCCAGGTCCGTCGTGTGTAATATGGGGAAAATCTCAACTCCTACTTCATAGTGTTGAGGAGTCAATGATAATGTGTAAATGTGTGTGTGTGTGTTCTGTGTGTGTACATAGCACTTGGCACATGGTAAGTGCCATGTACATAGTTATAATTCTCAAATATTACTGACACAACCTGTTGTTGAGTATATTGCTTCCCTCAGTAAGGAAAAAGAAAACCTTGGCAGAAACGTTGACAGTGTCCTGAAGGGGGAAGGAGGCAAGGTCAACATTTGTTGGGAATTGGAAGCTTGGTTTATGGTGGATCTTTCAGTTAAAGGGCTTGCTTATAGTTAGGATAGGATACAATTGCCTGTCCCTAACTGTGTTTTGATGCTTTCCATTGGTAATTTGGTGGGTCTTTAGGGAAGTTCCTATAATGAACAGTAAAGCCATCTGCCTGGGCAAGAGTCTCATGAAATAGTGGCCAAGTTAATACAAACAGTTAATTGGTTGGCTTTCGCTGTTGTTACTGTTTTGGGCTTTTTTGTGTCAGGGGAGGGAAGATAGGGGGACATAATAGGTGTGGTAAGTAGTTTCACTCCTAAGTGTATATAGGTAACAGTCCATGTGGTGATTATTATTATTTCTTCTTCTTGGTTTTATTATTGTAATGTTTCTCAGAATAGGTGCAAGTTACTAACTACCATATTAACTAGAGTAGTAAGATAATTTGTTTTTCCCGTAATCACCCAGGAACCATCAGGACTTTGAGAAATCAGTTAAAACAGAGGGAAGCTCCTGGGAAATCAGATCTGAGTAAAGCAAAAATGTAGAGGACTCTAAGGGGAGCTGGGAAGGAGTGGAGTAAACAGAATGAGCAGTGAGATGATATCAGAAACACACTGCTTGTAGCACTTTTTTTTTTTTTTTCTGATGTCAGTCTGCTCCCTTCCAACATTTAATCATTTACACTGGGTTTATTCTTAGAGGGCAACAAGAATCAACCACTGTGTTGGTTTTCCTTTGTTTTTCTCTTTGAAACCATTAAGGTATCTGAAAGATCTTTTGAGGAAGGCATTGAACACAATATTATTAGAAATAAGAATGCTACTTGTAGATAGATGCATATACATATATTAAAGGGAGGCAGTGTGACAATGAGTAAATGGCAAGGGCTTTGACTTGGGTGGATGTGCCTTCAAATCCTGTTTCTGCCACATACTAGCTGTGTGGACTTGGACATGTTATTTAACCTCACTTCACTTATTAAACTTCACTTTTCTTATTTATAAACTAAGACCACAATATTTACTTGCAGGAAATGTTATAAAGAAATGATTATTAGCACATAATTCTCAATAATTACATTTACATTAGAATATGCAGGTAGGCTTTGTCTTTTACAGGTTATATCTAAATATACACTCTGGATATATGAGTAGATCACTATGCAGTAGTGAATTCTATACTATATAAGTACAAATTAGTAACAGAAATATATGTCATTTCTGCTTTAGATAAAACTAAAATCTTATTAATTACACATGCACTCAAAATCACAGAATTTAGTTTTAATTGTCAACCATAACTGATTAAGTACATACCTAAAATTTCACCTCTCTAACAAGTAATCCTATTCTTATTTATACTCAAGGTACTCAATTTTTATGTCACTTATTGTCATTAATTTCCACAGACAGTAATATTTGCTTTTGAGCTTTTTCCCATTTTCATAACATTATAAATTCTAAACTACCAAAAAAAAAATCTGGAGTTATCCCAAAACCTTTTTTTTAAATTACTATTGAAACTACAACATTTTTAAAAAGAAAACTTGTTTGGGTTTACAATCTATTTATTACAGCAAACAATACCAAATCCACATGCTTGGCAAAAAGAATCCATTGACAAAACATTTCAAAGGATCTAATAATAAAAAAATTAAAAGCCAAATTGTAATTCTTCCCTAAAGAGGTTTATAATGAGAAGAGATGAAACTGGCATCATAACGAATGGCATTTTTTAACATGTATAATGCATTTCATTTTAATACTATGTTGAAACTGAATAGCAATCATGTCTTTTCTCTTCCTCTTCCTTTTCATGGTGCCAAAAGAGCCCATACATCCAGGTAGCCTTCAGATATAGTGTCAGAGAGCCCCCATTTCTATCACTCCCTGATGATGAATGAGGTTCTTCTTCTAAACAAATAAGCACTCCAGAGGGTTACCCTTGACAGGGTTGTTAATCCAGAGAGCTCGCCTTATCACTGCAGAACTCAAGGGCTGAAGGTTTACAGGATCCCTGCACTGCCTGGCTCTTCGGTAGTTGTCGGGAAGCTGCATGGCACATGGCCACACTTTTCAAAGAACAGCCAGCTTCTGCCCTTCTCTTCAATGTTCTATTTCCAGTACTGGTCCTCACCCCCAACTTGGGGTGTTTCCTCTCGGCAAATTGAAATCATTTATATTATGCATGCAGCGATTGGCTAATAGGCTACATTGACGTAGCTTTCATTTTTTCTCCAGAAAAGCAAGTTGCCAACATAAATTCTCCTGCATGCAAAGTAAATAAAAGACAGGGACATTCACTGATTGGTCCTGGTCTACAAAAGCAGATGTAGAACCAAGGTGGGTTCCAGGGTATGAAACACAGGGACAACCTTCATCTCTTATCAGCCATGTACAAATTTCTTCCCAAAACTCGCTGGCCCTTGACTTTGCTTCCACTGGCATCTAGACTAAAGGTCAGCATTTCTTTTACATTCCAGAAGTTATTAGGAATCAACTTCACTTTATATTCCTGCTAAGAATTGACGAGTTGGCTTTAACTCAATGAGGTTTAACAAATTTCTTAGTACCATCTCTAAAAATATGTGTCCAGATGATGATTCGGCAGTCAGGAAAAGGACTTCTCTAGTTAACATACACTCCCTTGATATTTTAAGAAGCATCAACATATATATTTTTTTCAATGAAAGTAAAAAGTTAAAAATCAGTTTTGCCTGGGTAAATGATTAGCAGGCACTTCAGACCCCCCTTCTAACCTCCTCTATTCTTCCAATCCCACATTGTAACACCGCAGGAGATATGCAGAAATAAAGAATGCATATTTTTTATCCCAGTCACAAGCTTATGTCTTAAAAGGTTTAGGAAACGCATGTGACATGCCTGTTTGAAAAGCAGAGCATAATGTGTTTTCAGTTTATAAATTATAAAATATTCAAAAGCACAGAATAACACCAAGGAATTGGTTACTGCTAGATATCTGGAACTGTTTTTTTCTTTCTTTCTCTTATCTCCTTGGTTTTTCTTTTTTTCCCCATTAAGAACAAAAGGCAAATAAAATGCAAATGAAACGCCTTAGGCCTGAGAAGATAAGAAGGAAAACATCTGTGCCAAAAAGAGAAAGAATAGGGGGGTCTCTTTGAATGCTTATCAAACAAATTATTTAATCATGGGATTTTTTTTTTTGATTGACCAGTTCCTAGGATGTTATTTTCTAATTTGCATGTTGCTTGAATATTAAATTTTACATCCCTATACTTAAGTAAAACAGGGATACTCTTTTGTATTTTGTTTTCTACTTCCTGCACAAAAAGCCTAAAAATTATAGTTTATAAATACCGCTGTTCAGTGCAGAAAGTTTGGTATTTTATTTCAACCCAGAATTGCCGCCTAGCAGATACTACACAAAATGAGGACTCTTAACATCCTAATAGATTATGTCATTGCATTTGTTAAGAAGGAAGAGATGGAATATGCTCTATTCCAGTGATAATACTGAGCTTTCTAAATACTCAGAAGCTGTGTGGGTAGCAATTTAAGCTTTAAATTGGGATCTATATGCCTTTCTGAAGATTCAATATAAATGAAAGATTAAGTGGGTCAAGAAGATTCCACACTAGGAGAGCCCAGTGTTTTCATGTTTCATGTAAATCTACATACATGCATACCAGACCTAATTGAAAAGGCCAGAATCTAAGGAAGGACCAATTCTTGTGTAAATGCTCACAGGTAGGGTTTTTCACATAAAACCCTTTCATTCAAATTCTGTGGCTGGCTGGTTTTTTAAATTCTCTGTATTTATTATGAACTAGTAGAAGGGAAAACATTTTTTAGAGTCTCAACATAACTGAACCTTAATAAAATATTACAAGCAGAAAGTTAAGTGTAAGCCCCAACCTCTCCCAGCTCCTACCCCCTAGATACTTTATTTTGTGGCTATGTCATACTTTTCTTAGGCCATCTTCAATCTTTATGGCAAGAAAAAATGTTTCCCTTAAGTTGTAAGACTATAGAAGTATGTAGTTATGAGAGTTACATCTATCAAAAAAATCTGTTAAATATCTTTTTGACCTAACGAGACTCAATTCAAAACATCACCATGATTTATCTATCACTGTAGTACTTTATATATTTCATGGAGATTTCAACAAATAGATGAAAATATATTATCTCTAATGTCAAGTATATAGAAACTATATTACAAGACAGTAACTATTAATAGGAGAAAGTACTTAATTTCTAGGTAGACTTTAATCAATGCTCCCTGTATCAAGATGGACAGTATTGCTGAAAGATAAATGTAAGTGTAACTAAACTAAATATACAGTGGAGACTCTTAAAAGAGATTAGGTAAATGAGAAACAATTCAAAAGAAAAGTAAAAAATGAATTAGAGGATTTACCCAGTTTGAAATGCCGTGGCTTCAGAAGATTATGACAAGAAGGTGACTATCGGTTAAAAAAAAGAAAGTAAAAGGAGGGAAAATTTATTTGCAGAAATAGATGATTTTTAAAACTGAAGTAGGGAAGATGAAAATTAGATGAACAAATCTGTTCTAAGTAATGGAAAAGAGTTTGTCTGAAACAAACCCGAGTCACCTTAAAGCTACAAGTTTAGAGACTTCAAGTTTTGTAATGGAAATAAAAGAGTATTTTAAAGAAACTTATCTTTGCTCTTAAATATCTTCCTATTCCGTCAGATAAATTAAATCTTACAAGAAAATCTTACTTGTTTCTTAGAAGAATTGCTATGTCTATGTTAAGTGAGTTTATAGCCCCTTATCTTAGAATAAATACGTGATTGGATAGTTGTATTCCAATCAATGACATTTTCCAGAGACATTAACTAAAAAGAAAGAGTTCTGTTTGAGATGTTTAGATAGAGGAGAATCTTTCAGGCCTTCCATAGGATGTATTCCTCCCCAATAATCAGGCAGATGTACATCTCAATTGCCCTTTATTTTTACGTATCTATTGACTAGGACATTCTGCTAAGGAACAAACACAATAGCATCCATGAGAGAGCTATCAAGTGTGATGTAACTGCCCGATAGAGAGATGTGTCCTTGTTTTCCTCCCTTTGTTATCTCACTAGACAAATCTCTCCAGCCTTTAATTGCACCCTTGACTGTGCAATAATTAACAGTTTGGGTTGGGGGAAGGGAAGGGTCTTTTTAAAAAAAACTATGTAATAGATTAGCCGTTTTTACCATATACCTCAACTTAGCATGGAATTGATTTGTAAAACAGAAATTGCTTGGCAACTGTCATTTAATGTTCTGCTTGGACACTACCGGAAAGCATTTAGATTGATCGAGTGTTCTTTAAGATGAATGTATAAAGTTGATTTAATTGATATCAGAGTTTCTCTTCCCATTTATCGTTAGATACAATCTGTGTAGTGCATTGCGTGTTATCTTCTTTTTGAAAAAGATCAACAAAACGGAAAGAGATTCTCCCTTTGTAGTTCCTCTGAAAATAAACATTAACTCCTGCATCCGAGGCGGGAGGATGAGGCAAGGCTTCCAGTCTCCTGGTGCAGTCTGTTATGTATGCGAGGTGGATGGAGGCTGCTCCCCAGAAGCTCAGATTAGAGAATCCCCTTTAATAATGAGGTCAAATAAACCCCAGGCGAGATCATTCACTGGGCTTTCATCAGTTACATTCACGTCTCATTTTATCACAGGACCAAGTCAAGTAAATGAATTGAACAAAAAGTTCTCCAGAATGAAATAAGAAATTGACTTCATATTACAGCAACAGGACTCACTCTTAGGCCTAACTTACATGCTCACAAAACAGAAAATGGCTCAATATTACAAAATATTTGAGCAAGAGTAAATAAAAACTAGTACTATTGTCAACGAACACTTTCTAATGGTGAGATGATAATATTATAGGACATTAATTTCAAATGAAGACTTTATTTTTTTTTAAGATTTATCTACTTATTTATTTATTAGAGAGAGACAGCCAGCGAGAGAGGGAACACAAGCAGGGGGAGTGGGGGAGGAAGAAGCAGGCTCCCAGTGGAGGAGCCCAATGTGGGGCTCGATCCCGGAATGCAGGGATCATGCCCTGAGCTGAAGGCAGACGCTTAACGACTGCGCCACCCAGGCGCCCCTCAAATGAAGACTTTAAATAGTGGAGATATTTCCGTAAGGAGATGTGATGAAGTTATGTCCCTTTGTATATATGAAAACTTTAGGCTTGATCCAGTTTGTTTTTATATTGTGAAATAAAATTGTGGTTTTTAAAATAACATGCATTTTTTATCACTAAACATTCCTAGCTATGTATGTATAAATGTGTAAGTGTGCATGAGTGTTCAAGTTTAGAGACTAAAACTTACAGTTTCTACTCAAGAACACAACCTACGAATTAATTTTTTTAAATTCTATCATAAACATGAGTTGCGATGTGAAAATCTTCCAGATATAACACAGGCTTTTCGTCAAATGTAGGTTTGCTTAAATAAACCCCCTAAGCCTAGAGGAAATAAAGGTAGGTCAGATGTTAGGTAGGAAAAAAGGTTAGGAGATCTCTCCTTGCTGACCACTGTGATGACCATTTAAACCACCTTGGTTTCAAGGACTGTGTCAACCTATGGTTTCAGAATTGAAAAGTAAAATGTCGTTTACTAAAACATAAGAAATACAGGTCCAAAACTTACTTGGCAGGCTCAGGAATGACTATATCACTTGTGGGACCCAGTGCAGAATGAGTATGTGGGGAAACAGCAGACGTTAAACGGGAGGCAAGTCCTGTGTGGCCCCACAGATCATGCCATATGTCCAAGAAGCCAGCCCTGGTTACACGTACTGTAACTTGTAAGGAAGGAATAGCTTAATTTGCTTTAAGTAACTTCTCCATGCTTCATATTATTCTCCATCAAATAGTCTCCAAGCACAAACCTACATGTGCATTGATTGGCTATGCATTCAGAGACCTTTTACCTGGCCTCTGTTTGTGTGGCTTCATATCTTTATGACATGGAATGAACAGCTTGGCGCCACGTTGCTGTTATCCATTAACCATTCCTGTTTTCCTAATCATCTTTGACTCCATCTTTCTCTGTCCTATCTGTTATTGTCTTCGGAAAAGAGATGTGAGGTTTCCTTAGCCTGTGCTGGTTTACATGACATGATTTGTGTATCTGCCTACAAGAGTTTCTCAAATGAACCCTGTGCATTATCTTCTTCCCCCAGCCCCTCCTCCTCTGAAGAAAGAAGAAAAAGGTCGTACATCTGTAAAATGACAGCACTTATGAAAAATGAGAGTTTGGCCCACATGGCTCTCATCAGACACAGACTCATCTGCTGTGCCACAGACACTGCTCATTTCCTTCAGAATCAGACTACAGTTAAAAACAGGAAACACCTAATAAATTGCCGGGTCTATCAAATTAACAAAGCATAAAGAAACCTTCTAGGTAATCAATGAGTATTGCTTGCTTAGAGAAATGCAAGTGTCAAACAAAGGAACCTAGACTTATGACCATATTTTCCTCTATAAAACTACTTTAAGATGTCAACCTTAATTTAAACTTAGAAATAAAGAAACTTACTCAGAGAAAGTGTGGAAAAATTGGACTTTTTAATCTAATTTTTGGTCACAGATGGACTTAAAGTATTTCAAAAGCAAGAATTTTTATCAGATATTCATTGTGCTAGGATTTTTAGGCGCACACATTTTATTAAAAAAAACAGAATGAATTAAATATACAACAATCATACGTGACAGAATTCTCAAAGTAATCTCCCTCTGTGTGAAATTAATCAATCCCATTTTAATGGGAAAAATATTAGTATTATGAAAAGATTTTATCATAGCAATATCTAATTGCTAAAAGCTGCTTGTTTTCATGTATTTTTGCCTAGAAGTGAAATCAGTAATAAGCCATGAAACAAGGGGATACTTTCTTGAGCTATATTTTAGATAACAAAAATACAAGTAAATTAAATTTGGGAAAGAAGATACACTATGCAATTGCAACCCTTCTCAAACCTGCTCCTAAAAAATCCTTTCTTCTTGAGAAAATAGAAGGTAAAAGTCTGAAAAAATCTTTGCCCTCATTTCCTTCAGAGCCTTTTAAAGTCTAATCTCTCTAATGCTATGTGCTCTGCGTTTCATTCCCATCCTTAAAACAAGTTTCTAGGAAAATGCTAAGGAAATAAAAACTTTTCAGAACTGATAAGAAGAATATCCCTTATGTTCCTAAGTTTGAATATACTCATTAGGAAAATAACCTTTATTTCTAGAAAGAATTTAACTGCTCTGTCCTCAGAAGTCACACAAATGTTTCTACCACCACTCAAAGATATTTTACTATTCAAATCAAGAGTCTCGCCACTAAAAGTATTATTTGTCCTGTGTATGAGTGACCCCTTCAGGTGCTGTACTGAAAAGACTATTCTATGTACAGGGTGGAAGAGGTTCCCCTAATACAACGTAAGCACGCTAAGAATTTTCGACAAAGCAATTTATTCAAAAGTTCCCTGAGAATACTAATTATAATTTTAAACAATCTAGGAAAAAAGCGCTTCTTTTAACAATGCATTTCATATAGTATTCATATATATTAACCAGAAACAAATCTTGAGTCCTGCATACAAGAAACTATGCAAGAAATAACCATACTAGACAGAATAATCCATGTTCTGATTTTATAAGATTCCAGATTTTATCAAATCATGTATCTGGATCTTTTCCAAAAATATATGGTGGCTAGAACAGCAAGAGATACAATAACACATAATTTCTGCCCTTTAAAAGTTTGGAATTGAGTTGCAAATTGCTTGGGAAAAATGATTAAGCTAGAATTGTCCAGGAAGACATGATAATTTCATTGTCTTTATCGTCTCAGATAAAATGTCTGAAGCTACCTGAGCAGTAGGCTGGCACGAAAAAGCAAGTATTGGGAATGGCAATAATTCTGAGTCTGTGAAAACTGAAATGACTTTGGAGTTGGATCCAAGCAGAGATACCAACACTAAACTGAATGCCTAAGGATGGGGGGATTCATGACCTGGAGTTCCAGTCAAATTGACCGTACACAAAGTGCATTCTAGAAGGTAGGGTCATAATGAGATGAATCTGGAAAGTGGCAATCCCTGTCTATAGGCAAGTAGTATCTTGATGTGAGATAGCAGAAGATAGAATGAGGCGATGCCTCAGCCAGCATGGCTGGATGTTAAATATAGAATTCAAGTTCTCAGAAATAAAGGGTTAGTGTGGGTAGGGCCCAAGTCAGCCTGATATTCAGGGTAAGAGTTTATTTTTGGTTGTACTTGGATTATAAACTAGTAATCATGGGATCCACATTTGGATAATAAAGATACAAGTAAATTTAAATTTTAGGGAAAAAAAGATAAACTATGCAATTGCAATTGACATTCTTCTTATCAATTTTGAAAAGTATTTATTTCCTTGACATTTTCCTAGAAACTTATTTTAAGGATGGGAATGAAACCTAGAAGTTAGGAAAAAGGTAAGCTAGTGCAATCAGGGCTCATCTACTGATGACCAGTTTCAAAGTTGAGAGCAACAGATAGATTCCTTACCCCTTCCTCATGACAGGACTTATGGATCCTTCATGAGTAGTCAAAACTGACTTTCATTGCCTCAGCAACTGTGCCAAATATTGGACAAACTTGATGACCCAACAGAAGAGATTTGATAAGAACCATTGAGCAAGGGTGAGATTTTGAAAAGGGAGCAGAGGAATGTGAAATTTGTAGGGGAGGAGTGATATTTACTACTGTATTTAGGAAATGAAATCTGTTTATTAAGCATTCTGCCAGACATTAATATCAATAATCAATACTTTTATATATGAATAAGAATTATTACCATATAAAATGACATGGAGACAATAAAGAGCTTCAAAGTCTACCTGAATGATTTTTAAATTTTTTTTTTAAATTAAATTCCATGTTAAAAATATTTTTATGTTAAACAGTTAGAGATTACTTAAACCTCTTAAACAGATAGCAAATCTATGCCATTAAATATGGTGAATCTTATGGCTTTGTGCACGTGACTTTACCTGTTAACAATTTTAACAATTATTTTGCTGAACACATAAAGGTATCCTCATCAAAAATTTTGAAGTTAAGCAGATTAAGTTATACACCTAATCTGTATTACACAGATGACAAAACAAGATTAAAAATATCTTAATAAGCATAAAAATGAGCCCAACCACAAATATAAAATTGGACAACACGACATATAATGTACTTCCTCGATGTTAAAAAATAACTCAATATTCTTAGATGAGAAATTCAAAACTGTAGGGATTTAATTCTACTATATTTATTTGTATATTTAATACGATTCTAATAAAAATATAGCTTGATGACAGAGATACAGTTTTCCTGAATGAAGAAATACGTAATAAACATTTTTAGAAAGGAACGATACTGAGAAATTTATTCTATCAGCTAGAGAAGTATACTATAAAGCTACAGTAAGCAAGCTGATACAATCAAGTTGGTGCATATACTCCTGTTTTGGGATAAATTCTTCTAAATTAGAAAAACCTATTATTTGACTCTGCTCAATAACTAAACTCTCTTTTTTAAGCAGGGCTTATCAATGAATTATTCTTTGCAATCAAATATTCCTAATAATAGGATAATGTATTAGCTAAATTAATAAAACTATAAAAAATCAACTGGATACTGACCTTTTTGAGTCAGTCATTCTGCTGCCACAAACTAATTATCTATGAGCCTTAAGAAAACATTCAAGGCAATGTTTGCAACTGAAACAATTTACTTTGTAACCTCACATCCCCTCCTCCCTTTTTTTTTTCTCCATGACTTTTTCCAGAAAAAATAAAAATCTTTTTCAGTAAAACCCTGACCTAGGACATGCTGAGTTCCTCCCACCTCTGCCACAAACCCCAGGAGACAGAAAACAAACTGTGGTTCAAAGAGACTCATTACATTATTTCCAGGGTAAAATAGAATGGGTCTCACAGGCAGCATGTGTCATCAAGCAAACCTTCCCATGGTCTAGCCTCTGACTCGATCTGGCAGTTAACTGGAAGCACAGACAGAACCTTAAAGACAGAACTCTGAACATTTGCAAGAGGAGAAACAACTCCATGATCCATGTTCAAGCCCTATGGAAGAAGACAAATCTTCCAATGCGGTCAATGAAGAAACCATATGGCCAACTCCATCTGACCAAGGGTTTCCACCCATTTTTAGTGAGGAAGGACCATCTTACCACCCTGTGGGTTTTTTTGTATTTTTGAACTATATAATCATAATAAATTGCTACTTACCCATGTATATTTCTCACTCCATTATCCGTGTTCAGTTATTCTAGCTAATTATTTTTATGAGCAATGATAAATTCCCAAGAAAAAACAACTCTAATAAATACCTTGAATGAGGTAGAAGTTATATTATTCAAATCAAGAACGTATTTTTTCTTAAAAAACTGCAGAACAAGCAAGTATCACCCCTTATAGGATGCCTCTTTAGAAAAATGATTTCTATCAGCATATGTCATGCATTGCATAAAAATGCTCTAAAAATGCATTATCTAATCCTGTCATGGATTCTACATAGTCTGAATTAGTTTTTAAATTGGTGCACAGGGGGCACCTGGATGGCTGAGTGGGTTCAGCGTCCAACTTTCGATTTTGTCTCTGGTCACGATCTCAGGGTCATGGGATCAGGCCCCACATCGCATCAGGCTCTGTGCTCAGCATGGAGTCTGCTTCTCCCTCTCCCTCTGCTCCTCCCCCATTTGCTTGCTCACTCTCTCTCAAATAATAAATAAATAAACAGAAATAAATTGGTGCATGGCGTTTATCAGTCAATGTGATAACATCAACACCTACTTAGGTACTGAGTTTAAACAACCTTAGATTCTTTAGGTCCATGAATGTGGGAGCATGTGTATACACATATACACACAGAGACAGACAGATATGTACAAGTAACAGGTAAAAATGGAAAAACTATGTCATTAATTTAGTGCAATCCATTACTATTTTTGGACAAAGCAAGCCAACACATATCATACTGAGATATCATCATTGAATAAAAACATCTCATTTTTCTTTTTTTTTTTTAAAGATTTTATTTATTTATTCGACAGAGATAGAGACAGCCAGCGAGAGAGGGAACACAAGCAGGGGGAGTGGGAGAGGAAGAAGCAGGCTCATAGCGGAAGAGCCTGATGTGGGGCTCGATCCCATAACACCAGGATCACGCCCTGAGCCGAAGGCAGATGCTTAACCTCTGTGCCACCCAGGCGCCCCAAAACATCTCATTTTTCATTGTAAGTCTAGAGAAGTATCAATTTGAACTAGTAAATCATTTGACTTATAAGACATCCCAATGAAATATAGATTTATTTCTCTGGGTATACAGAGTAGCAATACTAACACGTGTTCTTTTGGAATTCTAAGGAGTCTAACTTAAATGAACCAAGGATTATGACTTGCTGTGACATACAGATTGCTCACCTCACATGGGTTTATCCTAAGTTCTTGAAAGCAGGTTTATCCTAAGTTCTTCAGTAGGAAGAAAACTAGCCAGCATTACTAAACATTAAAAACATCAAGCCTGTGTAGGCACTGTTCAAGGGCTTCACCCCACATTTACAGTCAATCCTCACAATGACCTTATACAACTGAGGTAAAAAATAAAGTAACTTGCCCAGTATTTCACAGATAGCATTAAGGAAAGCTTAATTTCCATTAAGGAAAGGAATTGAATCTCAGGTATGTCTGGCCTCAGAACTTAAGTTCATTAACTGTTACATGATGTGGGCTCATGAAAATACCAACTATCTAACCCACAGAATTTTATAAATTCTTAGTTTTTATAAATTCTTAATTTTTAATTTTTAAATAAACCATGTATCTTCAACAACGGATAAATTTAAATTGAGCTCTTGTCTTAAATCAATTGGTCCCACAATATTTTTTTAGCTATATTTTATCATTCAATGTGGAAAGGAGATTATCACCAAATTGATAATTTCCCTAAACAAAGCATCTAAATTGTTTAAAATTATTTGTGGGAAAAGGGGAGACAAAAATAACTACATTTATACATATATATCTAAACCTATACCCATACCTATATCTATCTATAAAGATAGAGATAAAAATATCTGTAAATATTTTTCTCTGCTACAAATAAAACAAGAAATGGGTAAGATGTACTTGGGAGCAATTAAAAAGGAAATTCCAAGCCCACACACCAAATGTAGCAGAGAGAAATGTGAAACTATGCACCCTAATCTGAGCCCTCATCCTACTGGAATGCAGGGAACCATGCCATGTCAGTACATCAGGAAGGCTCCTCTGCTTTTTTCTCTGAACAGTTTGGTGCAGAGATGTCTGTCCCTTGTCCAAGTTTAAATGGGACCATGGTAACCTTCTGCTCTTCCACCATATATAACACAAGAGAGTCTTGGCTGAGGCTGGAAACCAGAGGCCAGGGACCTGCCTCTAAGGCACAACCTGTCAGCATTGCCCGCTGAGGACTTTCTACCTCCCAGATAAGGACCAAATGTCTTCTAGGCCCACCCCAGCCTCAAAGAATGTCCTCATTCTCATCTTTCCCTCTTCAAAGAGCTCAAGCTTCTAGACAACAAAATGCAAACCACAGGTTGTTTGTAAACAACTTCCACTTTTGTCCTCTAAACAAACTTTCCAAGGGCACCAGAGTCTGGCTACAGGTTTGGACCCGGTGAATAATAATAGAGAAAAAAATAAATTGATTAACATCTTCATAACCTACCCTGCACACAAATAATATGTAAAGGTAAAGAAAAGAATATTTTTGCCTCTTTTCTCTCTACCACGCCCTATTTCTCATTTACACTTGCTTTATATATTACTCTTTGTCTAAGTTTTTCCTTGTCTCTCGTGTTCTCATCTCTCTTCTCTTTTTCCAAGACCCATATCCCTCAATGGAAACAGTGATGCTCTCGAAAGCAGGGCTGTGTTGAATATGGCACTAGCTTAAATTAAACTGGTAGGAGAATCTTTAAAAGTATTTGGCAATAACTAATTCTAACTCTCAAGTTTTAGAGGCTGTGTGTGTGTGTGTGTGTGTGTGTGTGAAATAATTTCTATTTTTTATTCTCAGCAAAGTTTGGCAATAGAGATCTTGATGGTCTTGAGGATATTCTGGTCAAAGCACCCTATCCACCACCCCCACACCCAAGTGGTGTTTATAATTTAGATGATAAAATGCCACTTTAACTTGCAAAAACTAGTTCCCTGTCTTTTTCAAACTTTCTTCAGACACAGGCACTTTACCTTTTTCACGTTTCCAAGCCCCTTAACTGTTTAACTCATTGAAGTTTTAGAATGTTACGAAGTGAAGTTGCATTTAACAGATGTTCATTTCAAGGAGCTTTAGAACATTATAAATTATTGTAAATTAATTGCTCATTTTGGAGTTTGACAAAGCAGCTCTCAGGGTTTTTCCTGATCTGTGCCATAGGAAAGGAAGAGTGAAAAAAGCAATAGGTTGGGATCCCAGGAAAAAGGGGTCTCCTGTGCTTAGTAAGTGGCTCTGTCACATAAAACTTATGTTGGCTGTTAAGTGGCCAAGCCAGCTGCATCCCATGTGCCACAAATGCTCTGGACTCTTATTTCTCCCGTTTAGTTATTGTGTCTATAAATTCAATGGGCCACCTGTGCAATGTGCTCATCCAGAAGAGCCCCAGAGGAAGCATTAATGTATCAAGGCTCATAAAGCACAAATCCTTAAATGTAAAAACCGACACTTTCATCCTCTCTAGGCTATATCTATATAGATTTCTTTTTAATGAAAAAGAAGAAAAGGCTTATTTTTCTGCTTACAATAAAATGCCTATGAATGATATTATATAATTAATGATTATATATATATTTTTTAATTTCTACTATTCTAAAGCTACCTAATTTTATTCTCCTCTGAAACTGTATGTCAGACCACAGTTAGAACACCCATCACTATCAGTAACTCACTATTTAATCTAATCAGGAAAAAAAATCCATGCTAAGCGTCTAACAAGCATCAACTCACAGGACCAAAACAAAACAAAGTGCAAACTTTAAAAGTACCTGAACACATCTTTTTCTCCTTTTAATTCTCTTCTATTTTTCCTGAAAATCTGGGAAATTTAATAGAGAATCCATTCCTCTAATTTGCCTTTTCGCTCTGACAATGTTCACCAACGTTAGCAACGTTTTGAACATACCCCTCTTAGTGTTTCACCTAAAGGGTTGTAATTATTTATTCATGTCATCTCCCCCATCCATACTGGAGACTTCTAACAGCAGTTCTTAATAGTGGTTGGAGAGGAGGCATGTGGATCATTTAGAGACTTCTTTGTATATATACATTCACCTTCCCAGCACTTTCTACTCCATCCTAAAGACTAACAAAACACAGGAAGGTAGGGAGTAGAGACCAGAGAAGAGAGGGCATGTGTATTTTGACAAAGTTCCCCACTCTAGGGAGGAGATATATTGCATTTATATTTGTGTGCATATCAGTACCTGGCACATCACAGAAGATTAACAGACTGAATGAATGAGAGAGTAAAACAAAGTAAAGCAAAAACTTCCGGTTCGAATAATTCAGTACTAATAATTTTGAGTCAAATCATTCACCAAAGCCCATTTCGAAAAAAAAATTTTTTTTGATTATTATTTATATTTGAGTATTATCTTCTAATTAACACTTGTATAGTGATGGGGAGAGGACACAGGGAAGTGATGGTGTTTCGGGGAAGAAGACAGTCAGTATCGATTCATAAGGGTAAGTCTAGTTAATATATAAAAGACAAAGAGAAGCTCTATGGTTAAATGACTGTGTTCGGCCTCAGGTTCCTGCATTAGAACCAGAACATTTACCTTTGAATGTGTGCTGAAAAGCTGATCGAAACCTTGCCACACACTTCCATTATTTCCCTACTGATAAAATGTTGGAAGTCATCACCAAAACCTAACAACTATTTAAAGGGAGGCAGTAAAACATATTTTGTGACACCTCATGAGTGATCAGGATCAACTCCTTTCCTTAGCAGGGAGTGAGGGAAAGAGATAGATCAGATATTTAGTCGCTTAAGTTAGTTCAACTTCAGAATCTGCAGAAAAAAATTAATCTCACCCAAAAAGAGGTCTGGACTTTACCCTTGTCTCCTGGAAGATGATCTCTAGAAAGAGCGTCTTTTTTAAACTGAGGGCTTTGGGACACATAAGATATTCTAACAATGTGACTTATGATGGGAGTTTGAGGCCATGCAGCAAACACTGCTTCAGTTGGAGCTGGAAACTGAAGGCATCAGGTTTGCGTCCAGAGGAGCTGGAGATTAAAGATCAAACACTTGGGCAGTCGACTCCATAATGGACCCCTAGGTGAATTTCCCTGGTTGGCAGTATTCATGTATATTGTCACACATCATTACCAGAAAAGTAACGCTGCCCATGACTCCATGGAAAAAGGATACCGGAAGCTCCTTGTTTAGAACTTTCTTGGATTCTGCTCCATGAATCTCTTCCATTGGCTGATTTTTTAAAAATCTTTATCCTTTCACTATAATAAACTGTGGCTGTGAGTATCACAGCTCTCAGTGACTGTAATGAATCCTTCTAGGGAACTAGAAAAACTGAGGGTAGTCTTTGGAACCCCCAAATTCTGCAGTTGGTGTCCGAAGTGCGTGGTCTTGTGAACTGTTCTCTAACTTTGTACAGAGTTCTCTGATTTTTTTCTTTCTTTCTTTCTTTTCTTTCTTTCTTTTTTTTTTTTTTTTTTGAGAATCACAGACTCTTAGGCCACAACATAGGAATTAAATGAGTAACAGAATTGTCTGAAGTTAGAAGGGTCCTGTGTATCCTCTCCTGGGCTACAAAGGCTGCATGGTTCTCCAGAAATCCTGACTCACCGTCAGCAGTATCTCCAGTGGCGAAGCAATCCATGGCTTCACAACTTTAGAAAAACCATCTCTCTAAACTGTTTTTAATTTATTTGAAAGCTTACATAGTGATTTTCTAATTTCCTGCTGAAGGGTAGATGTACTACTCTGTTTTTTAATTCTTTCCTGATTCACTGTAGGGAATCACAGCAGGGCAGTACTTTAATATTTAAATAAATAATAACAGATTCGACTATCATAATCATAACCAAAATACATTCCTACACAAATAGTGTTTACTCTGTGTAGGGAATATTCTGAGTGCTTTAAATAAATTCATTCTCAATCATCAACTCCTATTATGACTTATGTTCATTCAGCCACTGATAAACTTTTTACATTAAAAAGAAAAATGAAGTCATCCAATCAACTAAATAGCTGTTAATCAACTAAACTTAGTTGACTGGTTTAACTAATTCAGTGGCACCTGAAAAGGCCATTTTGTTTCAGTTAGGTTGTCCTCTAGTCCATTTTAGCTCAGAGCTACATCCAGGATTTTTGGTGCTGACCTTCTACAGAGCATCATAGGATCTGTTGTTTTCCTGGAAGTACTACTGCTTATCTGGACTACAAACAAGGACTTACAAGAAATCCAAAAGGGACTGATAGAGCTGGGACCCTGGGAAGTGGAAATGCCAAAAATCTTTAAAATGTTGTTGAGAGTTGTTGTGTAGAGCAGGAAAAGGATGTTCAGAGATGGCAATTTTTCGTCATCTTGTCTCATATATAAGTTTCTGATGAATTTTAAGCCTTATGAGGTCTGGCTTTCAGAAGTATTTCATGTATGTGCAACACATTCTTTGCTCTCATTGTAATGATATGAAATGTTGTTATAATTTTTTTTTTCTGGAGCATGCACTCTTTTATTTATCTATTGCTATATATAACAAACTACCTTAAATACTCATTCTCTCATGAATCTGCAATGGACACAGGGCCCAGGGGAGACAGCTCATCTTTAATCCACTTAACATCAAATGGAATGGCTTGAAGGCTGGGGGTGGGAAATCATCAAAAGACTCATTCACATGTTTAGTTGTTGATGTTGGCTGTTGTCTGGAAGTTCAGGTGGAGCTGTGGCTTGATCACCTAGATATGGCTTTTGCATGTGGATGTTTGGCTTCTTCCCAACATGGTGTTTAGGTTCTAAGGGCAAAAGTTCCAAAGGAGAGAGAGCCAGGGGGAAGCTTTACCATTCTTACGACCTCACTTCAGAAGTCACACACTCTGAAGTCTGTTTATCGCTAAGCTGCATTTTGTTTATGGAGGGTCTCACAAAAGCCCACTTAATTTCAAAACAAGCGGAAACAGACCTTACTTCTTGATGAGGGCTGGCAAAGTTCTGGAAGAGCACATGGGACCAACAATAATGCTTGCACCATTTTTGGACAATATCATCTACCACAGCAACGCCCTATGAGAAAGGAAAGCTAATGACCTGTGTTCATTTTTTCATAAGAAAACAGAAGAAACAGTAGCACTATACTCTCATTCTATGTCATAAATAATATGTCATGCATGCACATTAAGAACTTCAAATTAAAGTTAATAAGCTTTTATGTTCTTTGTAACGTCATACTTTTCTCTGTTCTCTTATTGGCCCATTGGTAGGCAACTGATCTGGGTAATTCTCAAGGCCTGAATAAAAATAAAACTCTTGTACGTGTTTCAGTCTTGAAAGAATCAGGCCCGTAAAGAAGAATGGCTCTTTTTATTCTACTCACGCTAACCTTTTGTGAAATAACATTCCATGGAGTAATTATTTATACTTAAATGCCTTCGGAAAAAAATAAGATAGTCCATGTGATATTTTGCTAAAAATGGTTCTTTTTTGGGTTATGGAAAGAAGTCTTTTAGAAGTAATCAAAAGAGATTTCTGATAGACACTAGACATCAGACTAAATGGATTACTGGTAATATTTAATTTGTCAATTCCAATATTGCTAACCCATTTTCCTTAGTTGGGCATGCCAGGAGTAGTAGTCTCCAAAACCACAGCTTGCTTAAACAGCAGCTTAATTCAACTGATAACACACATTCTTTTCCCTGAAGATAATTTTTTAAAATTGTTTTAATAGCTGACTTTGGCTTCAGATCAAGTATTCACTGCTGTCAATAAAATGCAAGATTATCTCGTATGGTTTTTCCAGTTCTTCTCCATAAGTCAGGCCTTCTAGACTTTTATGATTTTTTTTTTTTTAACTCAGATTCTACCAATATGGAGTGAAGCTTACAGTCTTGAACACCAGTAAATCTCTCTAGTCAAACAGTGGTATTTCTTCCTCTTTGCCAGTTATGTGAGAAACACAAACCAGAATCAAAAATATTAAAGATGAAACAAGTCTTAGAGTTTCCAACTTTTTTATAATTGTCCCCACAATTCAGGATCCTAAATTATGGGATATGGAAAGAAGGTAGGAACATAGGAGGAAGAAAAAGATAAAAGAAACATTTAGAAAGAAAGAAATTTTGAGTGTGGTTTACTCCATTGCAATATTTTGTAAATGCAAAGTTACATAGAAGCAATTTACTTTGAGTAAATGATCATAATTTTCAAAGTACAAGGATTTTGAATGTTAGCAAAGTTACCTATAGCTCTACCCTACTCCACTCTATTTCAAGGACAAAATGGAACAAGACTCTATAGTTTTTTAAACTGAGATTATTTTATAATTTTTTGAAAATGTAAAATGTTATTATAGATAAAAGAAATCCCTTATACATTTACCAGTAAAATTTTCCCATCAGTTAGAGCCCAGCATAGCTCATTATATCCTTTATGGTACACTAAGTATGGCATAAAGGGAATGGGATTTCAAGACAGAGGGCCCAATTTGCCACAATTTGAACATTCATGTCACTCCCCTAACGCTAGAGTTACAGATTTCTTTTCCTTTAGTGCCCATGGTTCTTGGTCACACAGCTTCGAAGAACGAAGAGGTAGACCAGAAGAAGAGTGGGTGGGCAGCAAAACGAAGTTTATTGAAAGTACAAAGCTCCAGAGAAGGGAGGGGACTGGAGAAGGTTGCCACCTGAGTTTCTACTGCCTGCCTTTCTTCCAACTATCCTTCATTACTAGTATCTTTACTTATCAAGTAAGACATCATAAAAATTAAATCACACTTTTATTTTATGAATTAAACAAAAATATGTACATGGAATTTATTTAAAAATTTAAAAGCACTGTATAAATTATACCATAATCACTATTTTTATCATTTTGAATATCACACTGCAAGTAATGTGCAAATAAATTGTTCCTTTTTCCAGATTTATTTTTTTAAAAAAGATATTATTTATTTGAGAGAGAGAGCACAAGCAGGGCAGAGGGAGAAGACGACTCCCCACTGAGCAGGGAGCCCAATGTGGGACTTGATCCCGAGACTCTGGGATCGTGACCTGAGCAAAAGACAGACACATAACCTACTGAGCCACCCAGGCACCCAGGTAGAACATAGGTTTCTTTGAAGTACCTTTATACTAATTGATGTTTTACAAAGAGAGGAACTTGATTATCTTTCTCTTTACTGTTTAAGGTTTCTTTCCCTAAAAGTATCAAACAGAAAGAAGAGTTGGGGAAACCTAGCAATAAATAGAATTCCTCAGGATTGTTTTTGAATTGGCATCAGCACAGAAAGTAAAGCAGGATCAGTTTTTCCAAATAAATGTTGTATATCATAAATTAAGTCACCTTATTTAACAGTTCTTATTGGCCAGTAGGTAGCCATAAATGTCCCTTACACCATATCATTAGTGCAATGAGAAAATCATGGACGTGGCAGTAAATCACATGGCCAGTGTGGTGGGCATGTTTCTCACTAGAGAACTGTCATGCCCTGTTCGGAGTCTCCAGATCCATGACGTGATTCTCTGGATTTGACAGGAATGACAGCTATGCTAAGATTCACATTTCCTGTCTGCCCACTGAAGGGAAGTAAAATAATCTTGCCCCTTTCAGCCAGTTACTCCTAGAGTCGAGACAGCACTCACCATCATGCAGTTGTTTGGCAAGAGCCTGAGTCTTTCCCCAGCTCCCAGTCACCACAGTTTGAGTTGCTTTGACAAGTCCGGGTGGCAAGCATGGGATGGAAAGACTGATCAGATTTGGAGCAGAAAGAATGATTCAAGTCCAAATTCTGTCACTTAGATTTGCATGAGCTTGAGCACGTCAATTTCCCTAAACTCTAGAGTGCTCTGTAAAACAAACTCAGTGCCCTATCACCTAATACCGAAGTGAGAACCCTGTGAAAACTCCAAGTCCGTTTTTGTCAAGTTTTAGGGTGCTTCGTTCAGCATCAGCTGAAGGGCTTGTTGATACACAGATGGCTGGGCCCTGCCCCGAGGGTCCCGGATTCAGCAGGTCATGGGTGGGGCCTGGGAATGTGCATTTTGATAAGTTCCCAGGTGACGCTCCTGCTCCTGGACCAGGTGCCACACTTGGAGCACAGCTGCTCTAAAATACTATGCAAACATAAGTGAATAACATTAGTATCGTAGTGGGCGCCAAAGTAGCTATTAAACAGTCTGTAGGCGAAACAAGTCTTCTGACACAAAATACAGCCCATTGCATAAGGCAGCAGCAAGGCTGAACACAGCATGCCTCCACAGTAGGCAGAAACTTCTCAGATCACTGCGAGGATTACCACACAAGCCATGTACGTGTCGTGGTGAGATTTTTTCCGACCAGACACTGCTGTGCTCAACAATCTGAGAGAGGAGAGTGCCTCCGACACCCAATTCTCTTCCAAGCCTCAAAAGAGGCTTTCTTTAGAGTAGAGATCAATTCCTCTCTTTGGAAGTTTGACTTTCTTCTTGTTTTTGCTTTTTAAATCCTCCTCATCAACTTATTTCTTCAGTCAAGTTTTGACAAAGAGCGATCTGGACTCAGTATTTAATAGAAATATGTGGTAAATAGTGATACACTTTACACAGAACGAATGGAAACGCATGAAGCTTCGGTAGTGGGGGCAAATGGTAATCCCATTCCCTCTCATCTAGTTTCCTGCTAGTTCATATAAAAACACAAAAATTATAGTCTTGAGACTGCTCCTTGGGCAAAATTCAAAAATTTAATTTAAAACTTTCAAGGACTCTGTGGAAACGTATTTCTCTGTGAAACTAACTTCTTTTCAAGAAAGCCAGAAAATATGGTGCTTTAAGAAACAGAATTATTAGTTGTAGAATTTACACACACACACAGTGTTCCAAGGTAATGTTGAAGTTACCACTTTCTTCAAGTGCCCCTCAGAATAACACATGTTCTTTTTCTAAATGGATCCTGGACAAAGAAATTCTGTGAAAGTGATCTACTTGCAACTATGTATCCTGTCTTTTTAAAATACCTCAGGACTCAAGTTTGCGTCAAAAAGAATTGCTTTACTCTGCTCAATTTTACTCCAGATTATTACCCTGCAACATGAAATTGCAAGGCATTTTATTAACAGAATGAAATTACTCTTTTCCTCCTTTAAGACTCAGTACTATATCAATGTATTTTTACTGCAGATCTACTTATAAAACCCAAGCGCTTAGAACTTGCCCTAGTTCAGAATCTGTTATCCGCTCCTGAGTCAGCTTTCTTATGAATTTCTGGCTTATTAGAAAAATGCTATAGGAGATTTGTGCACGTAAAGTATAAATGAGTTAATATTGAGAACTAAACAGCATTCTTTCTGACATCACCAGCTAACATGATGGAAACTGGAAGTGATACCATATCATTACGCTGACAATATGGATGCATATAAGCTTGATGAAATAAATGTACCTTAAATTAAAGGCTAAATTCATTAAGGACTTTCCCAACAAACTCTCCAATGGCTCTCTGGAAAGCTTTCTAGTAAACAGACTTGGAGAAGAGACTTCATTTACCTTTGTTTGATATCTTACTGCAAAATTAATATTGACCATTGGCATAATTAAGGACAATAAATGGATTTGAGAACCAGTCCTTCCATGGGGAAGGGGGAGAGAGGCACAATGAATAGCTCTGAATTATAGAACTGAATTCTCATTTCCAAAATCCACACAATACTCCCTTCTATACAATATGACTACAATTTGTGTTATATGTAGCATTTAATAAGTCAAGACTTTACGTTGCTAGCTGCTATTATATTGAATTCCAGGCCTGAACACACACCCATACTTATTGCTCAAATGCAGAAATAATGTACAATTCCAGCAAAAAGTACATATTGTATTTCCAACTGTATGCATTCTGGACATTCCACTCAACTTATCCCATACCCAGGTAAAATAAGCAACTTGTCACTCTGATGAAGTCTCAAATAAACTATTTGATAATTAAAAATGGCCTAATGTGATGTGATAACAAAAATACATCTTAGGAAATATGTAACAAATTTGCTCAGGACAAAGGGATCAAAGCAGCTGAAACAGACGTAGTGCCATTAAAAAAAAGAGAGTTCCATGCCCTCAAGGTCCATGTCTAGTGAGAAAAGGCAAGTTCCCTGGTCTTTTTCCATCCCATTTTCTCAGGTTCTGAAAGAAACGCTTAAAAATGCTTAACGCTTTTTTTTTTTTTTTTTTTTTTTTTTAAGGAACAGGCAGCCTGTTAAGGAGCAGGTGTATCCTGGTCAGATCATCTACGCACCCTTATTCTGCCCTAAATTTTGAGTTGTATTTGCATGGGGGAGGGAGGCAGTGCTCATACGGTGATGCCATGTACTATTAGCTTCCATAAACAACAAAATGTAAGATGGTTCAAGCCTTCTTCTCATATTAAAGTATATAAATGGCTTCAAGTCCCATTCCTCCTTCAAGAATAGTGAAGTCATTCTACATGATCCTGTTTGTATTTTTTTCTATTTTTTTTCAAAATATGGGAGCAGCATATGTTCATAAATAATAAACATTCCAAGAATCACCAAATTAAAATCAGTGGGATACAAACCTTTTGGCACATTACTATATATCAGTCTTGCAAACTCTCAAGCTCCTGGACAGTTAATCTTGAATTTATCTTCATTTAATTTTTCAACTAGCCCATTGCACTGAATGTTACTTTACTATGAACAAAAGCCCATAACAAAACAAAACACACCAACATCGTATATGTATACTACATTGAAAATACATACAATTACATGAAATTATATATAAAATATAAGTAAATCCATACACACATACACACATATTTATTTAGTTTTGAATACTCACTATAAGATTCTGTTTGTCCTAATTTGTTTTATTGGCTTAATTAATAATTATTGAGGATCTAGTAAGGTCAGGCAGTAATACTAGATAAAGATAAATTAGATATGTTACCCTGACTGGAAACCTCACACACTATTGAGAGAGATAGATTTGGGAAAAAAGTAGAAAATAAACTTCACTCATAAACAGATAATTACAATGTAGCATGAAAAGTGCCATACTGGCATTTTTTATTCTTCATTGTACTACAGACACTGAGCTAGAGATAGCCCAATTGAGTTTCCCCAAAAGTTCTTGCTCTAGGTCTTTCTCCTCTGCATCCAAGAGTTTCCTCATAACTCATTAACTTGTAAAACCATCCCCGTCTACTACACCAAACCACACACTCCAAGTGTTAAATATAAACGTTCTTCAAAGCTGAACTCAGCTGCTTTGCAAACTCCCATTTCTAGAGCAGCTCATTATTATCAAATGATTTCAAAACTGCACCCTGCCCCCAAACACATCCACCTATCAGCAAAGCAAAATCAGTCCCACTGTTCCTCCAGGCACATCAAAGCAAATGTAAGCATTTTAAGTGCGCCACAAAGTGAGAACGGCTTTAGGAGTCCAGGACTCAAAAGAACAAAAGCGGTGGTACAAATGCCCAAGAAGTTTCCTTTAAAACACAGATTGAATATGCGCTCACTAAATGCCTATGGGAGGCTCTGGGCTGGTTACTAAGGATTCAGAAAGAAATGAGACCTGGTGACTGCCAGATAGATCAGGTAATCTAACAATTGATAATTCAAATAAAGAAACTGGGATTAAGACATCTTGTATTGGTAACAGAACAGTTACCAGCAAATTTGACTACACAATATATTTCTATAAAAATGGGCTCCCTTATTAGCTACCAATAGTATTGAAGGTCTTTTTAACTTCCAAAAATGAACTCTCAAGTTAGTCACCAAATTACCAATTTTAAATATCGAAGATGTGTTTCAATAGTGGGTGGGGGGTAAAGATGCTTCCTAATTAATTGGGTCAAATTTTTCTTTTTTTTAGGAAAGTCAGTAGTGTATAGAGCATCTTAGAATGTTAACACATCCTGGGGCACCTGGGTGGTTCAGTCGGTTAAGTGTGGGACTCTTGTCTTTGGCTCAGGTCATGATCTCAGGGTGGGGAGACCGAGTCCCAAGTACAGCTCCGGGTCGAATATGGAGCTTACTTAAGCTTCTCTCTCTCTCCCTCTGCCCCTCCCCTGCTCACTCACACTCAATCTCTCTCTCTCTCTCTATCTCCCTCTCACTAAAAAAAAAAAAAAAGAGAGAGAACGTTAACACATACATAAAGGAAGTGCTTTCCAACACTGGGCAGAATTTTCTTTGCCTCTCTTTAGCTCCAGTTTTGGTCTATGTCCACTTACACATGGTCTCTCTGTCCATAAGCTATTCTGAATCTGTAATTCCACTTATTGAGATAGTCCCTTTCCCATCTGAACTGGACGCATTTACCATTTATGTAATACATTTAGGAAGCAGTATTGCACTTCAGCAGTAGGTCTCTAGCAATTCCCCAGTATAATTTTTAGATTGACATTTAATTCATTATGAACTGAGTAAGTTCGAAATTCTGCATAGTCTGCTACTTACAGAAAGGAGACATCCGTGCCCTAACGGCCATTAATTTACATCAAGTGTCTTTTATTTAACATGGGGGAGGGAGAAAGTTAGTTTAATTTTTTGGCATTTGTGACTTCTTCCCATGCTACGGAGCTTGTCAAAGGCATGAGCATTTCCCTATTTCTAAAGCCCCATGTTTGTTTTTTGGTTTGGTCATTTGGAAATGTCTCCTAGCTGAGCAATGTGGAGAGTTCTTTGCTATAAGGGATAAGAGAAAAATAACTTTTTTTCTCACCACAAATCCTGACTGTAAACACAGGCCTGCCCCTCCATGCCCCTGGATGCTGCCAGTTACACACATGCACAGAGCATGGGAATCCTCTTCTCTGCAGCCCTCACCTGCCACTCCCATCACACTGCAGCCGCAGCTCCAAGCAGACAGTAAATCTGTCAGTGGGGCCCAGCACCAAATGGCACTGGGTTCCTATCTAGCCTTTTAAGACAAATCTCTGAACACTTTCTTCCCTTTGGATTGACATCAATGCTTCACTCAGAAAAAGACTGATACCAAAATCTTTACTCAAGTTGCTTTTTCTCTTAAAAAATTTTATCAATACAAACTGATAAGAACAAATTTCAAAGAATTGTCTAAATGTATCCATACTTGAAAAATCAAGGACACTCATTTTGTTTTGATTTGCCCGTAAATACTGCCTAGTGCCTGAAGAGCTGAAGATAAACTGAGGGGTATGTTGAGAGTGGATCACTTGGCTGTCAGGTTTGAAGACTGTACTTTCTGAAGCTCCATCAGCTACTTCAAGTGAAAGGCCTGTGTTTATCCACCTTTAACTTGGAACAACGAACTTTCAGCTTCTCCTTCTCCCATTAGTTCCAGTCCAGTGCTATTATCAATGATGTATTGAAACAGAAAGAGGGTCACAAAGTAATCGGAGAAGGGGAAAAAAAAACAAAAAACAAGACTCTGTATTCTAAATAATACAGCCATTTGGAAAGGATGACTAGCACAGAAATCCTCAAGCCTCACAACCAACTATATAGCTACTTTCTCCAAAATTAACTACTTTCTGCTATTTTAGATCTATGCTTCATATTTAAAGTAAGTTTAATGGTTTGTTTTCTCCATATATATGTATATATGTACACGTATATATACATACACACATACACACACATACACATGCTCACAAATATATTAAAAATGACTCCAAAACTATATGAGACAAACAAAATTTTGGAGCCACACATGGGTTCAAATTCTATTTTGGCCACTTACAAGTAGGTTTATGAGGACTAAAGGAGATAGCATATATAAGTATCTAGAATGTGACATGTCATAAAAATATATATATTAGTCCTTACTTCTTCCTTGTTAACCATAAAATATTAGGGCTAAAAAAAACATTTAAATTACATTTACATGATCAATGTAAACTTGTTGTTTTTAAATCCCCTAATAACTATGACTTGATTTTTTATCATTTTAGTACTGTTCCTTTTGATTTTTTTTCCTCCGTATGGACTGACATCATTTTATTTCATGAAAGGATAGTCTTTTCAACAAATGGTTTTGGGAAAATAGGATAACCGCATGCAAAAGAATGAAGTTTGACCTTTACCTTATACCATATACAAAAATAAACTCTAAATGGATCAAAGATCTAAATGTAAAACCTAAACCATAAAACCATTAGAACAAAACAGTGGGAAAACTTCATGACATTGGATCTGGCAAATATTTCTTGGATATGATCCCAAAGCATAGGCAACAGAAGAAAAACAATAAATTAACTGGACTTTACCAAAATTAAAAACTATCTGCATCAAAGGACATTTTCAACTGAGCAAAAGGCAACACACTGCATGGAAGAAAATATTTGCAAATCATATATCTGACAAAGCGTTAAGACCCAGAATTTATAGTTAACTTCTACAACTCAACTACAACAAAGAACCAACAATTCAATTAAAAAACAAGTGAAGTTCTTGAACAGACGTTTCTCCAAAGAAGAAATGATCAACAGGCAAATGAAAAGATGCTCAACATCACTACACATTAGGAAAATGCAAATCAAAACCACAATGATACCATTTCACTCATTAGGATGGCTATTAACCAAAAAGCAAGCAAACAAACAGAAAACAAACAAACATACAAAAAACAGGTGTTGGCAAGGAAGTGGAAAAATGTGCACTGCTGGTGGGAATGTAAAATGGTACAGCTGCTATGGAAAACAGTATGGTGGTTCCTCAAAGAATTAAAAATAGAATAACCACATGATCCAGCAATTCTACTTCTGGGCATATACCCAAAAGAACTGAAAGCAGCTATTTGATATGTCTCCCGAGGCATGGGAAACAAAAGCAAAAATAAATTACTGGAACTACATCAAAATAAAAAGCTTCTGCACAGCGAAGGAAACAATTGACAAAACTAAAAGGCAACCTACAGAATGGAGAAGATATTTGTCAATGACATATCCAATAAAGGGTTAATATACAAAATCTATAAAGAATTTATACAGCTCAACACCCAAAAACCAAATAATCCAATCAAAAAATGGGCAGAAGACATGAATAGATATTTCTCCAAAGAAGACATACAGATGGCCAACAGACAAATTTAAAGATGTTTGTCATCAGGGCACCTGGGTGTCTCAGTCAGTTGAGCGTTCAGCTCTTGATTTCATCTTAGGTCATAATCTCAGGGTCGTGGGATTGAACCCCACATCGGGCTCCATGTTCAGCAGGGAGTCTGCTTATCTCTCTCCCTCTGCTCCTCCCCTTCACACACTCTCTCTCTCTCAAATGAATAAATAAATAAATAAATAAATAAATAAATAAATACTTTAAAAATAAAAAAGGATGTTTGTCATCACTTACCATCAGGGAAATGCAAGTCAAAACTACAATGAGATATCAACTCACACATGTCAGAATGGCCAAAATCAACAATACAAGAAACAACTGTTGGGGAGGATGTGGAGGAAAAGGAACCCTATTATACTGTTGGTGGGAATGTAAACTGGTGCAGCTACTATGGGAAACAGTATGAAGGTTCCTCAAAAAGTTAAAAATAGAACTACCTTACCATCCAGGAATTGCACTATTGGGAATTTACTCAAAGAACACAAAAACACTAATTTAAAGGAATATATGCACCCCAATATTTATACCTGCATTATTTGCAACAGCCAAGATATGGAAGTGGCCCAGGTGTCTATCAGTTGATGAATAGATAAAGATGTAGTGTGTATACAATGGAATATTATTCAGCCATAAAAAAGAATGAACTCTTGCCATTTGAGACAACATGGATGGAGCTAGAGAGTATAATGCTAAGTGAAATAAGTCAGTCAGAGAAAGACAAATGCCATAGGATTTCACTTGTATGTGGAATTTAAGAAACCAAACAAACAAGCAAAGGGAAAAAAGAGAGAGAGGCAAATCAAGAAACAGCCTCTTAATTACAGAGAACAAATTGATGGTTACTAGGGGGAAGGGGGATGGGAGAATGGGTGAATTAGGTGATGGGGATTAAGGAGTACACTTATCTTGATGAGCACAGGGTGATGAATGGAAGTGTTGAATCACTTTTTATATGCCTGAAACTAATATAACACTGTATGTTAACTAAGTGGAATTAAAGTTTAAAAAAAGAAAGACAGCAGCTACTTGAACAGGTATCAAGTGTCAACTGATGGATGAATGGAGAAACAAAATGTGGTATATTCATGCAATGGAATATTACGCAAATATAAAAAGGAAGGAAATTCTGACACATGCTACAAAATGGATAGACCTTGAGGACCTACTTTAAGCCAGTCACAAAAGGACACATACTCTATGATACCACATAGATGAAGTACCTAGAGCAGTCAAAATTTATAGAGACAGAAATTAGAATGGTGGTTGCCAGGGGGTGGAGAAGAGAAGTGGGTAAGGAGTTTCATTTTGGGAAGACAAAAAAAGTTCTGGAGATGGATGCGGAGATGGTTGCCCAACAATATGAATGTACTTAACACCAATGAACGGTACACTGAAAAATGGTTAAGATGGTCACTTTTATGCTATGTATATTTTACCACAATAAACAAAACCATTTACAAAGATCTAGCTGATTCTACCCAGGAGATAGTTTCAATCAACACAGGGGAGCTTGATAAGAAAATCCATTCACAGCTGCAGGATAGCACTCCACTTTAAAAAGCTGATCCCAGTACACTAACAAATTTCCCAATGAGTGTTACTAATAGCAAATTTAAATATAAAAAGAGTCTTTGCTCACTTGAAATGCCATAGGTAGCCTATTTTAATGTGGCAATTACTTAAGAGTCAGAAAGAACTAATTCAAATTCTAGATCTACTATTTAGCTATGGAAAACTATGCAATACTTTACCCCATAGTTTCTTCCATTTATAAAACTTTTTCCTTTTAGGACCACTATAAAGATAGCTATAAGATAAAAATAGATAAATTAATAAAATAAATTTTAAAAAGAAAGATTGCTCTAAGGTAATATAAATATATACATACGTACATATACAGATATAATATAAATATATACATATACACATACACATATTTACATATCTATGTATATCTTTATTAAATATTCACATAATCTGACTATTACATGCTAGATATATAGCAACTTACACTATCATTATACCCAAACTGCCTTCCCACATGTTCAGCTGAAAACAGCCATCATCCAAATACGACTATGTCTGCAATGTCATCTAACTGTTAAGAGCAGTTCTCTCTCGCAAGTATTCAAAGACAGGCAGGCAGGTAGAGAGCTGCTATAAGATAAAGTATAGACGTGCCAAGTAGCTAGTTCAAATTTGTGTTTGTCAACATTTCAGAAGAGGCAGTTTCTTGTCTGGATTTCCAGACCTAAGACATTTGTTTATTTGTACCATAGAGAAAGGTTTATTTTTTCATTTCACATTTTGTTATTTTGTCTTAGAAAAGAAATCCATGCTAATAGTATATAATGAAACAAGCTAAAATGCATGAAGAAAAAGTTAGTGATTTCCCTCCCTCTTTTTCCACCCCCTACCCTGGGTAATCAATGTTAGCATTTTTCTCCTTGACCACACAAATATATACAAGCAGACATGTACACACAATTCTAAAGATTATTTATTTTTACAAAAATGGAACTGTACCAAATACAATGCATCACTCACTTAGCATAAATCCAGTTCATAAATTTGAATCTAACTCATTTTAAGTTATAGAATTACATTCTCTAGTATGATATACCACAACTGATTCAGCTTTGACATTCATGGGTTTGTTTGTTTTGCCTGTATATGTGTTCGTAAACCATTACAAAAAATTCTGATAAATAGACTTATATAAAAATCTTTCCATAATAGAGCTTTTAAGCTAGAGTTTCAAAGAGCCAATGAATATATTTATTTTTCACTTTGAAATTGACTACTTCATATGCATTGATCTCTATCCTATTTGCCTGATCTAGTTCTCTTTTTCTAGGGTGGTAACATATTGTTTTGATTCCAGGTTGTGACAGAGATGACAACTGCTCCTCAGTATCTGTGTTTTCCTCAACTTCCTGGGTACACCATTAGAATACATTTCTCATTCCTCTTGCATTTAGGTGAGGCCGCATGATTAGGGACTACTCCCCAAGGACGTTAAAGAAAAGTGAGACTTCTCCATCTTTTTGCCAATCCTGGGTGAATGAAGACTTTCAGAGGGAAGGAAAAGCCACAAGACAAAAGGAATACAGGTGTGCTGATCTACAGTGTTTTGCCTCTCAGCGCCAAATCTACCCCTCTTTGCCCTGCTTTGTTACACTGAAATCAGATCCTATAAATAAACACACCTCTTTTGCCAGATGGCACAAGGCTCAGCTTGTCAGCGGAAGATGTTAGAGGGACTCTTTAAGAGGAATGGGCTTCTCATCCTGATTCTGGGGTGGTTTTTCCTATTGATTCTTGCCGCACATGGCAACCATGTGCCAGACACCTAGTGGAGCTCACCCACCCAGCAAGCTTGCCCTGGCACCCAAGCAGGCAGCTTCTTACTGAGTCTCACCAGCACAGAGGGTGGTTTTCTACTTGCCAGCCCCAGCCTCTGGCCCCTCAGCAAACCTGCCTACCTTCCAACTGGCCACAGCCACATCCTCTCCAAAGAGCTCTGACTCCCAGCTTCTGGGGGCTGAAGAGGAGGCTCTTCCAAGTCTATTCCTTCCTTGAGTACTTTGCCTCGGCCTTAGAGGTGGACACCACTTCCCATCTCTGCTATTCCTCTATTCTTTAGAGTTCTCTCTATAATTTAGTAGTTAATTCCCCTAGTTCATAAATCTCCAATTTACAATTTCCCTGTTCAAATTACCGATATAGTTTCTGTCTCCTGGAGTATACAGCATAGCCCTGACTGGCTGTTGGAAAACAGCCTCCCACCTCACACCACCTATTACAAGAATATGAAATAGCATTTAGCCACTAAAATTTGAGGGTTGCTGGTTAAAGCAATTAGACTTCCTTGAACAAGCAATTGAATTACAGGATTATTGTAGCAGTTACAATCCAGTAAATCGAGTACTCTAGGCCCTTTTTCAAATTGGCGTAGCTATTCTCAGACAATAATACTTTGATATGAAATTTGACTTCATATATCTCATTCTAGCAATGAATATTTCACTCCACTGAAATTCCAGCTGAAATAATATTTTTATGAAATTTTATATTTTTATAGTGTTAACTCTTTCCCCTGGGAAACATATTATGACTCTGTAGTTGTTTAGACTTTAAATAAAAGTCCTCCAATACTGTAATTTTTTTCCGTATAGAAGTACCTTGCTTATTAAATTTCTTTTATTGTTACTTCAAATAAGAAATTTTCTGTTTCAATTTTTAAATTGTTCTTTCTAATTCAAAGCATTTTTATAGATTTTTACATGTTGACTTTTTAATCTAGCTAAATTATAGTCTATAAATTCTATCTGTAGTTAGAAGAAACTACTTTGCCTTTGACTGTAACAAATAATGCTTCTTTGAATATTCTTGCACATCTTTTTTGGGTTGACATATACATTCAATTTAATTGAACATGTCTAAGGAGTGGAACAGAGGTCTACTGAGCCAGAATCTTGTTGGTGCAGTTTCATGAACAAGACTTTGATATACTTGGAAAAAGTTAAATGGTCTTTTTTTTACATTTACAAGTGTATGGCCCAGAGAAATATAACTGAACTAGTAAAATCATATGCTATGGAAGCAAGTGATACAATTGTTGCTGAACAGTTCCCAATATTTGAACAGAAATGTCACTAGATTTGAAAAGGCAATTAACCAGATATCACATTTTGATAGGCCCAAATTATAGAAGACCCTGACAGTCAGGCTATGATGTTTCCATTAGACAATGGATAATGGATACTGAAGAGCAGAGGGACCTGGTCTAAATAATACTTTAGGGAGACACTCCAGCAAAATGGATGGCATAGAACAAAGTGTGAATTTAAGGTAGTGAGCTATTTACAAGCAGCTTGGAACTGATCTTTTTTTGGAGACGTCAGAAAATGGGGAGACACGAGGAAAGCTTCAGACATTTGTACCAAAAGGGATCCAGAAACTTGTCTTCCTTTATAGTAGTTACACATATTTAAACGCAAAAAGAATGTTAACATTGAACTCTTCACAGGTTAAATTTATCTCACAACTTCCAGCCCAAATTTCAAGTTTGGTTCCAACGCTGCATGAATATCTAAAAACATACTGATTGAGTTAAAAAGGGAAAAAAATGTTTTACAATGATGACAATTACCAGAAGGCTTGGGAGAAAAAGTTTACCCTTCAAAAGCACAGTAGACATGCACAGAATTGTTGTAATGATTTTAGTCATGCTAATAAAGTCACTGGATTTCTACTTTATGAAGGATTTTCTCAAATTACTCAAAATCTTGCTTTGGGTATTTTTGCTTTTAGAAACACAGGAGGTACAAGTGGAGGATAATTAATACCTTCGTGCAGAGACAAAAACAGAATCCTCAAGAGAATCAAATGAAAAGCAGGAACAGGGAGGGTTCAGTGCAATGTGCACTGGAAAATCTGCCTGTCAGCGTGATGCCAGTTCATCCACCCTCTTTGAAACAGAAACTTTAAAAAAAATCACTTTCTGTCACAGGCAGGAAAAGAAAGATTTGAAAACTACCGTCATCAGAGTAGGTAGTATCCCATTAGCACAATTTCTCCTACTGTTTTTGTTATTTTCCACACATAGAGACATCATGCAGAAATGCACATTCACAAGCATCTGTGTGTGGTATTATAGGAAGGGTTTGTGTTTCTATGTGTCATTCTTCACCAACACCCAGATAGCCTTAGGGACCCCTGAAACTGTACCAGGATTTCAAGGTGTCAAGTTAGTGCCCCCAAAAGGTTATCTCACAGGTTTTTGGACATGCTAAATTCAGAGTCCAGAGGCCCCACTTGGAGCGTGTCATTCCTGTCAGGTAGATGAAGAGACAAACATATAACAAGCCAGGAGACTCCTTGGAGTTCTTTCTGTCAAAAATCACTCAGACATGATGTTTATTTGTAGTAGCATTTTTGCCTGGACTAAGAGAAGATGGATGAAGCAAAACCTAGTTGGACTTGTCATTAATGGCCCAAATCAATCATTACAAAAGGCCACTGCATTACCTCAAAAAGAGGACTAAAACCAAAAGTATTATGAAAAACTGAGAGATGACAACTTTACTTTG
Organism: Ailuropoda melanoleuca; assembly: GCF_002007445.2. Lineage (NCBI taxonomy): Eukaryota > Metazoa > Chordata > Mammalia > Carnivora > Ursidae > Ailuropoda > Ailuropoda melanoleuca. The sequence goes on along the minus strand of NC_048228.1, from coordinate 20,522,209 downwards.
CTGATGCTTCTTTTAATGATAAATAATTTGTTAATGCATTCTATTAGTGATAGGCAGATTATTGATTTATTTCTATTAGTGTAGCAACATTGAATCAATTAACTTTACAGGAAAATTAGAGAAATTTAACCATATAAAAAGGTAGTACACAAACAAATGTATTCTGTTTCATGTGGTAATGCAAGAGATCAACAAACCAAATTTTCTATAACACTACTTTCAAAGCAGAGGATTAATACCTTTGTGAATTGTATTTAACACACAGATATTCAATTAGACCATGAATTTAAGGTAAAGTGGAGCTAATGAAATGTTCTTCAAGAGACCACATTTACAGTTCAGAACAGCCTCAACTCAGAATTGCCCTTCATTTATACGAGGAAGTAAACAAAAGAAGCTTCATGAATGCAGAATTAGTGGGTATCATCTCTGTATTACTTGGTTTCCTAGCCTTTGGGGCCCATTGGTAATTGGCATTAGCAAAAACCACAACCTAAGCAATGGTTAAAACATTGTGTGCACACTCCTCTCTTGTGCTAAATAAAAGAGCTATTCACAATTATAATGAATGCATGTAAAGAATGTAGGCCAATGAGAGTGATGGATTATTTACCTTTGGGAAAACTCCAACATTCAGAGTATAAACATAACCATCTCCCCTAGAATATGCCTACTTTCAACAATGCAACTAAGCATTGTTGTAAACAGGGCCTAATTGTTTTCTACACTATTGACTCCAATACGCTACAACCAAGATATTGAAATAACTTGCAAATAAGATGGTAATATGTCTATCACTGAACACTAGAGATTGAGAAATGTCTCAATTTACAAAAACAAACAAAAAACAGAAGAAAATAGGAAAGATGAATTGAAACTGGCCAGCTTTGTATTGATCCTAGTTAAGTGTGTAAAACCAGCCATCTGTGGGTAGTTTCTGAGCATTGTAAAGGAGGTGGTCACAAGAAGCCAAGTGAATTCAATAAAAGGAATTCATGGTGTCCTCCCATTTCTTTTGCTTTTAGGATTATAAGAGCAGTTTCTTTTCTTTGGGAAAAGCATCCCCATAAAAATCAAACGCTAATGCTAATTAAGAAAAGAAAACTAAAGGTGTTCGTTCTTTGACAGGAAATAGAAGTTTGGAATTAGTTAAGAGTAAAAAGATAAATTTGATGATAGTTCAGAACAGGGCATAAATTTCACCATGTGCTCTAGGAAAAAAAAAAAAGAAAGAAGAAAGAAGAAGAAAGAAAGAAAAAGAAAGAAAGAAAGAAAGAAAGAAAGAAAGAAAGAAAGAAAGGAAGAAAGAAAGGAAGAAAGAAAGAAAGAAAGAAAGAAGAAAGAAAGAAGAAAGAAAGAAAGAAAGAAGAAAGAAAGAATAATACTTGATTAGAGATAGTATTTGTTACAGTGATATTTGTAAATCTGATTTTTACAGGTGTCAAAACATAACATTATCTAGACCATTAATTATAAATTTGATTTTTCATAGAATCAAAATTATTAAATCTGAAGTTTTTCTGAATTGGTTTTATTATACAACCATCAGTCTTCAAATTTAGGAAATGTTCTGTCTTTACTTGCAGGTAAGGCAAATGAGACCTATGCATTTTCAATGGAAATAAATAAAAGGGGGAACTTAAAGTCCAGATATTACATAGATCTATGTGCCGCACTGTTAAATATCTAAACATTAGACTTTATTTCTATTTCCATTATGCTTCCTCATGCACTAATTTCAACTGTTTATCTGTCTGCCCCTTACTAAGCTACCTAAGAAGGCTACAAAAGGAGAAAATAATGCATAAATTGCAAATTCAAAACTTTAGGTAAAGATTGCATATAATGATTGGAAGGGAAAAAAAAAGGAAAAGTATTGGCATTTTGATATCAACTGCTGAGCCAAAGCTTTAAGATCTTTAAAAATTTCTACAAATTTTTGTGCAGTGAATATCTCAGATTTGATTTAAATTTCTGAAATGAAGAAATAATATATACAAGATGCCCTTATTTCTATGTTAGTCATTCTTTATTCCCTTACTCTGATGTTTCTTCTCAGCATTTGTGATTTTCTAAAATTATACTATTTGTACATTTATTTATTATCTGTCTTCCCATTTGAATACAATTTTTTCTGGTTTGTTCACATCTAACATCTATGCAGTGTCTGAAACACAGTAAGATTTCAATAACTATTTGCTAAAAGAATCAATTAATTTAAAATATCAAAACATGCACATATAACACGTGATACATATATTCATTAGGTGAACTGCATTAATTTAACATAAGTGCATATTTGCTAAAATCCTAACTAAATATTTCTTTCGTATTTCTATTTTTCTAAGAAGAATGAGCAAGCCAAACATTCGCTGATTTCCAAGCTCTCTCTGTTTTCTAGGCCAATAGAGAACTTTAAACCTCAAAGTGATAAAATGATGCCCTAGGTAATGTTTGAATATATCAATGTTTCTCATGATACTCTTAGAAAAAGCATGCGTTTTAACTAGTAAATTTGGAAGCAAATATTTATTTAAATATGTGTCCTGATTATCTTACTGAGGTCCAAACATTAAATTTTAGGACAGTGGGGCTAATTTAGAAATAACAGGAACCTTAGCCTTCTAACATGACTAGACCTATAAAATAAAGTATGATTTGGTGAGAAAATGGGAGCAAATGTAGAGATTTGATGGAAAGAAAACAAACATTAAGTACAAAGACTAAACTGAAATTCAACAGATTATTGATACAAGGGTAGAATTTAACTAAAAAATAAAATAAAACTTAGTAACTTCTTCAGATGCTTCCACAGAAGCAAAATGCTCACCTTAGTGTTTGTCTAGTCACTATATATATCATTATCATTTCCAGTTGGGTCCACATTAAACACCAAGTCAAACTCATTTTCTGAAAATTAGTTCCAGATTATGGCAGATGTTTGGGGTTGCATATTTTAAAAATAAACTACAAAATACAATAGTAGCCATCTGTTCCAGAATTTTCTGTTTATTGTTTTCTATGGAGTAATGGGCAAAAATAGAAACAAATAAATGAAAACAGCTGTCACGGAAAACTTTGAAAGGCCAAAAAATTGTGTGCTTAAACTAGTATTGAAATTAACAGATTGGTCAATTAAATAACCAGATTTGTTTTTAAAAAATGGTTTTGAATTTTTTTATTAAATTGTCCAGTTAAATTGGCATCACTTTGTCTTAAGCATTAATAGCTGAAGAACATTATAAAATCTTAACATTTATATAAACTGAATATGGCTTCCCATTGACATATATATAATGTACTGACATATATAATAAAGATTTTATTTAAACTTCCATTTAAAATGGCAGTGGGTTGGCAGTTCCATGAATTGGCCTCTCATAACTTTACATTTGAAATGTGTTCATATTGACAGAAATGATATTGCTGGAATTTTGAAGTAATTTCTACAAACAATAAAATTGATCTGACTGAATGGAGAAAAAAAAATTTTCCTATCCAAAAGAACACAGGAAGAAAATATTTTCTCTTCCACTATATTTCTATGGATTTAGAACTCAAGGAATGTACCTTTGTTTCCAGATAATTCCTGTTTCCATTCCTGTCATATAAAACCTGCCCTCTAAGATTCATGCAATTTTATTACACTCTCCACGCCATTCTTCTTATCGTCATCAAACGAAATGAAGGTCTTTGTCATCCGGCCCGGTTTTCCTTCCATGTTAAATCCTTTCCAGTTCCAACAAACCCAGCCCTTCAGTTTCCTGGCCTACTGGTTCCATGTAACCTTCTCTTCCACTTCCAACTCAGACACGCAAAACCAGATTGGTACCCAGTCCTTGCCACAATCCACAACTGCTCCATCTTCAGAAATATTCAATCAAGTATCCTGCTTTCTCTCCACAACCGCTTCTCCTTCCACCGCACTTATTCAACCTCTTCTCTCAAACAGCGCTTTGGCTTCATTAGACTACCAACCCATTAATGTATCCACCAGCTCTTTCAATTCGTAAGTAATCTCTTTTCTTCACTTTCCTATCATTCAAGTATAGCACTCCTTGCAAATTCCAACCATGATGAACACCTCACTCCAAAACCGAAGATCTGGATTCCAAAACTAAAACCAAATAACACACCTAAAAAAAAGTTTGATGGAAAGAAAAGAAAAAATGAAAGGCAAAACTTGCCCTAACTCAGCTCTATATTCTGCCCGTCCTAGTTGAGCACCTTCAAGGTCCATCCCCATACATGTTTTTTGTGTGTTTTTGTTCTGATTCTGTGGATAAATATGAGCCTAGTACATGTCTCCTGAAGAGGTAGTAGTTCCCTAGGAAGACCAGGCTGAGGCTTGGCTCTATTGGCTTAGAGGGAAAAAAAATAGTGTAAGTAGCGAAAGATCCTGAGGAGAATAAACATCTTTTTCAAGAAATCTATTTCAGGTAAGGTCTTTGCCTCCATGCAGTGGGACATCGCTGTCCTCCAGCAAGAGGGAGATGAGCTAGTCTCCCTCCTGGGGGATTCATGGGAATTTGTGGGTTGTGGGTTCTCAAGAGCATCTACCCAAACATCCCCATTCCACGTCTTTGTCTTTAAGAAGACATAGACATAGAAGACTAGTTGGGCCTATGAATTCAATCTCATAACTCTGCCAGTTTCATAATCAAACTTCATGCCTAATTTTCAGTACAGGTGGCTCTCTTTCAATGCTGGTCTGTAAGCTTTTTGGTCTTCATAATATACCTTGGAAGGTGACTGTCCTGAGCCTGTCATTCTTGTCCTGTGAAACTTTTGTATCAGTTAACAAATGAAAATCATCTCCACTATTGTTATAAGAAACATTGCCCCCCCCCATACCTTTTAAGTGCTAAAGCTATCACATAAGCCAGTACCTCTCCTTTCTTCTGTATTCCATCCTTGTTCCCTAACAAACAATGTGAAAATTCAGTCAAACAGTAAGGTGTCCAAAGTGAATATATCAATACACTTTACATGAAAAAAAATAACCAATCAGAAGATCTAATGGGAAAAATATTGCATTTACAATACCAATAAAAGATTTTTTTAATAATTAGTAAATAAATTACCATTAAGTTCAGCTACGTGCAACATAAAGCCCAAATAAACAGTGGCTTAGATACACGAGTGGTTATTGTTTCACGTGACAAGTCCAGTAGTCAGGGGTCCAAGACGAGAACAGCTCTTCTACAGATCCCTATGAGTCCTGGGCTCTTTCCTGGTTTCTGCTCTAGCCATACTGTCCCATTCTCACCACAAGGAAGAGAAAAGAGAACATACCTTCTCCCTTAAAGAACACTCCTCGAAATTGCACATACCACTTCCACTTATATCCCTTTGTCCCAAACTTAGTCAATAGCTAAGCTTACTTGCAATGGAGGCTATGAAATGAAGCCTTTATTCTGGGTGGACATGTTCCAGCTGAAATTCAGGGCTTTCACTGCAGAGAAAGAAGGGGAGAAATAGTATTAGGGGACACCAAGGAATGTTTAGGAAGAAATTTGTAAGATCTACAAAGGAAGATCTTCAAATTGCCTGAGAGATACAAAAGATCTGAACAAATGAAAGAGCACACTATGTTCTTGGGTAAACAACAATAAAATCACCTTAATAATCCACAAATAAGTTGTAACAGCCATGAATTTTAGTGTCTCAAAAACTATAACAAAAATATATATAAAACAAGACATTAAATACATGAGTAAATAACAGAAACACAGTTATAGTAACAAATAACAATCTTTGGCAGATCAAATAAATAAAAATAATGCCATCATTATTTTTAACAGTAGAATAAATAATATCCAGATGTCAGTTAAGGTCATCTTTCTGTCAAAAATAAAATTGGTAAACACCCCCATTACACATCAAGCAAAGGTTCAATGGCCCCCCAACACTTCTCAAAATTCCCATGTCTTTCCTTCTCAAAAGTCCTTCTGTCTTTATCCTTGCCCTCTGAACCTCATTAGATTCATGCCTTTTGTTTCATTCTACTTTATCCACTGTGCATTGGCCCAGCATGGGACACAGACCCTTTTCTTCATTGACCTAACAATAGCTCACAAAGGCTATTTTTGTGTGTAGTCAACTTAAATGGAAGTTTGAGTCAGTAAAGTAGGTAGAATTATAGCCCTGATGACCAAACTACTTACACACATTGGCAGCCTGTTCCTAAAAGTCATTAGTGTTTGGCTATCCCCCCACTGTGAAATTCACCCATTTTCCTAGTAAATCTAGCGTCTTGACCTGTTATGTATCTCTGCTTCCCCCAGGAAAACTGCCCTAACACTTCCCTGTTGCTCTGTTTGCAGGTCTACTTCGTTTTGCCTCATCTCAGAAAAGAATTCTCTCTCTCTCACTCTCTCTCTCCCAGAGATAGCTCCAACAAATAGCTGGGTACAAAATATCAGAAGGGTTACAACATCACCGTAATTTACTGGCTCACAATAGACAATTATGTGGACTTCTTTCCTACTCCCCATGCAGTGACTTCACATAAGGAGGTTGAAATCCACATGGTGAAAGTATTTACACCTTGGAAGCTGGAAAACACTACATGTATCAGTATTTTTGTTCTGGTCTGGGGAGGGGGTTTGAGGTTTTTTTGTGTGGTTTTCTGGGGGTTTTTTTTGGATTCTTTTGTTTGCTTATTTGGAGAGAAGTTTATTAGCACCACACAACATACACTCTAGAAAGCTCTGTATTTAATCTGCAAGTAAAGATTCAAGTTTTTTGACTACTTCCCACAAGAACCAGCTTAACACTCCAGGGCAGAAATAAGATCAGGGCAAGGACACTAAGTAACAAAATGATTCTTTTACTCGGATTCCACACAGACCACAGGAATATGATATTCGGCCTTATTCTACTCTATGATTTTCTCCATGCAACAATATTGAGTAGACTTGTTCAGGCAACGTGGGTATGCAAACTGTATAATTTATTAATTTAATTCGTTAAGTACACTAACCTTACTAGAGTTCAAACTTGAGGACAAAGATAAGCTATTATACCATATTCTAAAGAGAGGTTCTGGGCATCAATATCTCTCACAAGATCTAATGAAAAGTAGAAGAATCAGACTACTACCCTCATCCAGGCCCCATTCCCACCACACCCCACCCCAACCACCTATATAAAGAGTTGACTGGAGGGATAGCAGGAAAGGTGGTTGAAGCCAGTGGACTTGTAGTGTATGTAGTATTCATAGGAAAATGTACTTTTCCAGCCCTCAAGCCAAGATGGCAGGAGGGGATTCTCTCAGAGATTGTTGAACAGAATTTTTTTTAGTTCCTCCATAATGAGACAAATGGCCTTGCATTGGGGAATGGCTAACTGCTAAGACTTGGTGACTTGTCCCTACGATGACAGTAGAGCAGCCATGACAGCATTTGCTGTTCCGAGGGTGTATGAATTTCTTATAGGTCCAGGGGACACCAGAAAAGGAACTAATCTTGAGATCTTTTTGGCAATACCTCATCCAAGAAGTCTACCCTCCAGACTGAGGGACTCCAGCATGGGGAGGCTATGGTATATACCACTGTGGATGGGAACTGGGTATGAGAAATCAGAAATGTTTGTGCCAGAGAAGATGCCCCATGCCAGAGAAATGAGCCGTAGGAAGATCTCACAGGATGGCGCAAAGAACTCACACAAGCCCCTCCATGAGAGATCTGTTCTTTCGATGCCTTTCACACAAAAAAAGCCACCATCAGCAGCCTGTCAGGATTAGCCAAAGAAGCGGCATAAACCAGCACAAGCCAATGAAGAGAGAAGGACAACATGCCTAGTTAAAACAGATTAACTTTTCAGTGCATTTTCCTCTTGTCTAGAGGTAAGGGGGTGCATGAACTGCCCACGGTAATCTCCCACTCAAAGACCCTTGAATCATGATTTTAAGAAGTGATTTGGCAAAGCACAACCTGAGATCAAGTATGAAGGTAATTTTAAACTTGAGTGGATTGAGTTTTTAAATCTGAGAGTGTCCGAAGTTCCTGGAATCTATCTATAACACTTTTAAAGAATGAAGTGGGAGATTCGATAAAGTTGAAACCACTGATGAGAGAAAAATAAAACTTCACGTTTAACTCCACCCAGCTGAGATCCACCCCTTAATAAACAGTGCTTATTTGGATTTGCTCAAAACAAAAACAAACTAAAACCTTCTTCCTTTATTGCCTTTTTTCTCTCCACCCAAAAATCCCTTCCAGTGTTCTCCCACTGCGACAGACCCCCTGTTGGTTTATTCCAGTTGATGCTACTCTTCTGGTGCCTCTTTGCATGAAACACATTGAAAGAGTTGATTTCTCATGGACCTTCCTCACGTGGGAGTTCTCCACCCTATCCTGTGGCTGTTCTCTGGCACGGGAGATCAAGCCAGCACTTCCAGGTCCTTTCCCTAGCACGTCTTTTTATATTATGGTAAGTGGTTTGCTGTCCTAGGTTACCTCATCTCGCACCAATGGAATTTTTTTCCCTTTAGATAGCAGTCTATTTATTTGTAAAGTATTATTTAAGCCTAAACACATATTGGCACAAACTTCTTATCATTTTACTTCTCAATAAAGACAAGGTGTCTAAGTTTTCCCTCCACTCCCCTAAGTGCCAGCCCCCAGCCTCACCACCATTTATTTGCATGGTGATTTAGCTTTCCAAAAGTCCTAAGATTAAATCATATGCTCTGATAAGCAAATGACCCAACAGTTTGAGTTAAACATAGAAGAATTAACAGAAGCCTTGGAAGTTCAATCTTTCCTTTCTCCTCCCATTACAATCTCTTTCCCAATAAAATGCACACAACATTCTTGCCTCCTCTCAGAAACTAAAGGCTGTTGCAATTGTTTTGTTTTAAATAAAATTCTCCTTCCCAATAATTAGTCACACTGGAGTATGCAAATGTAGAGACAAGAAGCCAAATTATAAACATACCTGAGGCTAAGGAATTGTATCAGAACAATATATATATATAATTAATATTTGACTTTGTGTCTCTAGGCCAGGTGTGTTCTCCCTGTCAACCTCACTGGCACCACTTCTTAATGAATTACATTTGGCTGTTCAGCACATTCATATCACTCACCTGATTTCTTAAGGTGTTTGAATTTACCTGAAACAAATGTTGAATATATGGATGCATGTATGTACATTTCCCACTAACAGTGAATATGACTTCTTTTCAAGCATCCATAAAACATTTGCGAATATTATTTCAAGAATGGGCAAATCAACAGAATATTAGAGACTATCTTAAAACCAACAACATAAAAAAGATCATCATAGATGGGAAAGAAGCATTGTAAACTAATGTATATAGATGAATTACCTAAAGGAATTGGGGAAATCGTACCTTTGAGGAAAACATTAAGTTGGGTCACAATTTTAAACTATCATCCATTAGAATAAATTTTATTTAAAAATAAAAGCAGAAAACAGGAATAATGACTAACTCATCTCAGAATAGATAAACACTTCTTAAATTTAGAAACAAATAGATCATTAGAATATGTTGGTTAATTTATCTACATAAAATTTGAAGTTCTCTGAAGAGCAAAACCTCGTAAAATTGTAAGACAATCCAAACTGAGAAAATTGTTTGTATCAACAATGACACATTTAATAATACTTACTATATTAAAATAGTAATAAAAATAATAATAGTAAATTAAAAACTCACTCAGGGGCACCTGGGTGGCACAACGGTTAAGCGTCTGCCTTCAGCTCAGGGCGTGATCCCGGCGTTGTGGGATCGAGCCCCACATCAGGCTCTTCCTGGGAGCCTGCTTCTTCCTCTCCCACTCCCCCTGCTTGTGTTCCCTCTCTCGCTGGCTGTCTCTATCTCTGTCAAATAAATAAATAAAATCTAAAAAAAAAAAAAAAAAGCCTCACTCAAACTAAAAAAAAAAAGACACCAAAACTTTTATTGAAAATGGACAAATAATATGAATATAAAAATTACAGAAGGTGGCATATAAATGACTGATAAAAGATGAAATAAATATTTAGGCTATTAAGAGAAATACCAGGGGCACCTGGGTGGCACAGCGGTTGAGCATCTGCCTTCGGCTCAGGGCGTGATCCCGGCATTGTGGGATCGAGCCCCACATCAGGCTCTGCCGCTATGAGCCTGCTTCTTCCTCTCCCATTCCCCCCTGCTTGTGTTCCCTCTCTTGCTGGCTGTCTCTATCTCTGTCAAATAAATAAATAAAATCTTTAAAAAAAAAGAGAGAGAGAAATACCAATTAAAACAGAAAGAACCATTTTTTTATGTTGTCTAAGTTGTCCTGTTTTAAAGATAGTGCTGCCAGGAGTATGGTGAGAAAGATATCACACATATAACTATCAGAAAGGATAAACTGGTATAAATTCTTAAGAAGATAATTCAACAACATGAACAAAGATTAATAAATGTATTGGTGTTTAACCTAAAGAAAATAGTCACAGGTGAGAATAAAGATTTAGATTGAAGGAAGTTCATGACAGGTTATACATAAAAGCAAATATTGGAAATAATCCAATTTCCAATAATAGAAAAATAAATAATTTTTAATAATATTAAATAATATGGTAAATGTTTTAAATATAATATTACATATAAAAGTACATATGTCAACTTACAAAAATTCTAAATCATAAAAAACACAAAGGAAACAAAATATTATATTTAGATAATATAATTTTAAAGTTTCATTTTCTTCTAAAAATGGTTCAGTATTTTCTGAATTTAGCAATATGTATATATTATAAACATTTTATAAAGTATTGCTTAAGCACGGAATATGTTTTTTCAATAGTTTGGAAATCTCTAATGAAAACACAGCTTTATATCACAGTGGGTTTGGTACTGCTGTCACACCACAGAGGTCAAAGCATCTATTACGAATCTAAGAGAGACAGACAGATAGAGGAACAAAGAACTTTCTCGCCCTTAGAAAGTGTCCAGTCTAATGAAGAAACAGACAAGAAAGTCTGTTACAAAATACAATTTGCTAAGTGCTGTAACTGAGGCATTCACAGCAGCCTGTTCAAAGTCAGTTGAAAAGCAAGTGAATTCATCCTAGAGGAGGGTGTTGGAAAAACCTCCACAAAGAAGGTGAACTTTGATCTGAATCATTCTTCTTCACTCTTTTATTCCTACAGTATATTAAAAATCAAGGAGAAACAGTAAAGACAGAGAGCCTTCAGATTTTCCAACAAGGTCACAGTATGAGGGGTTCTTAAAATCAGCTGGAGAAAGGGTTATTTATTTTGACTATCTTAAATCTGAAAAATCTAAGACCTCTTCCTAATAGAGGAGAAAAATTTCTTCTTGATGGAAACAGAAATCAGGGATATTGAGGACTTTGCTGCACCTCAGAAGTGGAACTGGGATCCTGGGAGCAGGGTGTGGCAAAAAGAGATATTCCTCTTCCAGAAAGGACAGGATGCTCAGCTGCAGGCTGTAGAGCGTATGACTGACAGCCTCCAGCCATTAACTCTATCAGGGTCTGTCTCAGCCTTGCAGCTGAGGTCACTCTTATCTGAGAACAAGGGAAGACAGTCTAGCCAATGACTGAACAAGACAGTGATATAGGAAGCTGGCTATTTTCATCCAATATGGGACCCTCTAAGAGGCGACTGTTGCTCCAGGTTTCTCTGCCGAGCTTCATCAAGTCAGCATCACAGTCTGATGACTCCTTTCTGCCACCTTCCTCCTTTCCTTCCCTTTTGCACTTCCACGCAGTCTCCATATCTGCTTCCCAGAGAATCCAACTGTCACAAGGAAGGCGAGTCAAAAAGGCCCAAGGAAGTGTGGGTAAAGAAGAGAAAAAGAACAGGACCAGAAAGGAAAAGAAATTTGGCCTCCATGAGACTAATGGGGCCAACAGCAATGTAACTTTCTTTCTGGTAATGTCCTCTAAACTGTTGCAGATATTAAAAAGTATACAAGGAGCACAGTGAGATGACAACTTGTACGTCAATTGAGAGGAATTAGAACATTAGGGAATTGTTGCCAGTTGGTTGGCTTGAATGAATAAAAAGGAAAAAAATGTACACTGATACATGGTAAGAATTAAATTTGGAAAGTTAGGAGCTAGACCATGGAGAATGCTGCACTTACGTCAAATAAATGAACATCTTTCCTTTCAACTTTCTTAAATATGTTGTTTTTGGACTTCCATTATTTTTGTAGTCATATGAGAAGATAATGGAATTATAACATGAACCCAAAGTGAAATTTATTGATATTATCATGCTTAAAGTGAATACTGGAAATAAAATATCAGAGGGGTGCCTGGGTGGCTCAGTTGGCTAAGTGTCTGACTCTTGATTTTGTCTCAGGTCATGATCTCAGGGTCATGGGATTGAGCCCCATGATGGGGTCTGTGCTCAGCCGGGAGTCTGCTGGAGATTCTCTCTCTTCCTCTGTCCCTCCCCCCACTCTCACATGCTCTCTCTTTCTCTCAAATTAAAAAAAAAAAAAATCAAGGGTGCCCAGGTGACTCATCATTAAGTGTCTGCTTTTGGCTCAGGTCATGATCCAAGGGTCCTGGGATCAAGCTCCGATTCAGGCTTCCTGATAGGTGGGGAGTCTGCTTCTCCCTCTCCCCCACTTGTGCTCTCTCACGTGCATGCTCTTTCTCTCTCTCTCTCTCTCAAATAAATAAATAAATAAAATCTTCAAAAAAAATCAAATATCAGAGAAGTATGAATCTTGCCAGGATTTCTAAATATCTACTTACCCCTATATCTGCCATAATATTTCATAGGCACACAATTAGACTATTAACTTCACTGATCACGAAAAATAGGTGGTGATTTGAGCACATATAATATATGTATTGAAAGGTTTTTATCACCAGTGTGCTTTCAGATAATAACATTTTCTCGGTGATGTGGCCTTTCCCAGATCAAAGTTTCCAAATATCTTTACAAAATTATAGGTAACCACCTATTCAGAAAGCTGTTCTTTTCTGTGACATAGTTTGCCTTTCAGACATGTCACAACCACTTTAACCATGACTCAACAGCTACATCAAATTGATTGTAGTTTACAAGGCCTAGGAACTAGGCTATTTCCTCATGGCATTTCCTTCACTGTTATCTATCACACAATGACAAAATAGTAAGTACATACATTCATTTTGTTTCAAGTGTTACAAAGAACAGAAGAGCTAAAATAGTCCACATGGTTTTCTCCTAAGTGGGTATTTTCCAGTGGCCCTCATTGGTTGACACTGCTCAATGAAACACCCCTAATACAAATGTCTGTGTCCACGGTAATGACTCAAATGGGCTTAAGCTGAGAATGGCTTGAAAGCAGGGGTTTTGTCTTGTCTTGTTCTCTGTATCTGTAGTGCCTAGGGTTACTTGTAGATAGCAATTTCTGACTTTTGTTTTAGTTTTGAAAATCAGAAATAACTTCTCTGAAACTAGAATAACATGCATCGTTCCAATGACTATGCCATTGGCCCAGCACGAACTTCATAAAGTGAGATGGCTATCATTCGTAAATACACTGCACTTAACTAGAATTAATTTTCTCTGATACTAATGAAAGTTTTGCAGTTTTATGTTTATTAACAAGTAGGTTTAAAATGTCAGCCTTGATTTATTTCCTACCAAAGTCATTTTGTAGCATATTTTCTGCCTCTATCAGGATTCTCATCAGTTTGATCAATATAAATGACAAAATAAATAAAAGAAAGACAATACAGATAAGCTTAAACAAAATTACCAAAGACAACAAAAGATAAAAATGTAAATACTGGGGCGCCTGGGTGGCACAGCGGTTAAGCGTCTGCCTTCGGCTCAGGGCGTGATCCCGGCGTTGTGGGATCGAGCCCCACATCAGGCTCTTCCGCTATGAGCCTGCTTCTTCCTCTCCCACTCCCCCTGCTTGTGTTCCCTCTCTCGCTGGCTCTCTCTCTCTCTGTCAAATAAATAAATAAAATCTTAAAAAAAAATGTAAATGCCACTTGAGTTGCCTTCCTTTTGGGTCTTTCCACCCACTCTTGCCCTCTCTCCCCTCTCTCCGAGGGTTTCTATGGCTCACACTGGACAGATCACTGCGCTAGCACCCTGGCTCGGGCTCTTGGGAGCATGAGCATGAGTTACACTTGTACAGATTTCTTAAAGGTTTTATCTGAGAATTTAGCTAGAGATGCAAAATTTAAAATAACAATAATATTTTTAGAAAGATAAATATAGCCTTAATCACCTTAGCAATTGTTCAATATTTATTTTCATACTTTTTAATTAACCACATGACAGTTGACTATAAATATGCATGCTACTATTGACCAAAATGCAGAATAAAAATCTACAGACAGTCTCCACTTAAAATGGTTTGACTTATAATTTTCTAACTCTGGGATGGTATGAAAGCTATATGCATACAGTAGAAACCATACTTTGAATCTTGAATTTTGATCTTTTCCCAAGCTAATGACACAAAATACGATACTTTTCAAGTGATGCTAAGCAGAAACAGCAAGCCAGAGCTCCCAATCAGCCACATGATCGTGAGGGCAAACAACTGATACACTTAAAATCATTCTGCACTCATACAACCATTCTGCTTTTCACTTTCAGCATAGTATCCAATAAATTACATGAGATATTCAACACTTTATTATTAAACAGGCTTTGTGTTAGATGATTTTGTCCAACTGTAGGCAAATATAAGTATCCTGAGCATGTTTAACGTAGTCTAGGCTCAACTGGAATGTTTAGTAGATTAAGTGTATCACATGCATTTTCAGGTCATGGTATTTTCAACTTCAATGGGTTTATCAAGACATAACCCCACTATATGTCAGGAAGATCTGTAGTTATATTTGAAGCAGGGAGGTTAAAAAGGAAAACATTATTTGAGAAACCCTCTTGTTAAATTCATCAAAGTTTAATGAAAATTGTGAACTTAACTAGTTTTGCCTCTGATATTTTTCCCAATTCAAGGGAAGAATGAAGGAGGGGTAAACAGAAGGGGGAATGAACCATGACAGACTATGGACTCTGGGAAACAAACTGAGGGTTTCAGAGGGGAGGGGGGGTGGGGGATTGGGAAACGCTGGTGATGGGTTTTAAGGAGGGCACATATTGAATGGAGCACTGGGTGTTATATGCAAACAATGAATCATGAAACACTACATCAAAAACTAATGATATACTGTACGGTGACATAACATAATAAAAAATTTTTTAAAAAGGAATCATTTCCCTTTGATATATCCTTTGCTCCTTTAAAACAAATTATTATATTTTTCTACTACTAAAATAATATGTCAACATTTAACATGAGAAAGTGCTCTGTACCTCTGTTATCACTTAATTATATTAACTATATTGATGCATTTATATGACTTCCTCCCCGGAATATAAATTCTTCTAACCAGAAATAGAAGCTTTTGAGACTCTGGTGCCTTAAACAGTAAACAGCACAATTAAAGCACAACATGCTTTCTATTAAACAAATAATAATTAGAAAAACAAAAACACAAGTTCACCACAAAGTTATTTACTTATATTTTTGGTATTTCTTCCCAATTTTTAAATTCTCTTCTTTCTGGATCATTTTTCTAAGTTGGAAAATAATTCTAAAAATTTTTGATAAGAAAACTAAACATTCGGAAAGCCCTCAAGAATCAAACAAATAAATCTCATCTGGTGGAAATGAAGACACTATAAAAGGAAGATATTCCAGAAAGCCAGAGAATTTACTGTCACCACTAAACTGTGACAATCCCTACTCCACTTCCTTGTAATGTTAACCCTCTACTGTTAGGAAAGATAGATCTTTACTATAAGAGGAAAGAGATAAAATACGTAATTGAAGATGGCAAAGAAGAGCCATGCAATATTAAATGAGAATTGGTAATATTAGTATGAGCTCAAGATTTTTTATATGTGTTTTCTAACTCTGTTCACTGGATGGATGTAGAAACAATGACATCTCTAAAACAATGAGCACATTTTATGACCAGATCTTGTATTCTAAACACCATTCTCCACTGAAAGAAAACAGAGAAATTTGGAGAAATTCTTCTTGCAGCAATAAGCTGGGAAAAATACAAAGTTAATCTAAGAAATCATGTTGCACTAGAAAGAAAGAAAAGTGCTCAAAGACTAGTGAGGTTGTATTAGTTATCCATCATTATAAAATAAATTACTCCCAAACTTAGGGCCTAAAAACAATAAATATTTATTATCTCACAGTTCTGTGATTCTAAAATATGAGGACAGCTTAGTTGGGTCTTCTAGCTTAGGGTCTCTCAAAACGCTGCAATGAAGTTGTCAGTCAGGCTGCAGTCCTTCCAGGCTTATGTGAGAGAAGATATACCTTTAAACTCATTCATGCAGCCATTGACAATTGACAATGAGTGTTTTCTCATTGCCTGTTATACTGAAAGCTTAAGTTTTTTGCTGGCTGTTGATCAGAAGGCATTCTCAATTTCTAGCCATGTGAGCTTCCTCATAGGAAAGCTGGCAGCATTTGTGTCTGGCTTCCATTAGCCTAAGCAAATAAGAACGAAAGAGATGAATAGCAAGACAGAAACCACGGGCTTTTCATAACCTAATTTCAGACATGACATACCATCACTTTTACCCTCTCCTGTCTGTTAGAAGTGAATCACTCTGTCCAACACACATTCAAGGGAAAGGATTATATAAGGGCATGAATTGAGGAAGCAGGGATCACTGGGAGACATTCTAGTGGCTATCAACCACACAGATCACATGTGCAAAGGAACAAGCTTGAATGAGCTCCAATTAAATTGGCTATTCAGGACCATTTGATCATCAATAAAAATAACTGTGATAATTGATTAGATGCAATGAATTTTAAAAAACAGTGTATAGCTATTAGAAAAGGTAGAGGAGAAAAATAATTTTTTAAAAGATTTTATTTTATTTATTTTAGAGAGAGAGAGAAAAAAAAGAGTGAGTGGGGGAGGGGCAGAGGGAGAGAGAATCTGAAGCAGATCACACTGAGCATGACAGCGGCTTGATCCCATGACCATAAGATCATGACTGTGAGATCACGACCTGAGTCAAAATGGAGAGTCAGATCTTTAACCAACTGAGTCACCCAGGAGCCCCCAATAAAGAATTTTAAAGTGAGGGAAATGTACTATTTGAACTAAGATTGTCATTTTAAATAGGAAATCTAGACTTCTTTTTTGAAAATTCACACATTATCTTCAATAATTCTATATCTCACCCAGTTTCTATGGAAAGTTTACACATATATTTGATCCAATAAAAATTTTGGTCTGTCTCTTTAAATAGAAGGAAAAAAGAAAAGGAAAGAAAAGAAAGGAAGGAAAAGGTGGGAAGTAGAGAGGAAGAACAGCCTTATTTATAAAAGAATGCTGGCTAATAAACATAGAAGAAATTAGAGATTTAGAAAAATCATCCTCTTGTAACCCCTCAATATAATAAATGATTCAGTTAAGGATTATTAAAAAGAGCTAAACGCATCGTGTGAAATGTAGCTGTATAACCGGATAGTTACATAATGCCAAAATATCATCTAATATATTAAATATTAATTTAAAAGACCAAAAAGCATGGTTTTTTATTTTTATTATTAATAATATTTTTATTATATTATGTTAGTCACCATACAGTACATTCCTAGTTTTTGATGTAAAGTTCCAAATTTCATTAGTTGCGTATAACACCCAGTGCACCATGCAATACGTGCCCTCCTTACTACCCATCACCAGCCTATCCCATCCCCAACCCCTCCCCTCTGAAGCCTTCAGTTTGTTTCCCAGAGGCCATAGTCTCTCATGCTTCATTCCGCCTTCTGATTACCCACCTCTTCCTTTATCTCTTTTTTCTCCTACCGATCTTCCTAATTCTTATGTTCCATAAATGAGTGAAACCTTATGATAATTGTCTTTCTCTGCTTGACTTATTTCACTTAGCATTATCTCCTCCAGTGCCATCCATGTTGCAGCAAATGTTGAGAAATCATTCTTTTTGATAGGTGAGTAATATTCCATTGCATATATGAACCACGTCTTCTTAATCCAGTCATCTGTTGAAGGGCATCTCGGCTCCTTCCACAATTTAGCTATTGTAGACAGTGCTGCTATGAACATTGGGGTGCATATGGCCCTTCTCTTCACTATGTCTGTATCTTTGGGGTAAATACCCAGTAGTGCAATGGCTGGGTCATAGGGTAGCTCAATTTTTAACTTTTTAAGGGACATCCACACTGTTTTCCAGAGAGTGGCTGTACCAACTTGCATTCCCATCAACAATATAGAAGGGATCCCCTTTCTCCACATCCTCTCCAACAATTGTTTTTCTGCCTTGTCAATTTTCCCCATTCTAACTGGCGTAAGGTGGTATCTCAGTGTGGTTTTGATTTGAATTTCCTTGATGGCTAATGATTTTGAACATTTTTTCACGTGTCTGTTAACCATTTGTATGTCTTCATCGGAAAAGTGTGTGTTCATATCTTCTTCCCATTTTATGATTTGTTTATTTGTTTCTTGTGTATTGAGTTTGAGAAATTCTTTGTAGATATTGATACCAGTCTTTTATCTGTAGTGTCATTTGCAAATATATTCGCCCATTCCATGGGCTGCCTCTTAGTCTTTTTGACCATTTCCTTGGCTGTGCAGAAGCTTTTTATCTTTATGAAGTGTCACAAGTTCATTTTTTCTTTTCTTTCTCTTGCCTTTGGAGATGTGTCATGACAAAAGTTGCTGTGGCCAATGTTGTAGAGGTTGCTGCCTATGTTCTCCTCTAGAATTTTGATGGATTCCTGTCTCACATCGAGGTCTTTCATCCATTTGGAGTTATCTTTGTGTATGGTGTGAGAGAGTGGTCAAGTTTCATTCTTTTGCATGTAGCTGTCCAATTTTCCCAGCACCGTTTATTGAAGAGACTCTCTTTTTTCCACCGGATGTTTTTTCCTGCTTTATCAAAGATTAGTTGCCCAAAGAGCTGAGGGTCCATCTCTGGGTTCTCTATTCTGTTTCATTGGTCTACGTGTCTGTTTTTGTGACAGTACCATGCTGTCTTTGTGATCACAGCTTTGTAGTATAGCTTGAAATCCAGCAATGTTATGCCCCCAGCTTTGTTTTTCCTTTTCAACAATTCCTTGACGATTCGGGGCCTTTTCTGGTTCCCCACAAATTTAAGTGCTGTTTGTTCCAGTTCTTTGAAAAATGTCATTGGTATTTTGATCAGGATAGCATTGAAAGTATAGATTGCTCTGGGTAGCATGGACATTTTAACTATGTTAGTTCTTCTGATCCATGAGCATGGAATATCTTTCCATCTTTTTGTGTCTTCTTCAATGTCTTTCAAGAGTGATTTGTAGTTTCTAGAATATAGATCCTTTACGTCTCTGGTTAGGTTTGATTCAAATCAAAGAATTCAAATCAATTCCGAGATAACGTGATTTTTGGTGCTATTGTAAATGGAATGGATTCCCTAATTTCTCTTTCTTCAGTCTCATTGTTCATGTATACAAATGCAACTGATTTCTGAACATTGATTTTGTATCCTGCCACATTACTGAATTGCTCTATAACTTCTAGTAGTTTGGGGGTGGATTCTTTTGGGTTTTCCATATAGAGTATCATGTCATCTGCGAAGAGAGACAGATTGACTTCTTTGCTGAATTGGATACCTTTTATCCCTTTTTGTCTGATTGCTGTTGTAAGGACTTTTAGTACCACGTTGAATAATGATGGCAAGAGTGGGCATCCTTGTCGTGTTCCTGATCTTAAGGGAAAGGCTTCCAGCTTTTCCCAATTGAGAATGATATTTGCTGTAGGCTTTTCATAGACGGTTTTTATGAGATTGAGGAATGTACCCTCTATCCCTACACTCTGAAGTGTTTTAATTAGGAAAGGATGCTGTATTTTGTCAAATGCTTTTTCTGCATCTATTGAGAGGATCATATGATTCTCGACTCTTTTCTTGTTGATATAATCTATCACACTGATAGATTCGCAAATGTTGAACCACCCTTGCATCCCATGGATGAATCCCACTTGGTCGTGATGGATAATCCTTTTAATGTACTGTTGGATCCTATTAGCTAGGATCTTGTTGAGGATTTTGGCATCCATATTCATTAGAGAAATCGGTCTGTAATTCTCCTTTTTGAGGGGGTCTTTGCCTGGTTTGGGGATCAAGGTAATATTAGCCTCATAGAATGAGTTTGGTAGCTTTCCTTCTGTTTCTATTTTTTGAAATAGCTTTAGGAGAATAGGTATTATTTCTTCTTTGAATGTTTGGTAGAATTCCCCAGGAAAACCGTCTGGGCCTGGAGTTTTATTATTTGGAAGGTTGTTTATCACTGACTCAATTTCTTCATAGTTAATTGGCCTATTTAAGAAATCTATTTCTTCCTGTTTCAGTCTTGGTAGTTTATAGGTTTCCAGGAAGGCCTCCATCTCTTCCAGATTGTTTAGTTTTTTGGCATATAGCTGTTGATAAAAGTTTCTAATAATCCTTGCAATTTCAATGGTGCTGGTCGTGACCTCTCCCTTTTCAGTCATAATTTTAATAATCTCAGTCCTTTCTCTTTGTTTTTGGACAAGTTTTGCCAGTGGTCTATCAATTTTATGGATTCTCTCAAAGAACCAGCTTCTAGTCCTGTTGATCTGCTCTACTGTGGTTCTGGTCTCTAATTCATTGATTTCTGCTCTAATCTTGGTCAACTCCTTCCTTGTCAGTGGGTTAGGCCTGTCCCTCTGTTGCTGTTCCAGTTTCTTGAGGTGAGAATATAGAAACTGCATTTTAGATTTTTCTATTCTTTTGAGTGAGGCTTGGATGGCTATGTATTTCCCCCTTAGGACTGCCTTTGCAGTATCCCATAGGTTTTGGACCGTTGTGTATTCATTCTCGTTGGTCTCCATAAATTGTTTAATTTGTTTTTTGATTTCCTGGTTTATCGAGTCATTCTTGAGCAGGATGGTTCTTAGCCTCCAAGTGTTTGAGTTTCTTCCAGGTTTTTCCTTGTGGTTGAGTTCCAATTTCAGAGCGTTGTGGTCTGAGAATATGCAGGGGATAATTTCAATCTTTTGGTATTGGCTGAGACCTGTTTTGTGTCCCAGAGCATGATCTATTCTTGAGAATGTTCCATGGGCATTTGAATAGAATGAGTATTCTTTGGTTCTGGGGTGTAGTGTTCTATATATATCTATGAGGTCCAACTCGTCGAGTATGGCATTCAAAGCCTTTGATTCTTTGCTTAGTTTTTGCCAGGGTGTTCTGTCTATTTCTGATAGTGGGGTGTTGAGGTCCCCTACTATTACTGTGTTCTTATCTATATGTCTCTTTATTTTGGTTAAGAGTTGGCTTGTGTATCTTGCTGCTCCCCTGTTGGGGGCATATATATTAATAATTGTCATATCCACTTGTTGAATACTTCCTTTAAGAATAATATAGTGCCCTTCTGTATCTCTCTCTATGGCCTCTAGTTTAAAATCCAGTCTATCTGATATGAGAATTGCTACTCCAGCTTTCTTTTGAGGTCCATTTGCGTGGAAGATGGTACTCCATCCCCTTACTCTAAGTCTGAATGCATCTTTGGGTTCAAAATGAGTCTCTTGTAGACAGCAAATGGATGGGTCATGTCTTTTTATCCAATCTGCAACCCTGTGGCGTTTTATGGGAGAGTTTAAGCCATTTAGATTGATAGAGATTATTGACAGATATGATTTTAATGATGCCATTTCTCTTTAAAGTCTTTGTATCGGTTGTGACTTGCTGCTCTGTATCACTCTTGGGGCCTTTTTACCTTTATAGAGCCCCCCTTAATATCTCCTGTAGGGCTGGTTTCGTGGTTACGAAATTGGTTAATGATTGGCGATTTTGGAACGTCTTTATTTCTCCATCAATTCTGAATGACAGCTTTGCTGGATAAAGGATCCTTGGCTGCATGTTTTTCTCTGAAAGAGCTTTAAAAATGCCCCCCCAAGCCTTTCTCTCATTCCAGGTCTCTGTAGACAGGTCTGACGTAATCCTGATACCTTTGCCTTGGTACGTGAGAAATTTCTTTGCCCTGGCCGCTTTCAATACTGTATCCTTGGATCTAATATTTGCGAATTGCACTATGACATGCCGTGGCGTAGGTTTGTCCTGGTTGAGCTTGGATGGGGTCCTCTCTGCCTCTTGGACACGAATGCTTGTTTCCCTTGCTAGATTAGGGAAGTTTTCAGCTACAATTTGTTCAAATATCTCTTCTAGACCTCTGTTTTTCTCCACCCCTTCAGGGATGCCGATGATTCTGACATTGGATCGTTTCATAGAGTCAGTAATCTCCCGTAATCTACATTCGTGGGCGTGGATTTTTTTAAGACCAGCTTCTATTTTCGTTTTTTCTTCTACTAACCCATCCTCCAATTCGCTAACGCGTTCCTCTGCCTCGGTGACCCTGGCCGTCAGAGCCTCTAGTTTTGACTG